>NC_136418.1:22069073-22669073 GCF_052625555.1 Lactuca saligna
TATCTACAAAAATTACTAAGATATCCAATGAAGCGTTGTAGGGGGTACTTCTGTATCACCCATAAAAATTTTGAAAATTAAACTTTTAAATAAATCCCAAAAACGAACATTGTATACAAAATGTTTTCAAAATAAGTTCAACATCAGAAAAAAAAAATCCCAGAAATCATGAAACAAAATAAAAGGAGGTGCACGACCATGTCTTCGCCTTCCCGCGATCATCATAGGTACCTGAAAAAAAATCCAAAAATGTAAGCCCAAAGCTAAATGAGTTTCCCCCAAAATACCAACACAATACAAAAACTAGAATAATATTATAAACAACATGCATTCAGAGCCTTTAGTCGTCCCAATGGCCTACACTCTATCTGGTATGTTCACAAAACCTACAACATTACTGGTACGTCTCAGGCCTTTAGCCTATTTGGAACGTTCTCCAAGCCATCGACTTGACTGCTATGCCACTCTGGCCTTCAATCTATCCGGAACGTCTTGGGTCTGCTGGCCTTCAGCAAAAAGAAGGACCGCCTCTACCCACCCGCCATCACACATCAACATATATCATATCAAACACTAGATTTCATGTATAGATAGTCATACTGGTCTAACAGATCATTAATCATAGCATCATCCTATATACCAGGATACATATCTAACACATCACTACGCATAGCATCAAAGACATGATAACAATCCAAAGGGTCTGCCTTGGTGCCTTAGACCTTGTTAGTACAATGAGGAAAACTCACATCTCAATTGTCAAGATGCACTAAAATTCCTGACTGCTGACTGGTAGAAAGTCCCGAACTATCACAATAAACAAACATCCAATTAACAATTGGAATACCTTCCTTGACTAAGGACCCATACTTACGAAATGTCTGTTTTACCCTTACCCTAATTGGACCAAGGCCCACATCCAAATCTTAATCCAAAAGGCCCCAAATTACTTCAAGGCTCATAACTGGTCCAAACCCATTAGGCCCACTAAGGCCCAATATAAAATCCTAGGCCCAAAAGGGAAAGTCCAATAAGGAGTATAATAGTTCAAAATCCTTAGCCCAACATGGGTCCAAACTACCAAGCCCAAATCCAAAAATCAAGTCTAAGGTAAAAGTCCAAGAAGCCTACTGATGCAGCGAACGCGTGGCACTCCCTGGTGGAGCATTGGGCATTCGCCACTAACCTAGATCGCGGACCATAGCCGGAACGTTCGAAGTTCCTCGACCCAGTGCAGATCGTTGGCGTGCTGACTCCAACAAGAGATTATTAAGCACTTAATGCTTAAAGAGACTCGATCAAATCATGGATCCAAGTCACCGCCTTGGTTACTTGTATGCCCCAAAAGGTCCCAACTCAAAATTTTAGCATTCAACTTCCATTAAAGGGATTAATCTCATGCATGGAGTTTATACAACTCTAAAGATGCAAACTTTTATGAATCAAAACCTTATAAACGCCAAGAGAAGCAACTCAAAGCCTCAGGAGTGATCACAAACTACTAGATCTAAACTATGGGACCAAAAGGGACTAACATCCATAAAAACCTAGATCTAAGATTTTCATGAGCAAGATTAGAGCTTTATACCTCAACTGATTTGAAAAGGAAGAAAAGAACCAAGATCTATGAGCTCATTCTTGAACCACCACCTTGCACCAAGCTTCTCCTCCTTGAAAGAGCTTCAAACTCTCACCAAAAAACATACAATGGACTCACAACACTCTTGGAGGCTATAGGGTTTTGAGATTAGGGTTTGGGAGCTATGGAGGCAGGAAATAAGGCCAACACCTGGTACTTACGATGTTTAAATTGGTCCCAAACCCTAAAAATTAAGGTATGAGCTCTAGCCTTTAAACGTGCTGCGTTCCCCAAGTCATCGCCCTGCGTTCGAGCTCCACCTCCAAAAGTCTGAAATTAGTAGAAATGGCCCCTTCTCCCATTCAAACTTGCAAAACAAGGCCCAAAGTAATAAATAAATATATAAGTGACAAAAAATGGAAAATACTTAGATCTGGCGTTACAATTATCCCCCACTTGAATTAGACTTTTTCCTCGAATTCTATTGTAGCAAACAGATCCGGGTCATGCTCTCATATCTCAGACTCTGGCTCCCAGGTCCACTCGGAGCCCCTCTGATGCTGCCATCGTACCTTCAACAGAGTTACCTTGCTCCACAAGACCTTCAACTTTCTCTCCTAAATAGCTACGGGCCTCTTAACATAGTTCAGGTGCTCATCGACCTGAATGTCATCCAATGATACCACTGCATCCTCATTGAACATGCACTTATGCAGCTTCGAAACATGGAAAGTACTATCAATTTGAATTAGTGTAACGACCCAATTTTCACGTCCAAAAATTTCATTTTTAAAAACATTACTTTTCGAAAATGTTAAGAGATAAAATGTTGTTTGACCAAACTACATCACAACATAAACCATGTTCAAAGACAAGTCATACAACAAATCGAAACATCAGAGTATAAATCCCAAGGACATCTAGTAAATGCGGAAACCAACGTGTGTGCATGATGTGCCGCTACTGAGCCAGCTCCTTCCCCTTCGATGAAGAGGTACCTGAAACCAAAACTGTAAACTGTAAGCACAAAGCTTAGTGAGTTGCCCCATCATACCACATACCATACAACACATAAAATACATACTGCCAGGCTATTCTGGGGTTCCTGACTACCCGGTACGGCCATTCTGGGGTGCCGACTACCCATGCGGCCATTCTGGGGTGCCGTCCTACCCATGTCAAGCCATTTTGGGGTGCTGACCTACCTGTGTCAAGCCATTCTGGGGTGCTGACTACCCTTCGGTCCTAACAACCGAACTCGGGGACTAATCCCCTCCTACTACCTCTATCGCATATAACATAACAAGCTAGCATGCAAACATATCATCACATACTGTCAGACGTATCTGGGGTGTCTGACTACCCTTCAGTCCTAACAACCGAACTCTACTACATACAACATATCATGCTAGCATATAACATATTAGGTAGTAGCAAACCTAGATGATATCACAAAGACAATCATCTATCATACATCTCCTACTGGTGGGTCAGCATTGTGGCCTTAGACCCACCGCTACTAGAAGGTAACTCACCTCGGAGTAGCTGCTGATCTTCGTGGGAATAGTCTGACTGCTGCTGCTGCTGCTGTTCCGGAAATCCTCCGGCTGTATTCCCACCAAACCCTTAGTCAAAAAACTGCTAACTGACCTTTGGGTAAAATGACCATTTTACCCCTGATCATGCCCTAAGTCAAAGTCAGAGTCAACTTCTAGTTGGCTCGCCAATTCGTCGAGTCCATGTGCAAACGACTGTCCTGAATTATGTTTCTACTCGTCGAGTTAGGTGTCGACTCGACGAGTTCTCCTTCCAAACTGATGTTCAAGTCCTTCATCCTACTCGCCGAGTTGTATGAACAACTCGCCGAGTTCATCTTCATCCGATGAACAAGTTATACTGTGACTCGCCGAGTTGTATGAACAACTCGCTGAGTCTGATCTTGATCTAAGGAGATTGCCTTGAACTCGCCGAGTCTGGGCATCGACTCGCCGAGTTCCACTATGGGTGAGTTTTGGCTTCCAACTCACCGAGTCCCTCCTGGACTCACCACACGACTCGACATAACAAAAAGGGGACAAACCCGGAGACTCGCGACTGGACTCGCCGAGTCAGATGAGCGACTCGCCGAGTCTGATCCATGCAAGAGCTAAAAAAATGCGATTTTGCTCGAATCCAATCCATGTCATTCGTAGATCTGGGCTCCTAGAGCATGACTAACACGTAAAGTTTCCAACTTTACGTGTAGATATCCATCTATGGAGTTTTTAGGGTTCAAAATGCACCAAAAGAGTAGATCTAAGGTTTATATGCAATATGGGCTCATAAAGGTAGTGGATCTGAGCTCCTGGAGCTCAACTATGCTTGGATCTAGAGACAAATCAACTTATTTCGAATTATCATGCACATACAAGCTTGGAAATGAGCCAAGAATGTCTTAAATGAAGCCTTAAGCATAGAAACATGGGGAAAATGGGATGTACCTCAAAGGAACTGCTGAGAGAACACAATGGTGCTTGGATGGCTTCCCTTCTTCTGGATCTACTTCCCTTTTTCTTCAAAACCTTCAAGAACACACAACAATTGCTTCAACTCTTCAAAGAACAAGCTTAAAAGAGGGTTGGGAGCTCTAGGGGTGAATGGGGGCTGGCCTGGGGCGGAAAGGGGGATTAAATAGGGTGCAAACCCCAGAAACTTAGGGTTTCATCCAACAGCGGTGACTCGCCGAGTCCAGGATATGGACTCGCTGAGTCGCCAACTTAAACGCGTGCCGGGGTCCCGTCCCTACTCGGCGATTCGGACCTATGACTCGCTGAGTCCAAGGCTTAAAAAGGAAAATA
Organism: Lactuca saligna; assembly: GCF_052625555.1. Taxonomy (NCBI): domain Eukaryota; kingdom Viridiplantae; phylum Streptophyta; class Magnoliopsida; order Asterales; family Asteraceae; genus Lactuca; species Lactuca saligna. The sequence goes on from NC_136418.1 coordinate 22,073,490, forward strand.
CTCAATTAAGATTTACATACCAGGAACCAGGTGCTACAATTAGCTCCTAAGGAAGGTGCAACCTGTAAGCAACTTTGCGAACCCTGGCAATAACCCAGAATGGTCCAACGTATCGGGGGCCCAATTCCCTCCTCTTACTGAAACGAATCACACCTTTCCAAGGTGAGACTTTCAGCAACACCATGTCACCAACCTGAAATTCCTACTCAGATTGGTGTCGGTCGACATAGCTTTTCTGTCGACTTTAAGCGATCTGCAATTTCTGTCTAATTTGTCGAATCATCTCGGTGGTCTAATGAACCACCTCGATCTGACCTATGACCCTATGACCAATCTCACTCCAATAGACTCAGGTACGACACCTCTATCCATAAAAATGATCAAAGGGCGGAGCAAAAATGTTGCAGTGGAAACTATTGTTGTAAGAGAACTCTACAAGAGTTAGGTAGGAGTCACAACTCCCACCGAAATCTATGACACATGCTCACAACATGTCCTCGAGAGTCTAAAATGCCCGCTTGCTCTAGCCGTCGATCTGTGGATGATACGGTGTGCTGAAGTGTAGTCTTATGCCCAGTTCCTCATGGAACTTCCACCAAAAACGGGAGGTGAACCAAACATCACAGTTTGAAACAATGGAGAGCAAAACCTCATGGTGAGCAATGATCTTGTGAATATGCACATCAGCCAATTTCTCATCCGACGAGCTCTCCCGAATCACAAGGAAATGGGCACTCTTGGTCAATCGATCCAAAATGACCCGTATAGCATCAAAACCCTTTGCCATCTTCGGTAATTTGGTGATGAAGTACATCGAAATCTGTTGCCATTTCCACATGGGAACCTCCATAGGCTATAGCTTGTCGTGCGGCCTTTAATGCTTGGCCTTGACCATCCTACAGGTCAAGAACCTCTCAATGTACCAAGTGATCTCCTTATTCATACACAACCACCAATAACTCAAACATAAATCCTGGTACATCTTGTTGGCCCTCAGATGAATAAAAAATAAGAATTATGAGCCTCTTCCAACACAATATGTTTGAATCCCCCAATTATAGGAACGCATACCCGACCACAACGGGTCAACAAACCATGACTTTCTAGGAAAAGAGTCTCGAATGCTGACTGCTGCTCAGGGTCGCACCATAAATCTACCCCTTCCTCGTTAGACGAGTGAGGGTTGTGTAATTTCGAAGAAGTCCTGAATAAATTTATGGTAGTACCCTGCCAAACCCAATAATCTCCTGATATCCGAGGGAGACTTCGGAACCTCCTACTGCATCACTGCCTCAATTTTGGCTGGATCAACCAAAATCCCATCCTGCTTAACGATGTGTACAAGGAACTAAACCTCTCGTAACCAAAACTCGCACTTTGAGAACTTAGCATAAAGTCGTTCTCACCTCAAAACCCCTAGAAGCTCGTGTAGATGCTCCTCCTGATGTTCTCTAGTATTGGAATACACCAAGATATCATCAATAAGCACGATAAACAAGTAATCGAGCATCGACCTGCATACCTGATTCATCAAGTCCATAAATATCGTCGGCACATTAGCTAGCCCGAACGACATAACCACGAACTCATAATGCCTATAACGAGTCTGAACCACAATCTTCTCCATGTCCTCCTCTCTCACCTTGGCCTGATGGTATCCAAACCTCAGAACTATCTTGGAGAACCAAGATGCTCCCTATAGTTGATCAAATAGATCATCAATCTGTTGAAGGGGATAACGGTTATTTACTGTTAACTTATTCAAGTCCTGGTAATCAATGCACATCTGGTGTGAAGTATCCTTCTTCATGACGAATAAAATCGGTCCTCCCCACAGAGAACTGATATGACAGAGGAACTGCTATGACCGAGGAACTGCTTGCCTAGCAGCTCCTACAGCTGAGATGACAACTCCTGCATTTCAGGCGGTGCCAAACAATATGGCGCCTTGGTGATAGGGGACGCACTGGGCACGAGGTCAATCTTGAACTTGACCAGTCTCTCAGGACGCACACCGGGTAACTCCTCCATAAATACATCACCAAAATTCCTGACCATCGGGACCTCTGAAACTGAAACCTGACCCCTAACGCGTGTATCCACCACACACAACAAATAACTCACACACCCATGTTGAACGTACTGTCAAGCTCTGACTTCACAACAAAATCCTGAACAAATCCTGGTGCCCTCTCCATAGATAATTAGTTCTCCCCCTCTTGGGGTTTGAACTACCACACACTGGCCCTCACAATCGATCATAGCGCCAAAACAGCTCAGTCAATCCATCCCTACAATCACGCAGACATCCCCCGTGCGAATAGGAATCAAATTGATCGGGAAAGAAACCCCGAAGATCTCCAGATCATATCCTGATATACTGATGATGCAGAAACCCCGTGTTAGTTGGCGATAGAGACTCGCAACGGATGCTCTAACTGCCCAATGGGCATTTCAAACTCCTTACTGAACGATCAAGACACAAAGGACCGACTCACACCCAAGTCAAATAGTACAAGAGTAGGAAAAGATTTCACTAGGAACATACCTAACAGAGGTACAAACATAAGCGTAATATAAAACATAATCAATAGAATAAGAATATGAAAACATACCAGTCACAACATTTTGTGCTGCTCTGGCCTCCTCGGCAGTAAGCTGGAAAGCACAACCTCTAGCCCTCGGGGGCTCCACCTTCACTTGGTGCCCATCCGTGATCCTCAATGTGGCTGACACGGGGGAGTGTACCAGTTTGGCGGTGAGCAAGGGACATTTGACCCTTACATGGCCAACCTGATCACAATGGTAGAAAATCCTCGTACTTTGAACTAGGGATAATTGGCGGCAATCCCTCTCATAGTGCCCCTCCGTTCCACATGTGTGGCATACCCCTCCTGATCGACAAGCCCCATCATGAACCTTTCCGCACTTCTCACAAGTTCGGCCTCGCTGAACCCATACCTAGAATCAGAGGCCTTGAACCGCTTTGGTGCCAGCTACATATGTTCTGGGGCCGACATTTGCTCCTTCAACTGAAGCTCTATCTATAGCTCACGACGCCTAGCATCCTCCTATAACTCCAACAAGGAATCGCATCGTTGGGTAGAAACAAACAACTTGATATCCTTCTTGAGCATGCTCAGATAACGGGCCATCTGAACATTCTTTGAAACAAACTCAGGGAAAAACATAACCTTCTCAGTAAAAGTTTAGGTAATCTCCGTTACCGACTCTGATCCCTGCTTCAGGTCCAAAAACTCTTGAGCCAACCTCTCACGCTCAACCCATGGAACATATTAAGTATGAAACATCTCCGTAAACTGATCCCACAACACTTCCACCCTCTATTCAGCAGAGTATGATCCCATAACAAGTCTTCACCAATCTTTTACTCCGGACCTTAGGAGATTCAGAGCGCACCTGACCTTCTGGTTGGCTGAACAGGAGCAGGTGAAGAAGCATCCATCAACATCAAATAGCCACCTCATAGCTATGGTCGCGTCTTGAATTCCATTGAAAGTTAGGGGATTTGAATTATCAAAGTTCTGATACTGAAAAGCCCGAACCGACCCAACACTCGCAACCATCATGCCTGCGGAGGCCGCATCACCAGCTGTCTCAGCAATGGATCCATATCGTTTATTAAAGAACTCAATCATCACGATCTTAAAAGACCCAAACATCTCCAAAATCTGACCCCAAACAATAGTAACCACCTCCTCATGAATGATCTCCCTGATGCGGTCCTCTGACAAGCCTGGTCCACCATGACTGCCAGCTCCTGATCCTAACCCGAATCCTGTCTCAAATTGTCTCTTCATCACCATTCTAAAAATAAACTAGGGAACATTAGATAACACGCATAACATGACAGGGAATGAACTTCCAACAAAGCTCTAGGGGTTGTGAATTCCTTGGTACGTGTACAGGTCTTGTGCATTCAATAGTACGGGCCCATACTACTTTCCACACCTACGCGTACTTGTCTCAAGGATCATCACGACACCTTAACAGTACTCATAAACATACCATACACTAAATCCTCACTCCCTAGAGGAAAGGCTAAACATCTCACAACTGGCCGGCTGACCCCACACAACTAATCCATGAAACTTTCAACAACCTTGTATTACTCGTGTATGCTAGTCATACATAACACTGGACCTTATATACATTTGAATATCTGATCCTACCCTATGCCCTTCATAAAACAAGAACAGTAAATAAGTCCAAACCAAACATTCATAGGGTATAAGATCTTAGTTATATATAACTATTATTGCATACACTAAGCAACTACAGTAATGATTTCAATTCCATAAAAGAGAAGCCCTAGGCTATCAGACATCATATAATCAGGCAATTCTAACGTACAATTCCTAAATATCATAGCCTATCACTCGCATGATGTTCTAACATATCACAATATCAAGTAACAGTGTGATATTTTGGGGTCTACTTATTGGCTCTGGCAGATTGTACACATCGCATCCTCCATAAGTGTTTTGAAAACCATTCAAAAAGTTATTTTTAAATTTTTTTCCTTAGTTTGAGACTGGATTCACATGCGTGTTTCTCCAATTCGCTCAAACCAAGGCTCTGATATCAACTTGTAACACCCATAAAAATTTGAAAATTTAAACTTTTAAATAAATCCCAAAAACCATCATTGTATACAAATTTTTTTCTAAATAAGTTCAACATCTAGGTACCCCAAAAATCATGAAACAAAATATGAGGAGGTGCATGAAAACGCCTTCGGCCTCCCGCGATCCTCTGAGGTACCAGAGCATAATCCAAAACTATAAGCCGAAAGCTTAGTGAGTTTCTCCCAACACAATACAAACACCAAAATAATATTACAAACAACATGTATTCAGAGCCTTCAGTCTGACTGGAACACGCCACCGGCCTACCGTCTATCTGGTACGCTCAAATAACCTATAACATGACTGGTACACCACCTCCGGCCTTCAGCCTACCTGGAACGTTTTCTAGCCTTCGGCCTACTCGTACACCCTACTGGTATTCAGTCTATCTGGGACACCCTGGGTCTGTTGGCTTTTAGCATAAAGCAACACCGCCTCAACCCACCCACCATCACACGTCAACATATATCAGATCAAACACTAGCTTTCATGTATAGACAGTGATACAGGTCTAACAGATCATTAATCATAACATCATCATATATACCAAGATACAGATCTAACACATCACTACGCATAGCATCATACGATAAGACAAGATGACAATCCAAAGGGTCGACGTTGGTGACTTAGACCCTATTAGTACAGTGATGAAAACTCACCTCTCAATTGTCAAGATATGCTAAAATACCCGACTGCTGACTCGTGGAAAGTCCCGAACTATCACAGTAAATAAACATCCAATTAACAGTTGGAATATCATCCATCACTAAGGACCCATACTTAGGGTAAATTTACATTTTACCCTTTCCCTAATTAGACCAAGGCCCACATCCAAATCTTAATACAAAATGCCCCAAACTACTTTAAGGCCCATAATTGGTCCAAGCCCATTAGGCCAACTAAGGCCCAATATAAAATCCTAGGCCTAAAAGGACAACTCCAATAAGGAGTCCAATACTTCAAAATCATTTGCCCAATATGGGTCCAAAATACCAAACCCAAAACCCAAAATCAAGTCCAAGGTAAAAGTCCAAGAAGCCCACTGATACTCTGAATGTGCGGTGCTCCCTGGTGGAGTGTTGGACGTTCGCTATTAATCCAGATCACTAACCATATATGGAATGTTGGTCATTCCTCGACCCAGCATAGGGTGTTCACATGTTAACTCCAAAAAGAGACTACTAAGCACTTAATGCTTAAAGCCACTCGACCAAATCATGGATCCAAGCCCTAAAGAGCTTCTAGAATCATAAAGTGACTGACTTGGTGATTTTGTATGCCCCAAGAGGTCCCAACTCCAAAATATAGTATTCAACTTCTATTGAAGGGATTAATCTCATGTATGGTGCTTATACAACTCTAAATATGCAAACTTTAAGAATCAACAACCTCATAAATGCCAAGAAGAGCAACTCCAAGCGTCAAGAATGATCACAAACTACTAGATCTCAACTATGGGACCAAAAGGGACTAACATCCATAAAAACCTAGATCTAAGCTTTTCATGAGCAAGATTAGAGGTTTATACCTCAAATGAGTTGAAAATGAAGCAGAGAACCAAGATCTATGAGCTCTTTCTTGAACCACCACCTTGCACCAAGCTTCTCTTCCTTGAATGAGCTTCAAACACACACCAAAACACACATAATGGACTCACAACACTCTTGGAGGCTCTAGGGTTTCGAGATTAGGGTTTGGGAGCTAAGGAGGCTGGAGATGAGACTAACACAGTAAGACTTAAGGTGTTCAAATAGGTCTCAAACCCTAAAACTTAGGGTTTGATCTCCACAATTGAATGCACTGCATTCCCCAAGGGAGCGCCCCATGTTCGAGATCCGCCTCCAAAATTCTGAAATTGGCAGAAATGATCCTTCCTCCCATTCAAACTTGCTAAATAAGGTCAAAAGAAATAATTAAATATATAAGGGACCAAAAATGGAAAATACCTGGATCGGGCGTTACAACTTCAGTCACACAACTTAGTTATAGAAATCACTATGAACATTAACTTAATCTTTGTCTCTTTTTCTAAAAATCATAGATTCATTTTCTCTCTTTACAAATCACTTACAAGCATGATTTTACTTATGGAAAAACACCATTTAGCTTTCATAGATCTTTAAATGCTTTTTACAAACTCGTTTTAAGTATGGTTTTACTTACAAAGAAAATACTTTTTAATCATTATGAAAATATCATTACTACACAATAAGAAAACCTGAAACTCTAACTAACCTTGTGTTGACCCTCACAATTACATGTATTCTCAGGAGATCACTAATAAAGTTTTCATATCAACAAATAGTCATCGACTTAAAAAAATAGTTTTCTAATTTTTGTTATATCTGCTTGTCTTTTTAAGGCAATACATGTACTATATTATTACCTATAAGAACCTTGTATTCAAACATTAATATGGAATACAAATACTATTTTGCTATTGTTGTACTTGTGCTATAAATTCAGTTGTTTGTGATCCATGAACTAAGTCGCACAACCCGACATGTTCCGCCAACTCGACCAGTGATTTGATAGATTAGTATTAGAGCTAAATTGGCTATAGAGTAAACTGAACTACCCGCCCTGCAAACATAGTCATGCTTCTTGCGGCAATAGCTATAGGCCCTGGACTTGCTCACCCCTCGATCTAGACTCAAAAACCTTGGGTTTTTTCATAGAACCCCTAGATGCCTACATATGCTCTACCTTCCTTTAACATCCGGATTTCCAGATATCATAATTTATGTATGTATTTTGAGTTATGAAGGGGGACTCGACGAGTTGGCGCCTAAACTCGTCGAGTGGGATCATGACTGATGACTCAAATTAATGAATGGACTTGACGATTCGGAGAGTCGACTCGACGAGTCCGCACTGTTAGCAGAAAACCTAAATCTTTGGGCTTGAGCCCTATTTAAAGGCACTTATGGCATTCATTTGCGGCTACCATTCCAGAGAGAGAACCCCAACGAGCATGAGTGTGTAGAGTGTGTGAGAGAGAGAGGGGGAGAGAAAGAGGACCATTTTGAGCTTTTTGATGTGATTTTGCAAGAGAGGAGAAGAGCTCCAACAATAAGGATCAAAGAAGATTGTTGTTCTGAGTTAGTCAAGCAAGGAGCTTCATTTTGAGGTGCCAAATTGGACCCCTCTTTCTCTCTATTGTATAGATTTCATTCTTTAGGGTTAGGGCTTGAATCATTTCTTTTTGGGGTTTTGGATGCCTCAACCCCCCCCCCCCTCTGCAAGTTGTTTTAAAGATCTGGACCCTTTTAGGTCTAGGGAGGTCCAAGCACCCAACTTTATGCAATCCCATTGGAGTTTTGAACCTAGGTTCTCATTTTAATAGTTGTTTCACCAAATAAAGCCATATGAGTGTTGCATGAGCATAAAGATTGGACCTTTACGTGACTTTTGAGTGTTTAAAGGTTAGATCTATAAGTTAGAGAAACAGATCTGACCTCAGAAGGTCATTTGGGAGTTGCCATGGAGGAAACTCGCCGAGTTCATGAGAGGACTCGACGAGTCGAGTCGGGTTGCCCCGCGATTCATGACTAGTGGTAACCCATCGAGTGAAAGGTTAACTCGGCGAGTCAAGTGAGGCCTAAGAAGGATTCAGAGGATACGCATGAAATCACCGAGTCCCACGAGTGGACTCGACGAGTATAGTCAAAGTTGGACTGTTGAATGAGTTGACTTTTAGGGTTTGGTCAACAATTAGGCTTTTGCATCTTGGAGGGGTAAAATGGTATTTTAACCTTCCGAGGAATTATAAGGGGGTTAATCTAGCCTTTGAGAGCCGTTGTAAATTAGATGAAAATTGTTTATGTGATTAGGCGGAGGCTAGATCAGTATTTGAGATTCGAGACTATCCGAGTTACCCAAGGTGAGTTTTCTCACTATACATTACCTAGAGTGGTATCTATGTGCAGACCGGAGGGTCTTATGTGTTATGTGTATGTGTATGTCTGAGATTTATGTGCGTTGTGTTATATGTATGCTATGTGTTCTATAGACCGGACCCGAGGTTCCAATGACTCATGAGGCTAGAGGGTCCTCGATCAGACCGGACCAGAGGGTCCAACGATTTAGACCGGACCGGAGGGTCCAACGAGCTAGACCGGACTGAAGGGTCCAAAGAGCTACGGGAATAGAGGGTCCCGTTGAGACACATTGACCAGAGGGTCATACCGACTTATAGCCTCAAGTTTCCTACGTGTTGTATGTGGTATTATGGGGAACTCACTAAGCATTTATGCTTACCATGTTATGTGATATGTGTTTCAGGTATCATCGAGGATCGCGGGAAGGCGTCTGCATGATCTGTACTCACTGATAGAGTATTATGTATTATGTATTTGAGATTCTGGATGTATTTTCACTATGATAACATTTGAGTTTTGAAATTACTTATGAGATGTAGGATGCTTTAAAAATGAAAAATTGTTTTGGAAATTTGCGTCGTTACAAGTTGGTATCAAAGCCTTGGTTACAATTTGGTATCAAGGGATTCGGATGCACCTTCGGGCGTATCTGAACTCAAACTGAGGATTTGAGAAATTTTTTCATAAAAGAAACAAGTTTTCTAAGAAAGTAAAAGATTTTGAGAAGGGTAGAACGGAGCAGTGTGTACATTCAGCCAGCGGCCGAACGGTGATTTCCCAAAATACCCTTACATTATGTGTTATGAAATATTATGTGATATGCTATGCATGCTAGAGTAGGATAGGTACTCATATCTAGGACTAGAGTGGCCTAATTTGTGATGCCTTATCCTAGGAAGTTACTGGTACTATGAGTTCTTTGAGAGTGAGTAGGTAGCAGTGAGGAGCTTATGAGTGGTCTACTGGAGAGTAGCTTGTGCATAGCGAGATATAGAGTACTTGTGATCTGGGATCCTAGGAGGAGGACTTGGGGTGAATGTTGATGCGTTGTGGAAGGTAGTATAGGACCATACTACTGGAAACACCTGATCAGTGAGCAGTCCAAGTAAGAATCCTTAGGGTACTAAGGAACAAATAAGGTTGAGTAATTGAGTGCGAGAATACTCGAGAGGGTCTCTGATTCCTTTTATGTTGTGTTTCAGAGACATCATGGTGAGTACGTGCCACACTCCAGAGAGCAGCGGTGTCAGCGTTGAGGAGAATTGCATGATGATTCATGAGGAGGTGGATGCGGCCATTCGAGCTGAGTAACCAGAGATGTTTGGGTCTATCAAGACCATGCTGATTGAGACCTTTGATGAGTGAGGAGCTTATGAGTGGTCTACTGGAGAGTAGCTTGTGCGTAACGAGATATAGTATACTTGTGATCTGGGATCCTAGGAGGAGGACTTGGGGTAATTGTTGATGCCTTGTGGAAGGTAGTATAGGGCCTATAGTACTAGAAACACCGGATCAGTGAGAAGTCTAAGTAAGAATCCATAGGGTACTAAGGAACAAATAAGGTTGAGTAATCTAGTGCGAGAATACTCGATCAGGTCTCTGATTTCTTTTTTATTGTGTTTCAGAGACATCATGGTGAGTACGTGCCACACTCCAGAGAGTAGCGGTGTTAGTGTTGAGGAGATTCGCATGATGATTCATGAAGAGGTGGTTGCAGCCATTCGAGCTGAGATACCAGAGATGTTTAGGACTATCAAGACCATGCTGATTGAGACCTTTGACGAGTGGTACGCTGCTCTTACCAATGCTGCTATTGTTGCGGCCACCGCAACCGTCACCGCTGCTAAGACGCAGGGGTGACTCGTTGCTGTACCGAGAGTTCATCAACACGAAGCCACCAGAGTTTGATGGGACTCAGGATCCGATAGAGATGATAAGGTGGATCTCTGACATTGAGGGATACTTCTACACCTGTTCTTGTACAAAGCATCTGAGGGTACAGTTCGCGCTGAACCAGCTTCGCTTGGGAGCGAAGGACTGGTGGAAGTTTGTGACAGCCGACTTCACTCCTGCAGAGATTACATCGGTGACCTGGGAGAGGTTCACCACCATGTTCTGAGATGAGTATGTTCCCCATGTGGAGAGGGAATGTTTAGCCCAGGATTTCTTGTCCCTCAAGCAAGGGACAGCATCCGTGACTGTGATTACACGGATGTTTCATGAGAGGGTGTTGTTTTGCCCTGAGCACGTGTCTACCAAGCAAGCATGTATGAGCTGGTATCTGAGCATACTAAGGAGGAATATTCATGAGTTTGTAGCGAACTCGACACACCGGACATTTTCCAAGCTCTAGGAAAATGCCCGGAAGAGGGAGATTGAGCTAGAGACTCAGGCCAGGGAGGAGGCCGAGTCTCAGAGGAGGGACAGGAAACCGATGCAGTCACAGCTGGTAGCCAAGCAGGAAAAGCCTGATGATTTAAGATCTGGGGGTCAGAAGGTCCGGACTTATGCGAAGTACGGAAAGAGCCATGGGGGTGTGCAGATCAGGGGTGTACTACAATTGTGGCAAGGAGGGGCATTTCGCGAGGGATTTCCCCAAGGGGTTTGCAGTTTCCTTTCACTGCAACCAGACCGGCCTTCGGAAAGCCGAGTGCCCGCAGCTACTTCAGGGATCAGCACAGGGATCTGCACCTACTACTAGAGCTATTGAGGTCCGGCCAGCAAAGGCCGAGGCACCGAAGGCTCGCGGGAGAGCATTTCAGTTGACAGCGTAGGAGGTCCGCGCATCACCCGATGTGTGGCTGGTATGTATCCTTTTATCTACTATTTCTGAGTTTGAGATTTTGTGCTTATATTGTGGCATGCTTAGGTACTTTGCTTGTCAATTCAGTAGCTGCTTTGGTGTTATTTGACTCAGGTGTGAGTCGAATTTTCGTGTCATTAGCGTTTAGTCAACACATCAGTATCTGACGATAGGCATTGAGTCCACCTCTGTGAGTTTCTATAGACGACGAGCGAGCAGTTTTTACTACTCATGTGATTCAAGGATGTGTACTCGAGATTTTTTGTGTTGAGTTACTAATAGATTTGGTAGTGATTACGATGCGGGATGTATGTGTCATCATGGGCATGGACTAGTTGAGCCGATTCAGAGCCGTTATTGACTGCGAGCGTCAGTTGGTGTGTGACAACCCGAAGTTTATTCCATCGCTGTAATCCATATTTGTCAATAAAACTCGTCTTTATTGAATTGTTTCGTTAACATTTTGAATTAGGTTATTTAGTTTGAGATTTTTATCATAACTTCATGAGTGTCCAAATGCATTAGAAACACTTGAAACACCCTCGATATTCTTTTTAAAAGTTTCTAATTCACGACCACGTCAGGTTACGACAACTTAATCGGGTACGACCAAAAGCTCCGTTTAACATCGGTATCGGGTAGATTCCCACCAGGCCCCAAATTCAAACCCTATATAAGGGTGATTAGACCTTAATTTGAAGCTTTTCCTCCCTCTTAACACTCTCTGTCACTACTCTCTCTCTACAACTCAAATTTGATCCAAAAACACCCCTTTCAAGCTCCAAATTGGTAAGTGATCTATCCTAGCTTGTAGTTTAGCTTGTTTAACCTACAAATTCGTGTTAAAATCATCCAAATGTGTGAAATTGATGTGTTTACAGCCCTGGAACAGCCCCAAACCATAAACACCCATAAATGGGGTTTTGAGCCCCAAAACCCTTCCATATCACTTCTAGTGCTTAGTTATGACTCAGGGGCTTGCATGAATGGACTTAGAACACCAAAATCTTACCATTTGGGGAGTAAACATGAGTTTATGGCTCAAGAACATTTATGGACCGTAAGCCCCTCTTCATAGGCCGTGAACACCTTTTAAGGTGTTAAATTGCCCCTTAAACACCTCCTATGGCTTGGATTAATGTCTAGAAGTAACCACCATCAAAGTAGGGGCCTAAAAAAAACAAGCAAACCACAAGCTTAGGAGATTACGACCGTAAACCCCCCAAGTATTGGTTCCTTGGCCGTAAACTCCTCTAAGGAGGTCAAATGGTGCCCTAACTTCCTTCCATGGCTTGTACATTGGACTAGAATCATGTGTGCTTAACCTAGAACCATCAAAACACAAAAGAAAGGGCCAAGTAAGAGTTTTCAGTCGTAAACTCTATGTTTACAGCTGTGAACTCCCCAAAGTGGTCCATTTGAGGACTTAACCTCTTCGTATCCCTAGAATTGATCCTAGCCTAATTCCACAAGTGTTATAAGACCTTTGAACATCCAAGAACATACCACCCATGAGTTTATGACCGTAAACTCATGGGGATATGGTCATTGGGCCAAAAACTCCCCTAAGAGTTTAATATTGAAGAGCAAACTCCATATCTAGGCCCTATACTCCTTTAGATGCCACCTGGATCCTTCCTAACACTTGACATAAAGTGTTTTCGTGTCTCTGAATGTACTATCCTACTTAATTAGTAGTTCAAAGTCTACTTAGATACAATTATGTATCTCTTCATGTTACATAGGATCCTCGCACGTATTCAAGCCCTAAGCTGACACTTAGCATCCAACCGGCATATTTCTCGTCTGGTGAGTTCATACCCCTATACCTTTTTCCGTGTTTTCATGTTTTCAGGGGGGGGGGAATACAAGCAAAAGTACAAGGAAATCTTGTACTCAAACTTATTATTTCGTATGAAATGTTTCATATTCAATATGCTTTTAACACAGGAAACCGTTTTACCAACCGTTTAACTTGTAGAGTTAACTTTTCAGATAAATTTTTGAAACTTATTATAAAATGTCATATTTTATATTTCACAAATGATTTTCCTATTCATTACTGGTAAAATTGATAATCTTAACATACTTAACACATCCTTGGTAACACTCCCCCTAGTTACAGAGTGAAGGATGAATAACAAAAGAGTCCTTGGTAACACTCCCCCTAGATACGAGAGTGAGGACCAATAACATTAAACTTACAACTGTTGATACGTCCTTGGTAACACTCCCCCTAGATACGAGATTGATGGACTAATAACATTAATCTTATGTTTGGAGACATGTCCATGGTAACACTCCCCCTAGTTACGAGAGTGTAGGACTACCCTTTTAACCAGAATCTCCTGGAGGGAGAACGTGACTTGAGTGTATAAATCTATACGTGATTGACTATCCCGCACCTGGATGCTAGCTATAGTGGGACCAATTGGTCCATAGGTGACAAAAGTCATAAAATGATATTGGCCCCGTTACGAGCCTTATCTAGTCTATTGTATGGTTATGGAACTCGCAAACTTAGATTATGGACATTTACTCTTGTAATTGATTTATTACTTACTTATTAGTTTTATAAACGTGTTAAAACTAATGTACTTTTCAAGGATAACCAGGTTTTCAAAGAAACTTTACTAATCGATGCAAGTGTGGTAGATACTTGTACGCATTACTCCGGAACGACAACCAAACACCAACATATAAGGAAAATTAGGGTTTTCCTGGGAGTGCTTTACTTTTCATAAACAGTCTGCTTTACATATGGTTAACTAAACTTCTTTCATAAGAAAATATGGGATTTTCTTGGATAAATTTTTTTTTCGGAAAACTAACGGAAACTTGTTCTTGTACCAGAAACGAACCACTTATGAACTCACCAACTTTATGCTGATATTTCAAAACTGCTTGTATTCTCAGATTCACATTAAACAGGTATCCCGTAATCTTTTGGAGAAGACGGAGCATATAGAAGTCTCGTCTGTTCTTTTTTTTATATGATGTATAAGTATAAAACTTGTATCACTTTGTTTTCAAACAAATGTAAATATTTCTATGTAATGTAATGGTTGTGTATATTATGCTTGCTATGTACATTGGTTGTGATACTTAACATGACGTCACCTTCGCTCCGGAACGTTTCCGCCTTTGGTTTCGGGGTGTGACAGATTGGTATCAGAGCCAGGTTTATAGTTAAGTAAGTATACCGAACCTTTCATGGTATATAACTATAAACACTTAGGGGCCGAAGTGCTATGAACTAAAAGTATACTTTAAAATATAAGTATTTTTCAAAAGTATACAAGAATACCTAACCGCAGGAATCCGTAACTACGAGTAGAACAAAACACAAGTAATTGGGTGTTGAACACTGAGGTTAAACTTGGGCAGTTATGTAGTCGTGTCAAGGGTCAATATAGCCTGATCAACTATATTCATTCGAGACACGATCAACATGTTCTTGGGAGTGACTGTGGCGTGCAGCAGGCCTAAAACTTACCCATTATCCAAGAAATGACTCATTGTTGCAGCGAAACATAAAATACTATGGGAGTATTTTCTTGAGTCAAATATAGAAATCCTCGTTCAAGTGTTGCTACTCTTTCCCTTTAGCGATAATTTTCTTGCTTTGATAGCTCTCCTATATTATCTCATAGTAGAACACTTTATCTCTTGTTCCATATCTCTTGATTCAATTCAGAGGACTTACCATCCTCTCTTTCTTGATCATTTTAGATTAAGATGCCTCCATGAAAGAGACCCAGCTTAAAGAACAACAACCCTCCGCCACCACCTCCTCCTCAATTTGATCCTGTTATGTTCCACGCAGCTGTTACTGCCGCAGTAGCAGCCGCCATGTCTCAAACGAAACCTAGTGGTTCCGGTGGTCCAGGAGGTGGTACTCAATCTCAAAACCAGGAAAGTGGTCAGGGACACCGGAAGGAGTGTTCCTACAAAGATTTTATGAATGAAATACCTACATCTTTCGATGGCACTGGAGGTGTTATCGCCCTGACTCGATGGTTCGAGAAAATCGAATCTATTTTCAAAATATATGCCTGTTTTTAAGTTGACAAAGTAAAGTTCGCCGCCTGCACTTTCACCGATAATGCATTGACTTGGTGGAATGGCCGAGTCAAATCCTTGACCCTACCTGTAGCCAATGCTATGGGTTGGGAGAAAATGAAAGAACTTCTACTTGCTGAATACTGCCCACGGGGCGAAATGTAGAAGCTGGAGCACGAACTCTAGAACCTAAAGATGAAGGGTTCTAATATCGCCGCTTACACTTCCAGATTTGATGACCTAGCGCTTCTCTATCCGGGAATGATTACCCCGGAAAGCAAAAAGATTGAGAGATTCATCTGGGGGATGACCCAGTCGATTAAAGGAAATGTTTTGGCTGCGAAGCCAGACACCTACGACAGTGCCAAATGCCTAGCGCAAACTCTTATTGACCATGGTGATGATCTCGAGGAAGTGGCTACCGCTTCTGATCCAGTTAAAGGGAGCGGTGATAATAAGAAGAAATCCTGGAGCAAGCAGAAGAGTCAGAGTTTGCAAGGATCCTCCAAGAAGCAGAAAATGGTGGCAGTACACGCTGCTACTACACCTGTTGCTGTTTCCGTAGTCGCTTCTACAGCTCAAGCACCTACCAATAGGTATGCTGGTACCCTCCCTAGGTGCAACAAGTGCAATTATCATCATCTCACTTCCAGCCCATGTCGTGAGATGCTTTGCAATGGCTGTGGCAAGAAAGGTCACCTTGCACGAAACTGCAAAACCCTAACCCAATCAACCAATCAAGCTTCCGGAGCAGGTGTCGGTCAGGCCTGCTACGGTTGCGGTGAAGTCAGGCATTTCAAGCGAAACTGCCCCAAGGCAGCAACAACTGACAACACCAGGAGAGTTCTAACTATAAGACAAGAGGAGGCAGTCGTCGATCCCATCATTGTCTCGGGTACGTTCCTTCTCGAAAACTCTTATGCTTTCATCCTTTTCGATTCTGGTGCTAAAACAAGTTTTGTTAGCCATTCATTTAAACATCTTCTTAAAGCTAATCCTCAGCCGCTAACTGAAACGTTTACCATCGAGATGGCAAACGGTGAGAAAGATAACGTTAACGATATATTCATAGGTTGTACCCTTACCCTGAATGATCATTCTTTTCCCATCGATCTTATGCCAGTTTCCATAAAGAGCTTTGATGTAACGCCCGTAGATCCGGGCTAGTCAATTTAGAGACGATAGGCGTCAAAAATGAATTTTTGATGAAAGATTATTTATCATGAATAATCTTAACTAAGTTATAGTAAATGTTACAAGGTTTTCGTGCATATAAAGAACGCCGAAATCCGAGTTATAACGAAGAAGTTATGACCTATCGAAGTTTCGCAGCAGAATCGACACGATACTAAATGACGTAAAAAGTGAATTTACGTTAGAGTGATATTTAGCCTTAGCAATCTAAACGAAAGTTGTAGAGTTCGTTAAACCATGAGCGTGCATAAAAAGAACGTCCAAATCTGACTTCGTATGAGGAAGTTATGATTTTTCTAAGTTTCGACATAGCGGTATGCAGCCCGAATACTCAATTTGAGATCGAGCGGTTTTTAGCTGAAACAATCTAAACAAGAATCGAAGATCTCGTTAATTATAGTAAAACGATAAAAAGATAGGCGAAAACAGACGTCGGATGGAGAAGTTATGAATTTATAACGAAATTTTTCTGTCCCGGCCTACTAAAAATAAATAATAAAAATAAATTCAAAATTAGCCGACGGAGTCTAAACGAAAGTTGTAGATCGTGGTCTCACCTACGCGAGGATATAAATAACGTCGAAAACGGAGTTTGTATGAGGAAGATATGAATTTTTGAAGTTTATTAAATATTTTCGATATTTAATTTAATTATAAATTAACCGATATTATCCATGGGGGGAGTCAGCAATCTGATCCACGTTACGCCCAACGTAATGTGAAGTTACGCCCAGTGTAAATGGGCTTCCAGCCCCCTATAAAAGGGTGTCGAGGGCAACTGACTTCTTTGCTCATTTCTTCCCGTTTTCTCACGTTTTTGCATCGTTTTTTGTGCAAGAAATATCCCGAAGCCCCGGTATCATTCCCGAGTCCTGAAGTAAGTCCCGAGGCCCTGAAGATCCCGAGAAGTGCGATTCCCGAGCCGAATCTCTGCCCGCGAGGAGCCCAATTTTTGTGAAGATCTTCCAGATCTACCGAAGAATACTACTTCTATAAGTCGTAGTGTTGTCCGATCATCTTCTAATCAAGTGAGTGTGTGGTTACTTTCTTCTAATGCATAATTATTAAGTATTTAATATAAAATACGTGTTATGTGTATATTTTGTTGTTATATGCGTGAATGTATATTCACTTTCTTCTATCTCATAGATCTGATTTATTCTCTATGAAATACATGTTATGTGGGTATACCTCATCTGTTATGTGGAATATGTATTGAATGAGAATGCTATACAGGTTTTAAACTATGTATAAAAATATGTATTTTTATCTACTAATATGTTGGTTAGAACATGGGTAGATAGTTGATGTGTGATAAACAGATGAAAGGCCCCGATGTTGTTGTTGTTGATCTAGTTATTCAGCGGAGTATGGATTAGACCAAGAGGTTAGTTTTATATCCGGGAGTATGGATTAGGTAAAGAGATAAAACTTGTTATTAGTCTGGGAGTATGGATTAAGACTAAGTTAATTGTCCCTAGTCCGGGAGTATGGATTGGGCACAGTTATTGATCCGGGAGTATGGATCATATCAGGATTAAGGTATAGTTAATTGTCCTTATTCCGGGAGTATGGATTGGGTACAATTATTGATCCGGGAGTATGGATCAGATCAGGATGTTAGTTTTAGATCCGTGAGTATGGATCAGGGGAAAAGGTTAGTTTTAGATCCGTGAGTATGGATGAGGTGAAAAGGTTAGTTTTAGATCCATGAGTATGGATCGGGTGAAGATAATAGTTTTAGATCCGTGAGTAGAGATCGGGTAAAGAGGAAAATTTTAGATACGAGAGTTTAGATCGTGTCGTTGTGAGGATCGATGGGGGTGGGATAAGAGTTGCCTTTATATGGTGAAATTGTACAAGTTTGAATGTTCTATATTTATAAATATATGATATAACATTGTGGGATGAAAACCCTATATGCTCACCAGGCTCCCAAGCCTGACCCACTCAGTTTTCTTTGTATCACAGGTATTAATACGAAGACATATTTCACAGAGAGATTTAAAGGAAATATAAATCAATTGTGTAATTAAATGTAAGTTCTGTTTATGCTTATATATCTGTATCGGAACATGACATCCCGAGGTTTTATTATTAAATGAAAATACATTCTCTTTGAGAAATGTTTTGATAAGTTATTATCATATCTTGTTTTGGGAACAAATTCCGCAACCATTTTCTTTAAAAGATTACTCTGATTTTATAAAACAAAGCATAAACAAATCGGTATTTTCTGGCCGTGAAAATGAGGATGTCACATTTGATGTTATCATTGGCATGGATTGGTTGAGCCCCATTCGTGCTGATATCCTTTGTTATGAAAAAGCCATCCGTGTCAATCTTCCTGCTGGTCAAACTCTCATGATCTACGGCGATAAACTTAGTTCCAATCTTCGCATCATTTCATGCATCAAAGCTAAAAAGCTTCTGTGAAAGGAGTGCCACACATTCCTAGATCATGTAATTAACGAGAAACAAGAAGTTAAAGACCTAGAGAGCATCCCTAAAGTCTGCAACTTTCCTGAAGAACTCCCGGGAATTCCTCCCGAACGTCAAGTTGAGTTTCACATCGACCTAATTCCTGGAGCTACCCCCGTAGCCAAGTCTCCGTATCGCTTAGCGCTAGCAGAAATGCAGGAGTTATCCTGCCAGCTCAATGAGCTACTCAGCAAAGGGTTCATCAGACCGAGTTCCTCGCCCTGGGGAGCCCCGGTATTGTTTGTAAAGAAGAAAGATGGATCCTTTCGGATGTGTATAGACTACCATGAGTTGAACAAGCTAACCATTAAAAACTGATATCCTCTTCCCTGAATTGATGACCTTTTCGATCAACTTCAAGGAGCCAGC
This sequence comes from Lactuca saligna, assembly GCF_052625555.1. NCBI lineage: Eukaryota > Viridiplantae > Streptophyta > Magnoliopsida > Asterales > Asteraceae > Lactuca > Lactuca saligna. The sequence continues at coordinate 22,092,932 of NC_136418.1, forward strand.
TACTTCTCAAAGATAGACCTTAGGTCCGGGTACCATCAGCTACGAGTTCATGAGAATGATGTTTCCAAGACAACATTCCGAACTCGATATGGTCACTACGAGTTCGTAGTGATGCCCTTCGGTCTAACCAATGCTCCGGCAGTGTTCATGGACCTGATGAACCGGGCGTGTCGTCCTTTTCTGGACAAGTTCGTCATCGTGTTCATTGATGATATACTTGTCTATTCTAGAAGCGAAGAAGATCACAAACAACAGGTGAGGTTAGTGTTGGAAACTCTTAGATCCGAAAAGTTGTATGCGAAATTCTCCAAGTGCGAATTCTAGATTCGGAAGGTAACTTTCCTCGGTCACGTGGTAAGTGAGGAGGGTATACACATGGACCCTTCCAAGATCAAAGCGATAGAGAATTGGTCGGCACCGAAGCCAACCGCAGAAATCCGTCAATTCTTGGGTCTCGCCGGCTATTATCGTAGATTCATTCAAAAATTTTCCAGAATCTCCAAACCCCTAACCAGTCTGACACAAAAAGGTGTACCCTTTTGTTGGAGTGAAAAGCAAGACACTGCATTCCATGCGTTGAAGCGAGCCTTGTGCAGCGCACCTATCCTGTCTCTCCCAAAGTGATAGAGGGTTTTGTTTTCTATTGCGATGCGTCCAACTAGGGCTTAGGCTGTGTGCTTATGCAACGAAGAAAAGTTATTGCTTATGCCTCAAGACAGTTGAAGGCACACAAAGTTAAACACACAACTCACGACTTGGAGTTAGGAGCAGTGGTCTTCGCACTAAAGATTTGGAGACATTACCTCTACGGAACCAAGTGCACGATATTCACTAACCATAAAAGCCTCCAACACATCTTCGATTAGAAAGACTTAAACATGAGACACCGACGATGGGTAGAGTTGCTTAGTGACTATGAGTGCGAAATCCATTACCATCCTGGCAAGGCCAATGTGGTGGCAGATGCCCTTAGCCGAAAAGAAGTTTCTATCCGCAAAGTGAAGATGCTATCAATGACCATCCATTCCCACTTATCCACACAAATCCGAGAGGCTCATTTGGAAGCCCTAAAACCAGAAAACGTGTCGAACGAAGCCTTGAGAGGAATGGATAAGAACCTTGAGATCAGAGGTGACGAATTCTATTGTTTCATGGATCAAATCTGGACCCCAAAGTTTAGAGGTTTCAGGGATGTTGTCATGAACGAAGCTCACAAGACCCGATACTCCGTTCACCCAGGATCGGATAAGATGTACCTGGATCTCAAGAAGCAATACTTGTGGCCAAACATGAAATCCGAAATCACTACCTTCGTGGGCAAGTGCCTGACTTGTGCCAAGGTGAAGGTTGAATACCAGAAACCCTCGGGTCTGCTCCAGCAGCCCGAGATACCTGAGTGGAAATGGGAGATGATTACCATGGATTTCATCACCAAGTTACCCAAATCTCAAAGTGGGTACGATACCATTTGGGTAATTTTCGATTGTTTACAAAATCCGCTCACTTCCTTTCGATTAAAGAAACGTTCAAAATGGAAAGACTCACGCGAATCTACATCCAAGAGGTAGTCCAACTACACGGTGTGCTTGTGTTCATTATCTCCGATCGAGATAGTAGGTTTACCTTCAGATTTTGACAGTCCCTCCAGAAGGCTCTTGGAACTAAACTAGACATAAGCACGGCTTATCATCCTCAGACAGATGGACAGAGTGAGAGAACTATCCAAACCCTGGAAGTCATATTGAGACCATGTGTCATCGATTTCAAAAAGTCGTGAGACACTCATTTACCCTTGATCGAGCTCTCGTATAACAAAAGCTACCACTCTAGCATCAAGGCTGCCCCATTCGAAGCCCTCTACGGTCAAAAGTGCAGATCCCCTCTGTGCTGGGCTGAAGTAGGGGACACGCAGCTGGCTAAGGGTCGAGTCCCCGACAATGCTCTCACTGGTCCTGAAATCATCCGTGAAACCACCTAGAAGATCATCAAAATCCAAGAACGACTGAAAGCTTCACGAGACAGATAGAAGAGCTACGCCAATAAACGACGGAAACCTCTGGAATTCCAAGTTGGAGATCATGTCCTATTGAAGGTCTCGCCCTGGAAAGGCATGATACATTTTGGAAAGTGCGGAAAACTTAACCCGAGGTACATTGGACCTTTCGTGATCCTCGCTAGGATCGGTCCTGTAGCTTATAAACTCTGATTACCCCAAGAGCTTAGCAACATCCATCCTGTATTCCATGTCTCAAATCTTAAGAAATGCCTATCCGATGAAACCCTCATGATCCCTCTTGATGAAATCAGATCAACGAGAACCTAGACTTTATGGAAGAACCAATCGAAATCATGGATCAAGAGATCAAACGTACGAAACAAAGCCGCATCCCGATAGTGAAGGTTCGCTGGAAAGCCAAGCGAGGACCTGAATTCACTTGGGAGCGTGAAGACTCGATGAAACATAAATATCCGCATCTCTTTCCAAATCCATGATTTGTATCTTAAATTCTAAATTCCGGGATGAAATTCCCTCTAACAGGGGGATAATGTGACAACCCGAAGTTTATTCCATCATTGTAATCCGTATTTGTCAATAAAACTCGTCTTTATTGAATTGTTCCGTTAACATTTTGAATTAGGTTATTTAATTTGAGATTTTTATCATAACTTCATGAGTGTCCAAACGCATTAGAAAGACTTGAAACACCCTCGACATTCTTTTTAAAAGTTTCTAATTCATGACCACGTCGGGTTACGACAACTTAATCGGGTACGACCAAAAGCTCCGTTTAACATCGGTATTGGGTAGATTCCCACCAGGCCCCAAACTCAAACCCTATATAAGGGTGATTAGACCTCCATTTGAAGCTTTTCCACCCTCTTAACACTCTCTCTCACTAATCTCTCTCTACAACTCAAATTTGATCTAAAAACACCCCTTTCAAGCTCCAAATTGGTAAGTGATCTATCCTAGCTTGTAGTTTAGCTTGTTTAACCTACAAATTCATGTTTAAATCATCCAAATGTGTGAAAATTGATGTGTTTACAACCCTGGAACAGCCCCAGACCGTAAACACCCATAAATGGGTTTTGGAGCCCCGAAACCCTTCCAAATCACTTATAGTGCTTAGTTATGACTTAGGGGCTTGCATGAATGGACTTAGAACACCAAAATCTTACCATTTGGGGAGTAAACATGAGTTTACGGCCCAAGAACATTCTTGGACCGAAACCCCTATTCATAGGTCGTGAACACCTTTTAAGGTGTTAAATTGCCCCTTAAACACTTCCTATGGCTTGGATTAATGTCTAGAAGCAACCACCATCAAAGTAGGGGCCTAAAACAAGAAGGAAACCACAACCTTAGGAGATTACGGCCGTAAACCCCCCAAGGATTGGTTCCTTGGCCATAAACTCCTCTAAGGAGGTCAAATGGTGCCCTAACTTCCTTCCTGGCTTGTACATTGGGCTAGAATCATGTGTGCTTAACCTAGAACCATCAAAACACAAAAGAAAGGGCGAAGTAAGAGTTTACAGCCATAAACTCTATGTTTACAGCTGTGAACTCCCCAAAGTGGTCCATTTGAGGACTTAACCACTTCCTATGCCCTAGAATTGATCCTAGCCTAATTCCACAAGTGTTATAAGACCTTTGAACATCCAAGAACAAACCACCCATGAGTTTACGGCCGTAAACTCATGGGGATGTGGTCATTGTGCCGAAAACTCCCCTAAGAGTTTACTCTTGAAGAGCAAACTCCATATCTAGGCCCTATACTCCCTTAGATGCCACCCGGATCCTTCCTAATACTTGAGATAAAGTGTTTTCGTGTCTCAGAATGTACTATCCTACTTAATTAGTAGTTCAAAGTCTACTTAGATACAATTATGTATCTCTTCATGTTACATAGGATACTCGCGCGTATTCAAGCCCTAAACTGACACTTAGCATCCAACCGACACATTTCTCGTCTGGTGAGTTCATACACCTACACCTTTTTCCGTATTTTCATGTTTTCAGGGGGGAATACAAGCAAAAGTACAAGGAAATCTTGTACTCAAACTTATTATTTCATATGAAATGTTTCATATTCAGTATGCTTTTAACACAGGAAACCGTTTTACCAACCGTTTAACTTGTAGAGTTAACTTTTCAGATAAATTTGTGAAACTTATTATAAAATGTCATATTTTATATTTCACAAATGATTTTCCTATTCATTATTGGTAAAATTGATAATCTTAACATACTTAACACATCCTTGGTAACACTCCCCCTAGTTACGGAGTTAAGGATGAATAACAAAAGAGTCCTTGGTAACACTCCCCCTAGATACGAGAGTGAGGACCAATAACATTAAACTTACAACTGTTGATACGTCCTTGGTAACACTCCCCCTAGATACGAGAGTGATGGACTAATAACATTAATCTTAAGTTTGGAGACATGTCCTTGGTAACACTCCCCCTAGTTACGAGAGTGTAGGACTACCCCTGTAACCAGAATCTCCTGGAGGGAGAACGTGAGTTGAGTGTATAGATTTATACGGGATTGACAACCCCGCACCTAGCTGCTAGCTACAGTGGGACCGATTGGTCCATAGGTGACAAAAGTCATAAAATGATATTGGCCCCATTATGAGCTTTATCTAGTCTATTGTATGGTTATGGAACTCGCAAACTTAGATTATGGAAATTTACTCTAGTAATTGATTTACTACTTATTAGTTTTATAAATATGTTAAAACTAATGTACTTTTCAAAGATAACCAGGTTTTCAAAGAAACTTTACTAATCGATGCAAGTGTATATATATATATATATATATATATATATATATATATATATATATATATATATATATATATATATATATATATATATATATATATATAATTTTACAAAATGAAGCAAAGGAAAAACAAATGGTAATTAGATTATTCTTAAAAGAATGTATATAGACATAGTTGCGAATACTTGAATGTAGACGGACTAAGATAATAAAAGTTAAAAGTAAAGGGGGTAAAGTATATGTCACATTTAGCCCTTAAATTAAAAAACAACGCATTCATGTTTGATTTCTTACAAAAGACGATACTTGGAAGGAGATCGGACCCCTTCAAAAGCTTATGAAGAACAGGTAAATTTGTGATAATGACATAATGTTGTATCCTCGGTAGAATAGATTCCACAAGGCGTGTTATGCGTATTTAACCTTTGATTGTGGACTTGTGGTGCAAAATTGAATTTCGATTTAATCTCTTGTTTTTTCTGAAAAATTGGAATTCCTCTTCTGTAATTTCTTTTTCGCTAAAATTCTCGCTTGGTTGAGTAGAACATTCTAATAACAATGGTTTTATTTTATTAAAGTTGAATATTCGGTCACTCCCTTAACGTAAATGGTTTTCTGCTCCTTATTTCACTTGATCTAATTACTTTTCAAACTACTAGTAATTGGTAAATATTTCTCATATATACCATGCCCAACTTAAAAACTCACATAGTAAATGGTTTTAGCATACAAACAAATACTAGATCAGATTTTAGATTAAAATTCAACTTATTATATAATTGATTTGTGTTATGTTTTACAGATTGTAGGAGATTTGTATAGCATATGGTTGATCCCTACTCACTTCTAAGACCCTTTGATTTACATTAATCTTTTTATGGGCTATGATATACATAACCCATAAAAACACACAGATACACACACATAAACCTATGAAAAAAATTACAATTCTACCCTTTAAAAGGCGGACATATACTAACGTTTAGAATCAGACCGGTATTGGAAGTTAACGTTATTCCTAAACGGAATCGTTATCATCGGATTTAGCAACATTGAATTGTCGTTCTGGTTGGTAACTGCAAGGGGAAGAAATATTTTGTTTATTTCGTATTCTCGAGTTCGGAGGAAATGAAAAGAAATGAGAGGAAAATTTAAAATTTTTGTGTTCCCAAGTTAAGAGCAAAAGAAAATAAATATAAAGATTTTTTTTCCTCACTTTTTCCCTAAATCCACCCAATTTTGAAGGAAAATATGATTTCAAAATCTTTTCATTCCCCTCACTTTCTTTCCATTAATGAAACTTGAAAACACGATTTTTTTTCGACATCCCTCACTTTTTTTCCATTTTCATCCATATCCCTTCTTATATAGAACACGGAAACAAATTAAGACTAGCACCCATGGAACCCAAAACCCCAATTCCTCAAAAACCCTGGAAAAAATTGAATTTAATAAAGGAAATGGAGCAAGGAAATCAAAACCCCTAACTCGTGGAAAAATAAGCTCAATTCTATAAGGAAAGGAAATAAGTTAAATATTTATCAAGAAATGAATTGCTGATAAACTATGCAAAAACCCAATTCCTCTTCTTACTCTAAATGAAAAGAAAGGTGAAGAACGAAAGGGGTTTTTCTTCAAAAATAATAATTTTTTTGCAGTTTATCTCAAAATGTGATATGGAGAAAGCCTACAGAGAGAAACTCATTTTAAGAGCCAAAATCTAAAGGAAAAGAAAGGAAGATTGAATTGCCGAAACAAAAAACAAAAGTGGGAAAAAAGTTTTATAGAGACTATTTTAAGGACAAACTGAAAAACTAAAGGACTATTTGTGAAAGTTTATGTGTTTTTTATTTAACTGTATATAGATATTGTATATAATATTTGCAGTAAAAGCAATAAATTTCATCGTCGTAATGTGGATGTCATCTAAACTTGATTTCTCGCGTTCGAGTCCGTCAACCTATAATAACCTATCTTTTGGGTTTTATGACAATAAAGCTTGTAAATATTACATAAATAACTTCGATTTTGATTTTATATTTAAAATTAGATTTGGTCTATGGGTTTTTAAGGGAATGCAAATTTGAACTGAATTTCTGGAATTTATAATTTCTATTAATTTGATTAAGATGTGATTTATTAGTGATGATATGGAAACTATTATTATTATTTATTTATTTTTACCAAGAAGCTAGCAAAAAGAAACTTGAGTTAATTTAGTTACATAAAGCTTTTATTTTATTTTCAAGAAAAAAATATACTATTACATTTAATTTTATATTGGAAAATTTAGCAAATATATTATTTTACTTTTATATTTTTTGTTTTAGAAAATTAAAAATTGTGTTTGGATACTTGGCCAAAAACTTCTATATAATATAATTATAAGATTGATTTACTTACAAATAGTTAAAGGCTAAAAGGTGTGTTAGATGTTTTTGGGTACCAAAATCTAATTCCATATAGGAGCTACATAAGTATTTGACATTTTTGTTATGATTTCTCTACGAGTGAAATGTGGTATCATTTATTCCTTACTAATTAAAATAGGGTAAAAGGAAAAGAGAAAGAAGACAAGGAGACAAAAGCCTTCGACAAACGTGTGTTGTTAAAAGATTGCCACACACAAAACAATGGGTTGAGGGTCAGTGTTTAGGAGTAAGTGTGGTGCGGTTCGGTGCAGTTATTAACTAAAACCTCACCACTAACAGCAAATGCGGTTAATCCCTTTTAAAAATCACTTGGTGCGGTTACTTTTACGGTGCGATTAAGTGGTTATTTTTGCAGTGCGTTTTTGTTTTTCTTTTTGTGTTGCGGTTATTAACCGTATGGATTGTGTGCGGTTATTTTATGTGGTTTTTTACCACAGTTTAGAGCCCAAACGGTTCTAAAAATTCAAACATATTACTTGTAATGATAAAAACCATAAGGTATAAGACAATTAACTTAAATCACAAATAACTAATATATTAAAAATGTAAAATCAATGGTAATTAACAATAAATATCTTAAACTTGTCTAATCTCACTATTTTTCAAAGTTAAACATAACAAAAAACCAAAACTTTTGTCTTCTAATATTTTTTCCAAAACTTTTGTCTTCTAGTATTTTTTCCATTTTTCATTCATGAAACTTATCTTATTTTTAATATTTAATATATAAATAATTAACTAAAAAAATTGTATATAATAATATGCGGTGCGGTTTTTTGCAGTTTTTGAAAACTAATAATCGCACCGCACCGCAAATTTGCGGTTTTTGAAAAACAGAAAACTTCACCATCGATTTTTATTGCGTTTGCGATTTATATGGTTTTGCGGTTAATTTTAGTTGCGGTACGGTTTTTTCTCACCCTATGAGTGTTTGTCATTGGCAACATATGACACGTCGGAGTGTTAACGTCAAACAAACCATGACACCTTATGGTCTCAGTGTAATATACTCATAATTTTTGCTCATTGGAAAAACTTCGAAGAAATTTAATTGCAAATATAAAATAATCGATGTAACAATTCTAAATTTTATCAAATGAAGTCTTTGTATATAAATTCCATGGAATTAAAGATTAAAAAATCATGGACGTTTTTAGTAATTTTGACAGCTGTGAGCTGTTGTGGAAATAGATTTAAAAGAAAAATTGTAAATGTGATTTTGAACATAAAAATTATCTTTTTAAAAACAAAAAACCAAAAAAAAAATAAAAAAAAAAAAAAAAAAAAAAAGAACGTTGGCTAGATTTTTCTTTTTGATATATATATATATATATATATATATATATATATATATATATATATATATATATATATATATATATATATATATATATATATATATATATATATATATATATATGAAAAAACTGTAAAAAATTCTCTATATATTGATCTCATAATCGATTTAGTTCCTATATTTTTTTTTATTCAATTAAGTCTCAAATACCGGTAATCGTATTCAATTTAACCCTTCAACCCAGTCAACAGGCAATCCAACTTTCAAAAATTATATTTTTGACCCAGATTTCAAAATTTATAACAAATTTGGTCTAAATTTTACACTTTTGGCCCAGATTTTAAATTTGTTACAAATTTGGACAAACTTTAAACTTTTTGCCCAAATTTTAGAATTTTATTATGAATTCATCCTAACTTTAGTTTTTTTTACAACTTTTGTTCTCAAATAATTGTTTCAAATATGTTTTTTCTTTATAAAATCATATTTATACAAAAAAAACGTATTTTCACATAAAAATCTTATAGTTTTTATATAAAAACATTCTTTAAAAAGTTTTTTTTATACGAAATATTTAGTCATAAAAATAGGTATTTCTTAGGTATAAAAATATATAGAAATCCGTTTTCATAAGAAAAATGTATACAAAAACGTATTTTACAAAAAAAAATGTATACAAACACCTATTTTATCCATATTCTTTTTATAAAATCGTGTTTGTTTATATTTATTTTTTATACTTTGGATTAAATTTGTAACAAAATTTAAAATACGGGCCAAAAATGTAAATTTTGTACCAAATTTGTAACAAATTTTGAAATCTGGGCCAAAAATATAATTTTTGAAAGTTGGATGACTTGTTGACCGGATCAATTGGTTAAATTGAATACGATTACCGGTATTTGCGACTTAATTGAATAAAAAAAATATATAGGGACTAAATCAATTATGAGACCAATATGAATGGACTTTATATATATATATATATATATATATATATATATATATATATATATATATATATATATATATATATATATATATATATATATATAGCGTTAGGTTTATGTGAGACGGTCTAATTTTGTGAGACCGTGAGACACATTTTTTTTATTTTTATATTTGTTTTTATTTTTTTTTAGTTAATTCAAGTTCCGAAAATAATATTTAAAAAAAGAATTTTTGGATTTTTCCTTTTATTTTGCATTTTAAAATTATTTTTTAGAATATGTAGAGTGTAATATTTTATTAGAATATTTCATGTATTTTTCAAAAAAACGAGATTTTATTTTATTTTATATATATATATATATAGGTTTTGTTTTTTACAAACTCCTACCATACACTAACACCACTAGAAAACATCGGGTGTTCCTACGGAAAATTTTCGTAGCTACTTAGCTACGGAATCGTTACGGATCAGCTACATAATGGGACGCCCTAGTTTAGTAATGGAATAGCTACAGATGCTAATTCATATCTATTCCGTAGCAAATTAACTACAAATAGCTACGGAATACATAGCTAATTAGCTGCAGAAATCGCTACAGATACGAATTACCTACGGATTAGCTACAGAATATGCTTTCCGTTAGTATTCTGTAGCTAATTCGTAGTTAATTAGCTACGGTTTAGCTACGGATTTTTCTTATTTTCGATTTTTCGGGCACCAAACGCCATTTTGTTCGCTTCGTTTTTTTCACACCTCTAATATACATAATTATCAATATTTTCACCAACTTATAGCAATTAATATTGTTCATAAAGTCGTGCCCCTTCAGGATGAAGCACTCGTTTCCCAGTTTAACATTGTAATGCCTATACTTTTCACCAACTTGTGTCTTGTGATGTGTTTATGTTTGTATATGTATATTTACATACATGAATGAGTTATGGTGTATGTATATGTACACGTGTTTGTGAGATGTATGTGAACGTATTCATAAGCATTATAATGTTAAACCATTAAACGAGTAATGGATCCCTTATGTGAACACGACTTTATGAATGATATTAATAGCTATAAGTTGTTGAAAATATAGATAAACATGTATAACAAATGTGAGAAAAAAACGAAGTGGAGAAAATGATGTTTTGTGCCTGAAAAAATCGAAAATAAGAAAATTTTGTAGCTGATCCTTAGCTAATTAGCTTCGGATTAGCTACAGGCTTTTCTTATTTCCGGGTTTTCGGGCACCAAACGTCGTTTTTTTTTGCTTTTTTTTTTTCACACATATATTATACATGATTATCTATAGTTTCACCAACTTATATCTAATAATATCATTCATAAAGTCGTGTTCACATAAGGGATCAAATACTCGTTTCACAGTTTTAAATTGTAATGCGTATATTTTTCACCAACTGGTGATGGGTTATGTTTGTATATGTATATTTATATACATGAATGATTTGTGGTATATGTGTACACGTATATGTGTTTGTGAGATGTATGTGAATGTATTCATAAGCATTATAGCGTTAAACCATTAAACGAGTATTGGATTCAGTATGTGCATACGACTTTATGAATGATATTAATAGCTATAAGTTTGTGAAAATATAGATAATCATGTATAGTAGAGGTATAATAAAAATGAAGCGAAAAAAACAACGTTTGGTCCCCGAAAATTCGAATATAAGAAAAATCGGTAGCTAATTAATTAGCTACGGATTAGCTACAAATTTTTCTTATTTTCGGTTTTTTGGGCACCAAACATCATTTTTTTTGCTTTGTTTTTTTCACAACTATTTTATACATTATAATATATATTTTCACCAACTTATATATATATATATATATATATATATATATATATTAATTTCGTTCATAAAGTCGTGTGCACCTTCGGGATCAAGTACTCGTTTCACAGTTTAACATTGTAATGCCTATACTTTTCACCAACTTGTGATGGGTGATGTTTTTATATGTATATTTATATACATGAATGATTTGTGGTATATGTGTACATGTATATGTGTCTGTATATATGTTTGTGAGATGTATGTGAACGTATTCATAAACATTATAGTGTTAAACTATTAAACGAGTAATGGATCTTGTATGTGCATACGATTTTATAAATGATATTAATAGCTATAAGTTGGTGAAAATATATATAATCATGTATAATAGAGGTGTGAGAAAAAAGAACGAAAAAAACGAAGTTTGGTGCCCAAAAAATCGAAAATAAGAAAAATTTGTAGCTAATTAGCTACGGATTAGCTACGGAATTCTAACAGAAAGTATATCCCGTAGCTAATCCGTAGGTAATTACCTAATTTTCTACGGATTTTGCTTATTTTCATTTTTTCGGGCACCAAACATCGTTTTTACGCTTCATTTTTTCACACCTCTACTATATATGATTATCTATGTTTTCACCAATTTATAACTATTAATATCATTTATAAAGTCGTGTGCACATACGAGATCTATTACTCGTTTAATGGTTTAACAATATAATGTGTATTAATACGTCCACATCATCACCAACACCAACATCACCATCATCATCATCGTCGTCGTCATCATCATTATCACCATCATCATCATCATCATCATCATCACCACCATCACCGTCATCATCATCATCATCATCACCATCATCACAATCACCACCACCATCATCATCATTATCACCATCATCATCATCATCACTATCATCATCACCATCATCATCATCACCACCACCACCACCATCATCATCATCATAACCATCATCAGCATCATCATCATCATCACCACCACCATCATAATCATCATCATCATCACCATCATCACCATCACTATCACCATCACCATTATCATTATCAACACCATCACCATCACCATCACCATCATCACCATCACCATCACCAACACTATCACCATCACCATCATCATCATCATCACCACCACCACCACCATCAGGGGCGGACGCAGGAATAAGTAGTAGTAGGTGCACAAAAAAATTTCCAATCAAATATAAGAAAAAAAACTACAAGTGCATTAAGCATATCAAATTCATGTAGATAAACTTGGTGAAGGGCAAACTGGTCTTTTCATCATTTCATGGGTAGGTTCGGTCTGGTGGAGCTTGTTTCCATGTTGGTTGTGGTCATACAAAGTTTTGAAGGTTTATTACCAAAATTTCATCCTGAATTAATGCATTTTTATAAGTTTAATTGTTTAGAGCAATATATAATATACAAATACCAACTAATAAATGCATTTTTGTAAGTTCGATACATTTTGCTTGACAAAACAAACAAATCAATTCAAAATATAAAATGAGACATAAATTGAGTTAACCTAAATTTTAATAATTATGAAGAGAATCACTTGTTTAGTTTGAAACATATGTAATGCATCTGTACACATATGAGTTTAATGTGTATGAAACCTTACATATAGAACATATTAAAATTACGTAGTTTCAATCCGTGAATATATCGACAAATTAACATTCTTTAAACATAAAACTATTTTCACAAAATTTATCATATTATTGTATTATTGTTTTGTCGTTTTTTATGATGCAAAAGCTATTACGTCGAGAAGAAATTAAATAGAAAATTATGAAAGATCATGGGTCACAAAGAATTTGTATGTAGCTCTAACATATCCAATTGTGTATGAAAATATATATTAAATATATGAAAAGGTTGAAATGATTTTGAGTTCGTATGAGCATATGTTTGCTAATGAAAAAAAGTGATTTTTTACTAAATGGTTGTCGAAGTTAATGAAAAAGTAAACAATTAAGATGTGAATTTTAACCGACGAGGAAAGTGATTTAATTGAGTTTTATTGAAAACGGCTTAATAATAATAATAATAATAATAATAATAATAATAATAATAATAATAATAATAACATAATGATAATGATAATGATAATAAAACGGAAGTGTAAGTGGTTAAAAGAATTAGTGGACGAAATTAGTATAGAGGTGGCATTCCCAGCCAACTGGTAAGGTTGTTGGTTATTTGCGTAGTATACCCGAGTTTGATTCCTGTTGTCGTTTTTTTTGGCCTCATCATATTAGGGTTTCACATATTTTTGATCCGCCTCCGCCTCCATTTTTAGCGGGCTAAATGACCGACTCCTCCACTCCTTGATCGATTCCTCCACTCCTTATCGCTTCTGTCTTCCTCCATTTCTCCGACGCATTCCAACCTTTTCCGGCGTAATCACACCGTTTCTGGCGGTCGTTCTATCTCCCGTAGCATAGCTCCTTTGGTGTTTGTTCCCCCCCTCTCTCTGGCAGCGTAGCTCCTCCGACATTACGCCACTTTGCTCGATTTCTTCTCCCACAAAGGTAAACCTTAGATTTCTTTTTTCTGTTTTTAATTTGAAGAATGTAATATAAATGCTTAACCTTTTGCTCGATTTCTTCTAGTCCCGCCTTACATCTCCCACGAATGTCATTGTTGGAAATCCTAGTCGGTTCACTTTGTTGCCTACTCCACAAATGCCATTCTCCACCATATCTACCTCAACTATGGCCTCCCTCCATTCTAATTTTCTTGCTTTTTTTTGAAGAATGTACGCCTTAATCTTTTTGGTATTAATCTAGGAATTAAATCCATTTTTCTTATGGGAGCAAAACAGGGTAGGTTTCAACACACCATTTGTAGGTTGCATAAAATGCCTATTGTGAATCAAGTATCAACACACTACCATGTCCATTGTAGGTTGCATAAATTCTAGAAAATGTTTGCTTTTAAATCCAACTTATGTTTCTGGTCTATTATTACTAAAGTTAATTTTTTTTCTGCAAGTTTATGCTTATGGAATAGTTCGGGTTCCATGTACAGGTACAATATATATTGTTTCACATATGACCAATTTAGTATCTTGCAACTAAATTTGCTTAAGTGGTTGGAAAGAAAAGCTTAATCCAAGGATTCTATTTGCATTTGGGTAAGATCAAGTAAACTTTTTTGTAACTCCTATGCATCTATGAGTTAGATTTTCAGTAATGTATTGGTCAATAGCCTTAGTTCATGCTATTATTTTATGATTTCTGTAATTACCATGAACTATTTTAAATTCAGTATATTTTGCCTCTCAAATGCAAGATATACATGTTTATTATAACATCTTACTTATAGCATTGTACTTTCAAAATTGTTCCCAATTATGTAGGGATGTCAACGGGGGCAAACGGGGCGGGGATTGCATTCCCCACCCCCACCCCCGAAATTTTCCTGTTCCCCACCCCCACCCCCGCCCCCGAAATTTCTAGCCTCCCCATCCCCCCCCCCCCCCCCCCCCCGCCCTCGAATCCCAGGATTACCCCCGCCCCCACCCCCGTTTCCCCGCCCCCGTTTGGGTTGATTTTTTTTTTTTGGCGAATGAAGGTGTTGTTTATGCTAAAAGAAGTTATTTTTTGAGCTAAAAGAAACCATTTTGGATAAAAATAGTTATGTATAGCATAAGTTTATATATTTAAAATAAAAATATTATAACATCTTAAAAATGTTATACTATAAGCTTAAAAACATGATATTTAATTGAATTTTGGAAGTTCAAAATCATTGCTATTATTTATTATATTTTTATAATTAATATATATTAATATAAATAATATATTAACGGGATCCCCATTGGGGGTTCGGGACGGAGCTACCCACCCCCGCCCCGCCCCCGAAACTAAAACGGGGGTTAACATTGCCCCCACCCCCACCCCCGTCCCCGATTTTTTAAACAAATATTCCACATTCGGAATCGGGGCCGCACGGGTTCGGGGTCCCACGGGACTTTTTGACATCCCTACAATTATGGCTATAATAAACAAATAAATAAAAGTACATTGTTATATTTGTATTTTTTTGTGATCACTTATTATGATGTGTTGAAACAGGAACAATTGGTGGCCTTTGATTAAAAGCTCAAATTGAAGAACCCTTGTAAGCCTTTATCGATAATTTAATCCACCAAGTAATTCTCAATTTTATGTTTGTAAGCACTTAGTTAAACATTTGTAGTTGACATTTTTAATGTGTATTATTAGACATATTTAATGTATTATTAGACAATGTTTATTAGTAATATGTTTTGTATTTGATACTTTTTTAGGTTTATTAGTTTTATTATAGTGTTATTTGTTTTGTAGTTGAATTTCAATATTATTATAAATTTAATGTAATGGGTTTTTTTCAATATTTTCGATAAAAAAACTGGATTTTTTTTATAATTTTTTACTGTTTTTTTAAATAAAAAGTAATTAGCTACGGATTACCTACAGAAAATACGTAGCTATTCTGTAGCTATCCACTTCTATAGCTATTCCGTAGCTATTAAGTTCTGTAGCTATTCTGTAAGAAATCCATAGCTATTTATTTCCGTAGCTATTCCGTAGTGATTCCATAGCTAATATGTAGCTATAATTTAGCCATGGGTCATTATGCTACATGCATTTTTCCGTAGCAGTTATGTAGCTATAAGCTTATAGCTACGGATTGTGTTGTAGCTATTGCACCAATTTTCTGGTAGTGTAACAAGTAGAGCGATAGATAAACCCCGTTAAGAAACTATTTGCCGCCCCACATTACGTCACTACGGACCTACCTATAAACTGTCCACTTAAGGAAGTATTAGGAACACAAAAGTCCGCCAATAGGTCGAAACCAAAAGAAAACTAATTGTGCATGGAAGCTGTTAACAAAAAAAAAAAAAACAATATGTCGTCGCTGCATCACATACAAAATGATAATCAATATCAATGTATTTAACTTGTGTATGTGAAATTTGATTTTGACTTGGAAAAAGAACACTAAGATTGTCACATATATACTACAGAATAGACCTTCACCCACGAAAATTACCCACTGACCAAATCTGTGGGTAATTACCCACACATTTGCCACCGATTTTCCACGACTTAAAAAACCATAATTTATAAACTACTTCTCACGAATTACATACAGATTATCCACAGAAAGAAATCTGTGGAAAATCCGTGGGAACAATATTGCCATCACCCATGTCTTTCCCATGGATTTTGGAAAATGGGACACATTTCTGGTCTGCGGGTAAAGTGTGGGTGATTTTCCACAGATTACCCACAGAAAAAGACTGTTTTTTTTCATTTTCATCCCTTAAACGTTGTTTTTTAGTTCCATATTTCTATCGTTTTACTAAATCAATGATTTCTTTGTTAAAACAAATAAATACATTGATTTATTAAACATTATAAATGATAAAACAAAGACAATAGCGTTAATTTGTCAAAAATGGAAACATTATTTATTGTTGTGGGAAATATGTGGGTAATCATCCACAAATTAGCCACATATCATAATCGTTTTTTTTTCAACCCTCAAGCATTGTATTTTCGTTCTATGCTTAACATAACTTAATACATCATTGTATTTCTTTATTTGTTCAATTTATTAGATACATATCATACACATGAATGTATCGGTTTACTAAGTTGATGAAAAAAAGAAGTATATTGAAATATTAAGTATGTATGCATGTATAAAAGTATTTATGTATGTTTAATTTTATTTGTGAAATAAGTTGAACAAACAAGTCAATACATCAATTGATTATGTTTTGTAAAAGATTGGACGAATATAACAATATTTAATGGTCAAAAATTGAAAAAATGATTCTGGTCTGTGGATAATCTGTGGGTGATTTGCCACGGATTACCCACAAAACAAAATCGTTTTTCCATTTTCGATCCTTCAACGTTGTTTTTTCGTTCCATATTTATATCAATTTACTAAATAATTGCATTTCTTTGTTTCATCAACTTCTTATACCCATACTCGTACATATGTATGTGAATAATAAGTTGATAAAACAAAAAATACATTTATATATTAAGTATGTATGCATGTATGTTTGTAATATGGTGATAAAACAAATAAATACATCGATTTATTATACATTATAAAGGATAAAAACAAATACAACAACGTTAAATGGTCAAAAATGGAAAAATTCTTCATTGATGTGAGAAATCTGTGGGTGATTATCCACAGATTACCCACACACCAAAATTGTTTTTTCATTTTTTTGACCATTAATCATTTTTTTTTTCGTTCCATGCTTAACATAACTTAATAAATCATTGTATTTCTTTGTTTTATCAATTTAATAGATACATATACATACACATGCATGTATGAGTTTACTAAGTTGACAAATTAATGGAGTGTACTGAATTAACTGTTATGTATACATGTATAAAGGTATTTTTGTATGTTTAAGTGTATTTGTGAAATAAGTTGAACAAACAAGTCAACACATTAATTTATTAAGTTTTGTAAAAGATTAGATGAATAGAACAACATTTAATGGTCAAAAATTGAAAAAAAAGTTTCTGGTCCGTGGATAATCGGTGGGTGATTTGCCACGGATTACCCACAAAACAAAATCGTTTTTCCATTTTCGATCCTTCAATGTTATTTTTTCCTTCAATATTTATATCAATTTTACTAAATCAATGCATTTCTTTGTTTCGTCAACTTATTATACCCATAAACATACATATGTACATGAATAATAAGTTAATAAAACAGAAGATTCATTTTATATTAAGTATCTATGCATGTATCTTTGTAATATGGTGATAAAACAAAGAAATACATCGATTTATTATATATCATAAATGATAAAAACAAAGACAACAACATTAAATGGTCAAAAATAGAAAAACTTTTCACTATTGTGGGAAATCTATGGGTGATTATCCACATATTACCCACATACAAAAAAAAAAATTCATTTTTTTGACCCTTAAACGTTGTTTTTTCGTTTCATGCTTAACATAACTTAATAAATCATTGTATTTCTTTGTTTTATCAATTTAGTAGATACATATACATACACATGCATGTATGAGTTTACTAAGTTGATAAATTAAAGGAGTATAGTGGATTATCTGGTATTTATACATGTATAAAAGTATTTTTATATGTTTAAGTGTATTTGTGAAATAAGTTGAACAAACAAGTCAACACATTAATTGATTAAGTTTTGTAAAAGATTAGATGAATACAACAACATTTAATGGTCAAAAATTGAAAAAAAAGTTTCTGGTCCGTGGATAATCGGTGGGTGATTTGCCACAGATTACCCACAAAACAAAATCGTTTTTCCATTTTCGATCCTTCAACGTTGTTTTTTCGTTCCATATTTATATCAATTTATTAAATCAATGCATTTTTTTGTTTCATCAACTTCTTATACCTATAAATGTATATATATGTATGTGAGTAATAAGTTGATAAAACAAAAGATACTTTTATATATTAAGTATGTATGCATGTATGTTTGTAATATGGTGATAAAACGAAGAATACATTGATTTATTATACATTATAAAGGATAAAACAAAGACAACAATGTTAAAAATTATCAAAAAAAAAAAATGAAAATTATATTTATGATATTAATAATGCATCGTTTTCTTTTATATTTATGATATTAAATAATGAATTGTTTTCTTTTAAATCAAAATGAAAATTAAAGGCTCATATCTAATCAAATAATAATAAAAAACACAAAACAATAATTGAAGTATATGGTGAAGTTGATTAAACGGACAAAACAAAAAAAAAAACAGCTGCACATTTTATTCTTTTATTTACGATCAATAAAAAAGGATAAAAAAGAAAAAAAGAAAACTAAAGTGTGAATTGGGATCGGGGTTTTACAGAGGGCAAACAAACAAACGACGATTAAAATATATATATATATATATATATATATATATATATATATATATATATATATATATATATGGGAAAAGTGAATATACCCTTAAGGGTATATAAGCTTAGGTATCCAAACTCACTATAATTAGTTGTTTTGTGTGATATATTCATTATAATGTTATTAAATTTCAACCTTAACTTGATTTACTTTGAAGATTTTCGAAATTTGACTATTGTTTTCCTTTTATATCATTTCTTTTTGCCGAACACCTATTAGTCTATATATATTAGAGTTGAAAATTTTATTTTAAAAAATACATACTATTTAAATTTTAATATTTAATTTTTTTAATCAACCCGTATAATATACGGGTCTTACACCTAATATATATATATATATATATATATATATATATATATATATATATATATATATATATATATATATATATATATTCCTGTGTGTTAAGTAAAAAGAGTAAACCTTATTGCTCCTAAGGATAAAAATACATATTGGTATTATGGTTAGAAAATGTAAGTATGGTGCTATTAGGGTGATATGTTTTGTTTAGTTAAAATTTTAAATTTGTATGTCTAGGGTCTATTAAGTTATTAAAGTGGTACATTTTTATTTGTTATTATATTGTTCATATATATGTTTTGGTTGTTTAAATAGTTATAGTGGTATGTTTAGGATTTGTGAAATTGTTAATGTGGTTGAAATTAATATGTTTAGCTTTGTTAAATTAACTTGGTGATGTGTTATGAGAAAAGTATGTTGTTAGATATAAGTAGGTAGTTATTACTGATAGAAAATGTAAATATGTTGTCATTATGGATAATAAAGGTAAATATGTTTCCTATATTTGGTAAAAATAGTAAACTATGTTGCTATTATGGATAATATTGTTTGATTTACCATTTTTTTAAATACGGGACTTGCAAACCCGACTCGATGAGTCCAAAGCCCGCCATCAACAAGAGTTGGAACAATTTCGGAAAGAACGCGAGGAATCCAAAGCACGTCAAGAAACTATGGAAAAACGTATGGAAGAACTTTGGAGTAAATTCATGCCAAACAATTAGTGTGTAGGGTTTAGTATTTGTAGGTCTTGGTATTTGAAACTGATGGATTAATGTCTAAGTCCATAACTATAATTGGTAAGACTTGACCCGACCCGACATGGTCCATTTGGGTTGCAAACCTTCATGCACTTGGATAGACTATAATGAGAGAAATAAGACACTTATGGTTATTAATATATTATAAGTTCTAGTATATTAATAATAAGAATAATAAGATTGTTTAATTAGTATTGATCAAGAATTAATCTAAGATTAATTAAGTGATCAAAAGAAGACTAATTAAATATATGGGTTGATTGTGTAAATCATCCATACTTATATAGTGGGCTAATGCTCCATGGATAATCAAGTTGGGCTAAAACCCATAGGATGGTCCATGGATGCTCCATGGTGTATTTGAACCCATGGATCCATGGAAATGGAAAGCCATGACAATTAAGGATTTACCCTAATTGCAACACTATATAAAGATCTTATTCTTGACAAAAATCGGCCACTAGTGAGAGAAACAAAGGGCTAGCCGATTTCATGAAGTGTAGAACTCTCTCAAGTTATTCTAAGTGTTTTGATAACTGTGATTCCATTTGAGGCTTCCACACTATTGGGGCTAGGCACTCAAGCTTCATGAAGACTTTCTACATCAAAGAGGTATGTATTCTATCTTGTTACACTCATTGTTTTGTATGCTAGATTAGGATAATACCTTGGATATTCTTATTTGCATGTATAATAGAGAAAACATAGATCCAAGGTATTTAGGGTTGCATGTACACTTAGGAGTGTTAGAATGCTCAAAACCCAACAGTGGTATCAGAGCCTAGGCTTGTTTTCATGTTATACTTGCAAATGGAGCTGAAAAATTGAGTTTTGATGCTGTCAGCCCATCAGACTCGTCGAGTCCATGAAGGGACTCGACGAGTCCAAGGCAAAATGCATCCAACTCGCCGAGTTTTGTTCATGCACTCGACGAGTTGGACCCCAGATAGCATATTTTCGAGGTTTTTGGCTAGAAATGGACTAGGAACATTACCCTAAGTTGTTTTTGAACTTATAAACTTGGTTTTTAATGTGGTAATGTTCATGCTAATCCATTTTCAAAGATAATTGTCAATAGATTCATGTTTTGTGTTAGTTTAAGGTTTAGACTAATTACATGAGAAAGTTTGATTTGAATTTTCTTGTTCTTATGAGTTGCTTAGATTAAAAGAAAAGTTAATTGAAATAGTTGTTTTCAATCAATTTTAATCTAAAAGTTGAGTATAAAATGTGTTTGTGTAACTTGTCCTCAAGTTACATGAAGAGTCACATTAAAGACTCATAAAACTCATAAAAGTTGGTAATGATTACAAAATGAAGAGTCTTGTGTCATTGAATATTTTTTTATGACTCCATAACTTGTCCTCAAGTTATGGAAATTCAAGAATCACTTCATTAATAAATAAATAAATAAAGTGTAACCTTAATTAATTCCATAAGTTATAAAAATAAAGAAAAGTTAATTCTTTTATTAGTTTAAAGTCTTCCATAAGTTATGGAACTTGAAGAGTTTTTTGGATTAAAACTACTTTAAACACATAAGTTATGGAATTAATTAGTTTTGAATAGTTTCAAAACTTGCCCTCAAGTTTTGGAATTTGAAAAGTTTTCTCTTATGAATACTTTAATTCCAAGTTAGCCCTTAGAATTCTAAAGAGTTAAAATTCAACACTTATACTATTTATAACATTAACGGTTAATTATTATATATATGTATAAGAACAAGTCGTTTTACCGTTAGTAGGCCTCATTCACGAAACCGGTCTATAAGGTGGGTATAAGGTTGTTGCCTATAAAATGGCGACTTAATGGGTGTATACTCTCACCCACCGCTTGCTTGATCGGTGGAGGGTCGTTAGCCGAACGGGTAAGACAATGACTTTAAATTCTCCCTTCATTAAAAGTATTAATGATAAATACTAAGTAACTAAAATCTTAATAATTCCCAATCTTAGTTACTTTAGGAAAAATGTGAATTTGGTGCTAGCCCATGGAATTCATACTTTGTACCTTACCAAGTCATTGGTGGAGCGTGTGTGGTTAACCGACACACTAACTTGGACTAGTAAGGACCACGAAGGGTGACTTAATGTTTGTCATAGATCAATGGAGTGTGTGTGGTTAACCGGCACATTGATTAGGTGATAATATTAAGGGTACCAAGTGAAATGGTATGGTTATTCACACCTTGTTTTGTGATCCTCGGCATCCCAGTCACAAAATTTGAGAGGGCACACTCGAGATTGAAACATGCCATTGAAAAGTTCAATGAATCTCAAAAGATCTAGGAATTTCAAATCCAATTAAAACCTAATAAATTATTTTGTTTTTCATGGTGGAAATTGGTGAATCGTCATTCGCCTACCTTCAAATATTTTATAGCTTGGATTACGGCATCCCTCTTCCAAATTATAAAATATTGTGTTGGGTCCTAGCCTTAATATTTCATATTGGGTATCATATTAAGGACTTTAAATCAACTATCTTGAATATCTCCCAAAACATGTCGGGTTTAGATATTTACGATCTTCCCAAATCTCTTGAAGATGATGTTCCTCAACATCATGCTTCACTTCCTCTATCTCCTCCAATTATTCTCCCTCACCCACAAGTTCTTGAAAAGTTTAAAGTCACTCGAGCCCTATTGGCAAGGCAAGGTCTAGGTGTGGTCACATCTTGGAGATGTAGTCACATGTTGACAAGCCGGGAGAGTTGGGTGTCAAAGTCTTGAGAAAGTTGGTGGTTCAATCACTTTCTAAGTCACATAGTGAGTTCCTTTGGGACACCTATGAAACAGACTATGACATGACCCTTAATGATCTTATCTATTTGTTAAGATCAACTTCCTTAAAACTTGATGGACATTGACAATAGTGACACAGGAAATCCAAAAAAAAAAGCATTCTCTTCCCAATGGAAAGGGATCGACCATAGTCAACTCGGTTGACCAAATGGTAAAGAGAAAAACTAAGTCTATGATAGTCCCGTGTACAATTATCAAATGGTCCATATGTTTATATTGCCAAAGAAAGGGGCATTGGTTGCAAAGCTGCCATAATTTACCTAAGGATGTAAAAGTCGATAAGTTTGACTCCACTTCAGGTAAAGTCCACTATCTAACTCTGCTAAGTTTCTATTTGGAGATTCTTATTACATAATGTGAATGGGTCACATGCTGATGTCTTTTAAGAATCAAAGAAAAGGTAAAGAAACTTAGAATATGCCGAATTTGATCGCGTAGATGGATTTCTATCGTGTAGTTTGAAGATCGGATTCTTGAGCTACTTCTTAGGAGTTATAATATATTGCTTGTGAATAGATAACAACAAGGTTTTCATGTGGATTGTAAGGATAAGTTTTTCCGCAAAGTTTTAAAAAAAAAAAGAAAAAAAAGGGGTTTTAATTTTATTTATTTTAAAAAAAATATCCTTACAATGGCATCTGTGGAAAATTGTTTCTTATATGTTTCCAGTAATAGCAATATTAGAAAGTGGATTTGATTCTTTCATTTGTGGTAGTGTCTGAATTTACCAAATGAAGAAAGTTTTTCATCGCCCAAGTTTCAATTGGACAGAAACTTGGAATCATACAAGTTGTATTGTATGATGAATGAGAATTTTCATCTTTGAAAATTAAGACTAATTCTTTGATCACATGTATATGTGAGTCAATTGAAGGACTACGAAATTAGGTACATTAGGTGTGCGCTGGTCAAGGTCCACCACAAAGATTGATTTTTCATGATTTACTAAAGATT
This sequence comes from Lactuca saligna, assembly GCF_052625555.1. NCBI lineage: Eukaryota > Viridiplantae > Streptophyta > Magnoliopsida > Asterales > Asteraceae > Lactuca > Lactuca saligna. Next base: position 22,116,991 of record NC_136418.1, read on the forward strand.
AGTAAATATGATTATACTTATAAGGTTAAGTATAACTCTGTAACATTGAAAAGGTTCCAATGTATGGCAGAGCGAATAAGAAGAATCAAATTAGGCAGTAGGATAAAAGTTTCTCAAATCTGAAAAGATGGGAGAGTACTTTAGTATCAGTTTTATGATCATCTTAATGATTTAGAAACCATATCAAAAATTCATACTCTAAGGACGTCTTAGTGCATTGTTATGGCTAAGAAGAGAGGTCATGAATTGTTGGATTGGTTCAAATCAAGAAGATGAGTCATACTTCGTTCCAAAACAATTCTTAGAGCCATACTCCAAGATTGTAACATTGAGTGACATAAAGTAAGGTTTAAAACACTTATCAAATGTAGTGTGAAATGTTTCTACTCTTGTACATTTGAGATTGGTAAGTTGTGATGTATTGGATGAGACAAAGACCAACTAAGACCAATTGTGTGAGGTGTTAGTCTTGATAAGAATCCGCACTATCCCTTGAATATTTGTTTTGTCAAGGAATGGTTCTTGACTGGGGAAACTTATATGTCAAGAGGACAGTGGGAGCCTTAAAGATCCTGAAAGAGTTTCAAGATTTAATCAAGAGTAAAACCTGTAATTTATCACTAGCACACGACTTAAGGTTTGCAACCTATCGTGTTGACATGATTCTTATTTCTGTACCTACTTCAAATAAGTTGAGTTTGCATGTGAGTTATCGGAGTTCAACTTGGAAGCATTGGTGGGCCTTGTGCTACCAAGGTGACAAGAAACTAAGATTCAACAAGTTTAATCCATGTAAGGCTGAATTTGTCACTAACCTTATCTTGTGATTATGGTTTTGACATATTCACATGGATAGGAACTCATACACTATCAAATCTAAGTGTCATAAGGTTTCTCTCCGATTCATGAAAATGATGGTGAGGAAACGCTTTCACTAAGTAGATTTTACATAGATAGCAATTGTGTTATTTGCATTTTCAAAAGTCGTTAGTGGAGCGTGTGTGGTTAACCGGCACACTAACATGGACTTGTGAGAAATGACAAATGCCTAAACAATTGAGACTATGATTACGGCATCCCTTTTCATAGTTCTTGAAATTGCTTAGACACACAGCTGAGCTATCTACGGAAAGGTGTATGAATCTAAATTTCAGAAGTCCAGCAGATTTCTGAAAATATGTCAGAGCTAGTGGGAGCATAAGTCTTATGCTGATAATCATCATGTTAGTGGGAGCATGATTATTATGATTAGTATTGCAAGCTAGCAATGTTAATTATAGAAAACAAAGTTTCAATTCGTGAAGTTGCAGGGGTTGAAAAGTTGTTTTGCTATAATTAAGGGAGAGGAAATTATACTTCATTTCAATTCTAAAGCTTAGATTGAGATTTTAATCATCTTTAGTCAAGAATATATATGAATTTTGTGTTGGAATGGTTCAACTTGAAGAAATTCTATATATATTGCGTTTTCAAATTCGATTATGATTACGACATCCCTATTCATAGTTAAATTTTGAAAAACATGGCAAATAAAAATATTGTAGCAAAAGACTGGTCTAGTATCATGCCTTTATGTCAAACATCATGAATCGTATCCCATATGCTTCGGATATAGGATCGATTTCATGTGCTATAATATTCATCCTTTCTAAATTTTCCAAATGCTCAGGGCATTTAGAAGGGAAAAGTCTAGAACTGGATATGACTAAAGTGATTAAGCAATTGTCGAGGACATTTGGAAGTATAGTGTTAATTTTAGCAGGACCATATTGACATTTTCTGAAAAGAAGTAACTCTTGTTCGGAAGTGATACTCAAAATGGGACTATGGAAATGTCTCCATAGGTGGAAGTTATTCAATCTATGTAAGATTAGAAAACCTTAATGCAAGAAGGATGTTCAAAGCAATGTACTTTGAATATGAGACTTTCGTTCCATAGAAGTTGACCTTCTTTGGAATACTCTGTAATGACTAGTGACAAGGTTTTGGTGACTTTGTGAATAATCATTACAAGAGGAACATTGCATATAAGTTTAAAGTCTAACAGATTTTTGGTAAATGGTAGAAATTAGAAATTCTTACATTTACAATAAGGATTTGGGATTGTGAAATCAGTATCACTGGAATCATATTCAATTGATCTACATCACAATGTAAGGATCATAGACAAACATAGTGGGCATACTTGGGGTATGGCATAACTATTGTTTAGAAAACAAAGTGTACATGCTAGGAACATGGGACGACTGTTGTTTTTTTTATTCAAGTCTTAAGTTGATTATTTGAAACATTGAATAATGTGTAATCAATATGGTGATAAATAAAAGGTGGTTTTATTTATATTCAAAAGGGTTCTGAGACCATATTGGATTCGATTATTATTGAGTTTCACTTTGCATGTTTTGACTTCCAAAATAGCTAGGTTATTCTTTCTGAATGACTAAGTTATTTAAACACTCCACAGTCGTTCATATGTTGGAAGTAGGTATGAATCAAGACTGTCATGAATCGGGTTTGTAGATGGCTAAATGGGTTTAGTCATGGCAATGGTTGCTACAACATTCATGAGTGCTCATAAGTTATGAGTATTGGAATAAACCCACGCTCACTTGTATCACTTCATGGAATTTATCTCGAGTGATCGTGAGACGGTAATATCATATAAATCTTCAAACCTAGAGATATGAGTTGTTACCTATGAGTTGGTTGTGCATTGATTGCACGTAAACGCATCAGTAACTTGATGTTATAAAACGTGCCTTTGTGTACAATTCAACAAGTAGTAGAACAAGCATATGAGTCAAAGTTTATCTGTTCCTTCTAGAAATAGAAGCGATCTGGGCCCCTCGATGATTTTTTTGTGACCTATGTACCGGCCGGTCAGAACTGAATTGATATGTTCGATTAAGTTCTTTGTCAAACAAATCGAAAATCGGGAAACAAACTGCTGGACAATAAGTACGACGTTGTTCCATGTATTTGTCCGGCTGATATCATGAGAACAGAGGATTATATGATCCCTTATCTAATGGACAAGTCATTGACAAGGTCAGAGTTCATCTACAAGGTCAGAGTTCGACAGAAGCTTTTGAGAGCTATGATTGCCAGTTGGACCCTGAAGTCATACGCAATAATAGTTTTAGACTTATCCAAGTGGGAGACTGTTGGATTAATGTCTAAGTCCATAACTATAATTGGTAAGACTTGACCCGACCCGGCATGGTCCATTTGGGTTGCAAACCTTCATGCACTTGGATAGACTATAATGAGAGAAATAAGACACTTATGGTTATTAATATATTATAAGTTCTAGTATATTAATAATAAGAATAATAAGATTGTTTAATTAGTATTGATCAAGAATTAATCTAGGATTAATTAAGTGATCAAAAGAAGACTAATTAAATATATGGGTTGATTGTGTAAATCATCCATACTTATATAGTGGGCTAATGCTCCATGGATAATCAAGTTGGGCTAAAACCCATAGGATGGTCCATGGATGCTCCATGGTGTATTTGAACCCATGGATCCATGGAAATGGAAAGCCATGACAATTAAGGATTTACCCTAATTGCAACACTATATAAAGATCTTATTCTTGACAAAAATCGGCCACTAGTGAGAGAAACAAAGGGCTAACCGATTTCATGAAGTGTAGAACTCTCTCAAGTTATTCTAAGTGTTTTGATAACTGTGATTCCATTTGAGGCTTCCACACTATTGGGGCTAGGCACTCAAGCTTCATGAAGACTTTCTACATCAAAGAGGTATGTATTCTATCTTGTTACACTCATTGTTTTGTATGCTAGATTAGGATAATACCTTGGATATTCTTATTTGCATGTATAATAGAGAAAACATAGATCCAAGGTATTTAGGGTTGCATGTACACTTAGGAGTGTTAGAATGCTCAAAACCCAACAGAAACTTCCCATAGATCAAGTTTATGAATTTGGGAATAGAAACTTTTGTGGATTTTATATTTGAAACTTTCTAGATTAAGTTTATGGATTTGTTTGAAACTTTGTTGGTCATATTATATTTTTTCAAATTAGCTGCAAAAATTTGGATTTTATGCAGTTTGTAAATATATAACATTTGAAATCTATTATGTTACCCACAGACTATCCACGGAATCACCCAAAAAGAATATTTGTGGAAAATCCGTGGGTAAACAATTATGTGGAAAATCTATGGGTAAACATCCGTGGAAAATCTGTGGGTAATAGAGCCGTGGAAAACCCGTGGGTAATCAGGTTGTAGATAAGTTGTGGGTAACTTTGCTCGTGGATACTCAGTGGGTAATGTAGTCGTGGATAAGTTGTGGGTAACTTTGCTCCTGGATAAACTGTGGGTAAACTGTCTGTGGTAAATCTGTGGGTAAATTTGTTCGTGGATAATCTGTGGGTAATTCTGAGGGTAATCCGTGGGAAAACATTACCCACGAGCTTTTTCCCACCAATCTGGTTTCGTGGACAATCCGTGGATAAAGACCATTACCCACTGATTACACACAAATAGGGTCGTGGGTGAAGGTCTGTTTTGTTGTATATAAGAGAGTAAGATGTCTCGAACATAGGATATGAAGTTCTCTAAGAAGATGGGTAATTAATCATGCTATCTCGAAAGCAATATTTGCTAAGGCCTTGTATTTTGACTGACTAAGAAAAATACCCGAGTTAAGATAGAAAACTTCGAGTCCGAGAAAATAATTTAATTTTCCAAGTTCAGTAATCGAAAACTCTTTGTTAAGACGAGTAATGAAGCTTTTGATCAAAGTATCATTGTTCCCGGTCAAGATGATATCATCAACGTACACCAATAGATAAACAATCGAAGATTCATTCTTGAATACAAACGACATATCGGCACGATTGCAAGTAAAACCAAGACTAACAAGGAATGAGTTTAAACGTCAAAACCAAGCCCATTGAGCTTGTTTAAGTCCATAAAAAGCTTTCTTTAGAAGACAAGCTTGATTCGGAAATCTTAGTCAACAAATACCTGTGGTTGCTTGTGGTTGCTTGATATATGTTGTATTGGATATATTTTCATTTAGGAAAGTATTATTGACATCTAGTTGATGGAGAGACCATTTGTTTAGAACGACAAGAGAAGAAAATGATCCAAATTGTTGATGCTTGAACAACCGGGCTAAAACTAGCAGAGTAGTCAATACCTTGTATTTGAATGAAGTCATGAGTAACAAGATGAGCTTTAAATTTCCAATAATATCATCAGCACGAAATTTCGTTCGAAATAACCATTTTAATCCAACAACATTTGAGCGAGTGGGATGAGGTAGCCAATATATATTTGCTCTATGAGAACTAGGGCTAATCACCACAATTGAGTGAGATATGTATCGAAAAATATATATATATACCAAGAGATTACAACAAACTAATCTAAAATACAGGAAATAAAAATCTATCATTTACACTAGGATATACATAAATAATCGGTACTATTAAAGAAAGAGAGAAGAAAGGCGTTTAGGGATGTTGCGGTGGCAACACACAATCACAACGCATTATAGGGGTCGGTGTTCATTCCTTCTTAACGGTGTTAATGGAGGCTACATAGGCCTCAACATAGTTGAGTGACCAATACCGATCGGTCTAATGAATTATATTTCATTGCTTTATAAAAAAACTATTGCCTCGTATTAAATGAATTAATAAGATATGACCATACATGCATGGACGATAGCGTTTGGATCGTGACATGTATGTATATCAATATAATACAACTCTATTTGCAATATCTTGTGATATTATGACCAAAATTCTTGATTACTTCTGTATGTCCTTCGTGTATACCTATGTACGTGTCCTAAATATACATTTTTGAAAAATTACATTGGTCATGATGAATGATGATGTAATCAAAAGACATCTAAATTAATTTCAATATCAGTTTACTCTTTATTGCACCAAAGAAATGCATGTTTATTCATATACTATACAGATAACCAACAACATATTTCAAGTTCACTAAAAAGGAGATTCGCCAAGGATGTTTCCAGGAGGATAATAGCTACAAATAACGAACCACCCACCATTATTGGTGCACTGAACCCTAGCACATCCAAGTTGATCAGAATTACGCCACACAACTTGAGTATAGTGTCCACAAACCTGACCACTAGCACATGTATTAGTGGAATGATCATAATTGGTCTTCTCAGCTACCCATAAATTCACTGCCGTAGTACCTGTGAAGTCACCAGTACCTTCAGCGAGATTCTCACCATAAGGTCCTTGAGAATGTATAAGATTGCAATCCCCTATTCTCTGGTTAGCGTAGTTTTGAGCATAGGTAGCAACAGTCGCATTCCATACCATGTTCCCCACACTCACTTGAGCACGAGCTGTATTGTGAGCATCCAAGTAATCCTGTTGAGAGTTTTGGGAATGGTTGGTGTGAACAGTTCCTAGAATTAAGAAACAAAGCAGTGTAAATGAGAGTTTGAATGACCCCATGATTATAGTTCCTTTGGTGGTTGATGGAGAGAAATGAATTATAATATAGGGTATTTATAAAATATTATGTGATATTGGAATGACAATTTGAAATGTGAAAAGGATGAATAATTAAGCATACAAATCTAAGTCAAGTCAACAACACTTTCCTTCTGGACATAAAGGCCGTTGCCTCAAATCTTGAAATTACCCAAGCGACGTTTAAATTTTGATGGTAATGCATGGATAAGATGATCGTTTAAAAAAAATTTAACAAAAATTTTCAGGTTGGATCAACAAGTTAGGTTAGAATTAGTTTAATGATTCAATTTTGTTTTTTCTACTTTTTGAATTTTATATATAAATATTATTATCAAATATGATTATTATAAAACGTATTTTTAAGCTAATGATAAAATTTTTATAAGATGTTTTAGGGGGGGCAGTATTTGAGCGATGCTTTTTAATTTTATGTATATTTTTAATTCAAAAGATGTTTTTGTTTATAAATGTTACTCTTATTTGCATGTAGTTTGGATCGAACTATAAACTACATATAAAACACACGTTACCGGTCATAATCGTGTTCTTTAAATATAAAAAATAAGTTCATTGTGAAAATTAAGTTCATTAAAAAATAAATTACCAACCACATTAACTATAATAAATAAAAAAACATTATTGTTACATTCAAACTTTATTTTCACTTAAGACTTCAATATTTTTAAAACTTTCATTTGATGTTAAAAAAAAATAGTGTTATTATAATCATTCATACAATTTTAAAAAAAAATAGGAAATATACATTATAGTGTTGTTATATCAACTCATACGATATCTAAAAAATATAATGTCATTTTTACAGGTATATAGTTCAACAAATGCCATAATCTTATTGTATATACACGCGAATGAGATCCAAAACTCGAACATGATGCTGACTATTTGTCCATAATCTCAAAAGTTTAGGAACAAATACTTTTCTCTCAGAATTGTGTGTTCCACATAAATATACGTTCCTATCAACTTGATATTTTTCATTTTTAAAATCTTAAAAATATCAAACTTTTGAATGAAGATGAAATTTGGATGCTAACCAGAATACCTTTTTACTCTAACTAACATGGTTGGTAATTCACTTTTTAATGTTTATTATTTTTGATAAAAATATCAAGTGATTTACGTTTCTATCAAATCACATGTTATTTTATGAATTTTTCTATTTTAATAAATTTTACATTATATTTTAATGTAATAATTATAATAAATATAATAATAAATAAATATCGATTGACTTACATTTTTATTTCAAAATTCTCAAATTAAAGTTCATTAGTTTATTTTGTTTATTTATTTGAATTTAAAAGATAAAAAAAAATTAATTTTAATAATTCATTATTTTTCTTATTTTTTATAAATCCAAAGTTCTTAAATATTTAAACTTTTATATTTAATTTTTTTTAATTAACTCATGTAATAAATGGATCTTACACCTAATTAAATGCAAACATAAGTGAAAATTCGTTATCTTCATAAATCTTTATCTCTTTTATATAATATATTGCGTAAAATATGTCAATTTCTCTCCATTAACAACTTAATTAATTTGTGTCAAATGTATTGATGTCAAATGTTGTTGTATACGTAACTTATATTAAAACGTTGATTGTCGAAATAAAATTTTGAAAAACACATAGTCACATACGAATCTAACTAAGTGGAACTATGTGAAAAGAGATTACTATTTACATATCCCCTTCACATACAGGACATAGAGTGTGTATGCACTCATCATGTCTACATACATGCACTCATCATGTCTACATACAGGACATAGAGTGTGTATGTAATATGTCTATAATGTTTTTCAAAACACAAAACAAGTTCATATGTGTATAATGTTTTTCAAACACAAAACAAGTTTGCTGGTAAATAATGTTAAAAAAATAAAAAGTTCCTTTTCAAGTTACTATATAATCATCTTAATATATGAAATATTTTTATCTTTTACTTACTAAAAAAACTCTTCTAACTTATTAAACATTCATATTTATAATCCTTTAAACTCTACCAACATGCATTTATTGATGCCAATTTACATTGTTATTTTTAAACTAGAGACAAAAAACAAAAGAAAATTGCTATTTCTTGCACTTAAAACACACAATTACTAAATCAACATGCATTTATTGATAATTATATAGATATATGAAACTATGAAATTAAATAAACCACACTTTTTTGTGCTAAAGAACTTTAAATAAGAGAAATACCAATGTACATTGCTATTTTTTGCACATGGGACAAAAGCACAATTACCAAATCAACATGCATTTATTGATGCCAAAGTACATTACTATATATTGATCTTCGGACGTTGAAGGTTGACAAGGAAGAAGTGACTCAAGAGGGAACAACAACAAGTAAGTAGGAATAAAAGAAAGTGAGACCATATGGGGTCTTATTTCGTCCATCTTTACCGGCGATACTACCGTCGACTCGAGGTTATTACCGGCAACAATTAGAAATAGTGGCATAAACATAAGAGGGAACTTATCCTGCTTCTTTTTTTCAAGACCTTTAGCGGCGACTCTTTTAACCTTTAGCGGCGACCAAATGTTTTTGGTATTAAGTTTGTGCGAGAAGGGCCCCCAACCATTATATTAGAACGTTGATCAGATGGTTAGGATTTACTAGAACGGGTCAATAAATAGTTAGTTCCTATTGCATTACCAACAACGCTATTAACGGCGACACGGAGAATTAGCGACACCTCAAGCTTGAGTCACCACTAAAGCTTCATGTCGCCGCTAATAGTGTCGCTGGTAATGACGTTATTTCTTGTAATGTTATGATGATCAAAATAAGTTAAACTTTAAAAAGTAAATTATTAGCCATCGTAAATAAAATGCATTAGCATTCGAACTTGATCTTCACTTAAAACTTCAAAAACATGTTTAAGCTTTCATATGATTTTTAAAAAGTAGTGTTATTATAACCACTCATTGTTATTTTAAAAATTAAGAACTAGGCATTATAGTGTTGTTATAACAACTTATATGTAGTTTAAAAATCGAAAACATACATTATAGTGTTATTTTGTGATATATGGTTCTATAAATGCTATAATCTTACAGTATCTAAACCAAAAGGACATCCAAAACTCAAACCGGATACTCGTTATTTCCATATAATCTTAAAGGTTTATGAACAAATATTTCTGTCAGATCAGCATGACACACTCAAATTTGTCATTTCCATATAATCTTAAAGGTTTATGAACAAATATTTCTTAGCGTAACACACTCAAATTTTGGTATAAGTGTTTTATGTTCCAATCAACTTCACATTCTCTATTGAGAAATCTTAAAATATATTGACCTATTAACAAAATATGATGTTAGGATTAAATATCCTTGAATGATCGATTAGACTCAAACAGATTAAAGCAAGAACACGACAATGACTCCAAATATGTTGAATGATTCAAAAGTCACGCCTCAGAAGAACTCGATGAAGAATGGCTACGGTAGAGGCGTGATTAGGGTTACAAGATGATAATCAGAGTTGCCAAAATATGATGCATGCAGGCATCTTAAATACTCTAACCCTAGAAAATAAATACGGGAGGACAGACCCAACCCGTTTACAAAGCATACTATACATAAGGCCCAATGACGCAACATAATAATCCTAATAATCTCCTCCTTTGCATCAATTAAGTGAGAGTCCTACAAGCCTAAATTTGCTTCTAAACTTCGTATACTTTCAAAATGAAGCTCAATAAAGTCTTGCGAACTTGAATGTACCATAAAATTGATGGGTTTTGGTTATAAGACATCCTATGTGCTCATACAAACCCTAATGCTTGGATCTAGGTTTCTCTATTGTACATGCTTTGAATCCAAGACTATAAACCCTAATTCTAGCATATGGAAATCGATATTAACATATAATTAGGTTAAAGATGTTACCTTGATTGTTATGTAGCAATAACAATCCCAATTCCTCCTTGAATTGACTTTGGAATGCTTAGAGTCACAAGTGTCACACCTTTAATGGCTTACAAACACCAAGAGCAAATGGAGAAGGTATAAAGAGAGAGGAGAGAGGTGGGAATTCATCCTTAGGACTTCTTGGGAAGGCTTGGACGAATTCATGAGCCTTAGGGGGTTTATATAGGTGTAAAGATTAGGGTTTTAGTCCTTATCCTTATGTAGTTGCTTGCCCACCAAGTAACCGTAAGATAAGTCTTAGAAACCCTTATCCTAGTCGAATTCTAAGGCATTATCTTCTTAAATTTGTTCACCCTATATTTAAGATAATCCTTACCTTATTTTGTAACTATCACATAATTACAAAATCAGCCCCTGTAGTTTAATTAATTACACTTGATCACAAAATTAATTCCTAATTAATTATTGACCAATATTAATTAAACAAATATGATTTCTCCTTTAATATATTATTCTTATAATAAATTAATAAATCATAATAACCTCTCTCTCTTTATTTATTTCTCCAATCAAGTTGCTCTGGTGAAGGCAACCCAACAGGACCATGCACCATCGGGTCAAGTACATACCAAAATAGTTATGGACTTAGAGGATCAATTGAGATATGGTTCTTAAACATACAATTGTACTAGAAATATGAAAACATCAATTTTCATAACGATTTCATTGCAAGGAAGTAAACAAATAAATAAATAAGTCAAAATTTATTTTATTTATAAAAGCAGCGGAAAAACATTTGTCCTTACAATGCAAAATCTATTGAAAACTATGTAAAAGGAAAATTTCTATCATAACTATCTAAGCTTAAAATCCAATCTTCAAGTCCATGCGATCGAGATCCATCTCTTGTGATTAGATTCATCTTGCTCTCTTATCAAGCTTCCTTTCTTTTCACCGATCCTGCAAAACATTCAAATGCAATCTTATCACATCATGTATTAAGAATCAATGAATAGGAACTTGACGGAGTTAGATAGTGGATTTTACCTGAAGCGTAGTCATACTTTTGACTCTCCCATCTCTTAGATCTCTTAGGTAAATAGGGCAACTTCGTCTCCAATGCCCCTTCTCTTGGCAATAAAAGCAAATTGACTCTTTTGGAACAACACATGGAACTACTTCAGACATCGCCTTTCTCTTATGATCAAACTTTTCGATCATTGCATGTCTTTCATTGCCATTTTCTATTTCCATAGAGGTCTTGAAGGCAGATTCACCAATCAACTTTGCTTTTCTATTGCGCCAAACCATTGCTGATTCAGCAGCAATAAGCATATAGGTGAGATCAATAAGGGTCACGTCGTGGTTCATCATATAGTACTCTCTTACGAACTCACTATACGAGTTAGGAAGTGACTGAAGAACCCAATCAACAGTCATCTCTTCACCGACAACATATCCCATCATTCTTAACCTATCAATGTGTGACTTCATCCCTAAGACGTGTGCACACACTGACTTTCCTTCTTTATGTTTACTTGCCAAAAGGGATTGAGTGATATTGAACCTTTCAATTTTACAATCTTGTGGGTTAGGGAGAATAATTGGAGGAGTAAGAGGAAGTGAAGCATGATTTCTCGTTCCTCGATCGAATCGTGGAATATGATCTTCATGTGGAATGCTTGTTCCACGAGATTTGGGAAGACCATAGTTGTCGAACTTTGACATCTACAAAACGGGAGAAACAAATTCAAGTTAGTTGATTGATTGATTGAGTCCTTAGTAAATCACCCAAATGAGATACTAAGGCTAGGACCCAACACAATACGCTACAACCTAGAAAAGGGATGTCGTAATCTACTTGCAGAATATTTGAAGGTAAGTGAATGACGATTCACTAATTTCCACCATGAAAAACGAAAAATGAAAACTCCTAGATCCTTTGAGATTCATTGAACATTTCAATGGCATGTTTAAATCTTGATATGCCCCTCTTGTTTGTGACTGGGATGCCGAGGATCACAAAGCGGGGGTGCCCTCACATGTTACAGTCACCTATTCGATGTGCCGGTAAACCACACACGCTCCACCGAACTATGACAAACATTGAGTCACCCTTTGCTACCTTTGCTTAGAACCATTTAGTGTGCCGGTAAACCACACATGCTCCACTAACGTCTTCGCAAGGGCACAAAGTGTAATTTCATGGAATTGCATCAATTCACTTTTGCCTAAGTAACTAAGATTGGGAATTTGCGAAACATTTAGTTACTTTGTATTTCATTATACTTATAATGGAAGGTTTCGTCCTATCCTACCCGTTCGGCTAACGACCCTCCACTAGTCAAGAGTGCGGTGGGTAAGAGTGGATACCCAGTCAATCGCCATTTTATACGCAATTTCCTTAAACACCCCTTATAGACCAGCTTCGTGAATGAGGCCTACTAACGGTAAGACTGACTTTTACTCATACATATATATAATGGTAGACTTTTAATGTTATATATAGTATAGGGTGCATTTTACACTTTTAAAATACTATGTGGTTAAGTTTAACAATTACACTTTTAATTCAATTAAATGGTTAACCTAAACTTTTATGGATTTATTAAATCTCTTATAATTATACTCCTTAATTAATTAATAAAACCATAAGGGTGTATTTGAACTTTTCAAAACATTACTAGGGTTTTAGAATTTAACACTCCTAATTAACTTTTAATCAACTTTTAAATTCCAAAACTTGAGGGCAAGTTTTGAAACACTTCAAAAACATTAGGGTTTCAACTATTTAAATTTCAAAACAACAAAACTTTTGGGTTCAAATTTAAACTATAAAACCTAAAGGGCAAAATATGAAACTTTTCATAACAACGAGGATCAAATAACAAATAATCTAAACTAACATTTAATTACATAATTATCCATATTTGATTTGTTTAATGATTTCTTGCAAAACAATTTGTCAATTTTACTCAAAATAATTAATCAATTATCTTATAAGGAAACAATTATCTTATTAATTGATAAATATCTTCAATTAGATCAAAAATATAGTCAAATATATCATATAATCGGATTAATATTGATCTAACATGATAAGGTAACTATCCATATGCAAAAACAACAAGAAATCCCGAGATAAGCACTATCTGACGAGTTGACTCGTCGAGTCAAGCCTGGACTCGTCGAGTTCAGCTATGGACTCGGTGAGTCCAGCCTCTTGAACACCAAAAAAACGAATTTTTTAGATATACAATGCATCAATACAATTGAAACCATCCTAGACTCTGATACCACTGATGGGTTTTGGTCATAAGACATCCTATGTGCTCATACAAACCCTAATGCTTGGATCTAGGTTTCTCTATTGTACATGCTTTGAATCCAAGACTATAAACCCTAATTCTAGCATATGGAAATTGATATTAACATATAATTAGGTTAAAGATGTTACCTTGATTGTTATGTAGCAATAACAATCCCAATTCCTCCTTGAATTGACTTTAGAATGCTTAGAGTCACAAGTGTCACTCCTCTAATGGCTTACAAACACCAAGAGCAAATGGAGAAGGTATAAAGAGAGAGGAGAGAGGTAGGAATTCGTCCTTAGGACTTCTGGGGAAGGCTTAGACGAATTCATGAGCCTTAGGGGGTTTATATAGGTGTAAAGATTAGGGTTTTAGTCCTTATCCTTATCTAGTTGCTTGCCCACCAAGTAACCATAAGATAAGTCTTAGAAACCCTTATCCTAGTCGAATTCTAAGGTATTATCTCCTTAAATTCATTCACCCTATATTTAAGATAATCCTTACCTTATTTTGTAACTATCACATAATTACAAATCAGCCCCTGTAGTTTAATTAATTACACTTGATCACAAAATTAATTCCTAATTAATTATTGACCAATATTAATTAAACAAATATGATTTCTCCTTTAATATATTATTCTTATAATAAATTAATAAATCATAATAACCTCTCTTTCTTTATTTATTTCTCCAATCAAGTTGCTTTGGTGAAGGCAACCCAAAAGGACCATGCACCATTGGGTCAAGTACATACCAAAATAGTTATGGACTTAGACACTAATCCAACAAAAATCATATCAGAGAAGCATTTCAAATCTCCTTTGCTATTGCCCTTAAACTTCTTGACCATGTCCAAAATATACTCAAGACAAGAGGTAGAGTACAAGTGTTTATCAGGGAGATGAAAACAAGACTTGTGAAACTCTGCATTACTTTGTTGTCTAGGCTAAAATACCACATACCATCCTTCTTTGTAAGTCTTCCTAATTTTCAACTTCTCAAACGCTTCAGGAGATTCTTTAAGGAGAACATTGGGCTTCTTTCGCAACTCAACAACTACTTCCACATCCATATTACCAACTTCCTGAATGTTGAAAGATATCATTTATTTAAGATGAGAAATAGCAGGCTCATACATCTGTTCATCTCTAATCAGCAGGTTGTAGAGCATGATCCAATCGTACGGGTTGAGATATGGCAGGTCTGCAAGAGTGAACTCATGAACTTGACTTACAGAACCTCTGATGTAACACCGTAATTTTTCAAACAATTTTTCACATTTTTAAAAACATACTTTCATTCATAAATATTATAAAAATCTCATTGTATCACATATCAATCCATAGAAACACAACCCAAGATCATAATGTATAAAAACTCCTCATGTGTGTACTGATCATGTTGGCGCCTTCCCGCGATCCTCACTGGTACCTAAAACACATAACACAACACTGTAAGCATAAATGCTTAGTGAGTTCCCCAAAATACCACATATAACACATAATAGTCACTCGAGGCTATAACTTTGTGGGCCCTTTGGCCCTTACTCCGTGGACCCTCTGGTCCTAACTCTGTGGAGCTTCCAGTCCTAACTCTATAAACTCTGATATACACACAACATAAATCACATAGAAATAATGTGGTGCAACACATCACATAAATAGCATACAAGATACTCTATCACATAACTCTAATTACCACTCAAGGTAAAGTATAGTGAGAAGACTCACCTCAGGAAATCTCGAAGGATCTCGAACTCGGAAATACTGAACTAGTCTCCGCCTAATCACATAAATAATTACTCTAATCAATATAACTTTCAAAGGCTAGACTAATTCCCCTCTAAGTTCTCTAAGAAGGGTAAAAGATCATTCTACCCCTATAATGGCTCAAAAGTCCAAGCATTAACTAATCCCTAAAAGTCAATGAAGTCAACGGTCAAACTTTGACCAGACTCGTCGAGTGCACTCGGGCGACTCGGCGAGTCCATACTGGTCCTCTGAATCCTTCTAAGCCTCACTTGGCACGAAGAGTTCCCTCTCCACTCTTCGGGTTACTCAGCAACAAATCACGGGGCAACCCCGACTCGACTCGTCGAGTCCACTTATGAACTCGGTGAGTTGCTCCCATGACAACACTCATCTGACCTCCTAATCTATAGATCTGACTTCCACATGACCAATAACCACGTAAAGGTCGAATCTTGATACACATACATTGCACCCAAGGTTTATTTTGGTGAAATCCCTTCTAACATGGAAACCTATGTCCATTTCCTCCATAGAACCACAAAAAGCAGAATGGTTAAGGCTCTCTGGACCTCAAAAGGTCCATATCTAGAGTTTAGTACTCAATGGGACACTATAATCAACTAAACAAGCCATAAAATGGTATAGAAAACCCTAGATTCAATGTCCTTAAGCAAAACAGAAGAATAGGATCGAATAACTACCTCAAAACTGAAGATCCAAGTTGAAAACCCATTGAAATGCAATCCTCTTGACCTCCTCTTATTGGAAAAACTTTCTCCTTTGCAAAATCACACCAGAAATGATCAAAGAGGCTCAAACTCTCTCACAACTCACTCAAGATCAATAGGGTATCTCTCTCTGGACTGGTAGCCGCAAATGAAGGCTATAAGGTCCTTTAAATAGGGCACAGGCCCGGGGATTTAGGGTTTCAGTCGTCAGCACGGACTCGTCGAGTCCACCCTTACCGACTCGTCGAGTCCCTTCATTTATCTAGTTAGCGAATCGCGATCCTACTCGACAAGTCTTGGCATCAACTCGTCGAGTCCCTCTCTTAACTCCAAAAAAAATGATAAAATATAATACCTGGAAATCCAGATGTTACATCTGACAACTTTAAATTTTTCATTTGGGAAACTGTCAGTCTTAATGGTCCAAAAACCTTCACTGTTGTTATCTTGCTCGCATTCCACATTTCTTATTGTGGCTTCATGTGCTTGAGATTGAACAAGAATAGGAGATGGTCAACTCCACTGTCAGTAGATGGCACTTTCACAACTTTCACAAAAGAGCAAAACTTGAAGGCCTTGGGAGTTATTGGAAGATCGAGTTGCGAATCTTGTGTGTTCTAAAGTTCAGACGACACAATTGGCTCTAACCAATATTGACTTGGTAGATCAACAGCTTCACTTTGAATACGTTTCAAAGTCCATTCAGGAAACAAGAGCTTCCTGCTTTCAAGTGTGACCTGAGCTTCTTTTTCTGCTCTCTTTTTGTTCAGCTTCACTTAAAATTCATTTTTGCTCATCCAGTTCAGTTTCGCGAGCCTTTCGCCTTTTGAGTTCGTCTTCATCAGGTTCTTCATCTTCATTGTTTTCAATGATGGGCTCATCACTGAAAAGTTTCTCTTTACCCTTAGGCTCAATCTCGCTTTTCATAGTGTGCTTGGCTGAAGGTTTGGGTTCCCCCTTCTTAGACTGTGCTTCTCCCCCTTGTTTCGGAATGATGGGAGTCTCCAAAACAACCTCAATCCTACTAAGCTTAGAAATAGTAGGACGAAACTTTTCAACTAGATGCTTGTGAATGGAAATGGTGAGAATAGGATCATGAGAATCAAGAATGCTAGAGAGCAAAGTATTCACATCCCCAACACAGCTTTTGAACACAGTGCGCTCAGACTAAAGATCTTGGATTTCTTTGTTGGCTTGATCAAGTTTGGCTTGATGAACCTTGACTATAGTGGTGTAAGCAACAAGATGATCCATAAGGTTGTTTTTAGCTAAGAGAGACTCTGAAAGCTTTGTCAGCTTCGTAGAGATAGAAGCTTTGAAGTCGACATTCTCCTGTTGCAACTCAGTACGAACGCATGCCAGAGCTTCCTTATCCTTTCGTAGGGTTGTCTTCAAACCAGCTGTAGCCTCATTAGCCAAATGTGTGTTAGACTAAGCAAATGATTGGAAGGAAGCAATAAAAGCCTTAACATCATAAATAAGGTTTTCCATTTTGCTAGCCATTTCACCATATAAACCTGCAGAATCTGAAACAACCTTATTTGCCTTATCCAAGTTGGCCTAATGTTTTTTGGTAAGTGATAAGAAAAGGCTTCAATAGTAGCCTTAGAGTAAGCATCAGAAGAAGAATCACGAGAAGATCTGATCAACGAATCAAGCTTCTCAGTGATGATCTTCAATTGGTGTTGAGTAACAGGAGCATCATCATCACTTTCAGTCTTGATGTTGAATGGACTAAAGGTAAAACCCGCTAAGTCATCATCATCATCCCCATAAATCATGTCCGAGTCATTCTGGGGAAGAGGAGAGATTGGTGGTGTATTGTGACTAGTTGCAAAATCTAAAGTTTTAGCCCCCGCATCAGATACGTTGACCGAAACAGGGGGTTCAACTAATGTTTTTGGAGTTGTGGTTGACTCAATAAATAAAGGGGTAGAGAGGAATAGAACTTTGAGGTTGAGATGAAACAGGTGGAGGACAGGATGCAATAGTGATTGGTATGGAAGTGGTTGTAGTTTGGGGTGAAGGAGGAGGAGATGGAATGAAATAATTATGAGCAGGAGTTACCTTAGGATTAGATGTGACATCTGGATTGCGAACAGGTTCCTCCTCTTCGTTATGAACATGTTCTTCCACCTCGTTGCGAACGGGTTCTTAATCCTCGTTGTGAATAGTATCGTCCTCTTTACTGTGAATATCTGACTGAGTGTCAGATCCCGAATGTTTTCTTTAAGATGGAGTGGGGGACTTGATCTTGCGAGCAACCCTCTTTAACTCTCGCTTTTTAGGAGCAACTACAGATAGAGCAGCCTTCCCTTTCCACTTTTGTGGAATGTTCGT
The DNA here is from genome assembly GCF_052625555.1 of Lactuca saligna. Classification (NCBI taxonomy): domain Eukaryota; kingdom Viridiplantae; phylum Streptophyta; class Magnoliopsida; order Asterales; family Asteraceae; genus Lactuca; species Lactuca saligna. The sequence continues at coordinate 22,135,546 of NC_136418.1, forward strand.
AGGCTCAGATGGACCTTCCTTATCACCTTTTTTCTTTTCTCCCATATTACTCCCTTTGTTACCTCTTTTCTTTGGTTTATCCATGTCAGCAATAATCAACTGCATCTCAGGAGTCAAAGGACGAACAACTGAGGTAGAGGTTTTACGATAGGCTTCAAGAATTTTGTTGGCAGTTGGCACATCACAAAGCATGGCTTTAAGAATTGAAGCAAAAAAGGGTACTTAGAGGTGTCTGCAACAATGATGCTAGTGGTGTGAAAGGTTGAAACATTAGACATCAGGACATCTTTCATAAATCGAATCTTCAACTTGTTGATGGCCCTTTGAACTATGATAGACCAGAAACGTGCACAAGAAATATTTTTGTGACGAGTTGTTGAAAGTGTTCTTTGAATCACTTGGTTCCATAGAACAACACCATAGTCTATGTTCAGCCCGGTATAAACACCGTAAATGATTTCCATAAAGAGCTTGATAGCATAATCTGATCCAATGACTCTTTTTGAAAAGGCATTGAACAACAAAGTGAAGAGGCCATTCCATTGTGGTGGTAGGTTTGGTTTCCTAAACTTGGATACAACGGTTAGGGTTTCTTTGTATCCCATTTGGTAAAACATCTTCAATAGGGCAGTGTTGGAGACAGAGTTAGGGTTAATCTTGTCATCCGATTGAGGAAGCCCTAAAACAAAGCAGAATTGAGATTTGAAGATGGAGGTTTTGTGATTGAGGATCTCAAATGTAATCATTTGTTCTTCTTTTATGTAGCACGTAGAAGAATAAGCTTTGGATAGTAGTGACATCGGAACACTTTCATTCTTGGTTAAGGTTGTGATCAATGGAGAGTACTTCAGGAATTCGATGATCACAAGCAAGTGGCTTTCGTATTTGCAGGGATTAAGATCAATAATCAAGTTTTGATACGGTTTAAATGGTAAGAAGTTGAGATTGCCCTGTTTGTTCTTGAACAGATGGATTTTCAAAAGAGCCCGCCATTGTTGAGTTCTTTAGGAAGAAGATGATGAACAGTAGAGAGCTTTTGAATCGCTGGAAATCTTTGAGAGAATTGTGAGTGGTAATGTGAGATGAAGCGCCAAAAACCTTTTATACCATTGGTTAGGTGAGAGATCTAGAGAGAGATTGCATCGATTAATGAAACGTCACATGAAAAAGAACGATTTGACAACTATTTATGTCATAGATATACGTCATACGATGATAAAGTAGACGTCCGTTAAAAATTTCACGCTCCCTTTTCAATTCTTATCCTCATGAAATTACTGCGTCAACTTTGCCCTTTTGCAGTGAGTGTGATTTCCTTTGTCTCATATGAAAGCGAGATTCGTTTTAAGAGAATATTAGGTGAACTGCGAACCTGAAACTGAATGTAAGAACCACGAACTAGACTTTTGAAAATCACTAGGATTTTCATGCAAGAGTGTGCCAAAGATACATAAATAAATCAATAATTCTAAAGGAATCTATTGATGTCTAATAAGACACGAAACTGTGGATCCTGAGCATAGATCTATTTCTTCGAAGTCAAGAGAGACTAAGAAGTGTCTGTGTGGTTTCCCGTTGAAATACAATCAATTGTTTATTAAGAAACATTGAATGACATCTTTTCTTTAGGCAAAATGGGTGGTTTTATCTTCAACCAAACTTCGAAACTTGATATAAGTACAAACATTCGGATAAAGTACTCGTGTGACCGATGTAGTCTGTTGAACGAGTAGGTTGGGAAATATTTGAGTGGTCAGGAAAGTTTTAGAAATCTCAAAAAAATAAAAATTGGATCTTATGGGAAGAAATGTCTTGGGACAAGAGCACTTTATAAAGATCTCGCAAAAGAAAAAGATATTTCTTGGTACAGACCACAAATGTGCCATTCGTTAATTCTTTGGTGATAATCTTAAACATTTAATTGTTCACTGTCAATTCATTTAAGTGTGTTGAATTTTGGGTTTCACTCAGTTCGTGGTGGAACGAAACTAAGATCATTAACACAGATGTTATGCAACCATAAACCTCAGTTGTAATTGCTGAGAGTCTTAAGGGTTACTTGTATGGAAGCGAACGTGATGGAGAATAGTGTAAGGTGGTTTAAGGAAACGAAAGTACCTCTACTATATGAAAGTGACCAAGCAGACAACTCTTAACTCATTATGAGAGTAAGGTAGCTCATGACTTATGTGAAATCATAGCCTAATTGGGAAGAAACGATTAGTGTTATCGATTCATTAAGGTTTTAACATAAGGTCGTGGAGGCTTTAGAAACCATGCAGTAGCATGCTTCTAAGGACACTTAGCTACTACATAGATGTAAAAATCTATACTTGCCCCATCATTAAAAATTTAGCCTCAAACCCTGCACAAATTGTTAGTTAACAAAAGAAGAATAATATTTTTGATGTTTTATGATTTGTGAAAATAAAGATAAACAAAAATAAAATATTTTTGTATTTAAAAAAATAGAAACAGAAATAAACAAATTATTTTTGATCTTTTTTTGAAAAATTCAGAAAAAAGAATTAAATTAGAAAAGATTGAAAAACAAAACAAAGATAAGAAACAATATACATAATGTACAAAAGGATATTAAAAACAAAACCACTAATGAACAGTGTTCTGCGAATTACTACGAACGTTCGCACTGATTCGCAGTGTTAAAGTAGATTGCGAATGAACAGTGGACCACGAACTACTGCGAACGTTCTCACCGATTCGCAGTGATGAAGTTGACTGCGAATGAACAGTAGACTGTGAATTACTGCGAGCGTTCGCACCGATTCGCAGTGATGAAGTTTATTGATGAGAATGTGGTTTTGGCACATATTCAAGTTCCATCATTCCTAGGCGTTGAAGAATTCTATTGAAGGTTGTTTCAGACAAGGCTTTTGTGGATATGTCAGCCAATTGATCAGCAGATCTTACGAAGTGAATTTCAACGTTGCCATCTTTTACATGATCCTTAATGAAATGATACCTCATTGCTATATGTTTCGTCTTTGAGTGTTGCACTGGGTTGTGACAAATGCGAATAGCACTTTCAAAGTCACAATATAATGGGATTCTCTTCATACTTAGGCCATAATCATGAAGCTGGCTTTGAATCCAAATAACCTAGGAAGTGCATGAGGCAACAATTGTATACTCAACTTTAGCTGGTTATAGGGACACATAGGTTTGCTTCTTGGATTGACAAATGTCAAGTTTTCCATGAAGAAATTGGCATCCTTCAGTGGTAATTTTCTTATCTAATCCACATCCTCCGAGATCAGCATCCGAAAATGCTTGTACAAAGAACCCAGAATGCAAAGGGTACCATCTTCCAAGTGAGGACGTTCGCTTTAGATACATGAAAATTTTCTTGACTGTCGTCATGTGAGGTTCTCGAGGATTAGCTTGGAACCTAGCACAATAGCAAACAGAAAACATAATATTTGGACGACTCGCAGTTAGATACATTAAGGAACCTATCATTCGATGATAGAGTGTCATGTCTGCAGTTGGTTTATCCAAAGAGGGAGTAAGTTTCATTTGTAACGTCATTGGAACCTTCGCTTTTGAATCTCCCACCATCCCAAACTTTGCAAGTAGATTCTTCATGTAAGCCTCTTGGTTAATAAAGATACCTTCCTGACTCTGTCTAATATTTAGTCCAAGGAAAAAGTTAATAGGACCCATGGAGCTCATCTCAAATTTAGTTTCCATAAACTTTCGGAATTGAGCTTTTAGGCTGGGATTAGTAGATCCGAAGATGATGTCATCAACATAAATTTGGACAATCATCAAGTGGTCACCCTCTTTCTTACAAAATAAGTTAGGGTCAACCGAACCTTGTTTAAATTTATACATTTTTAATAATCTAGTAAGAGTTTCATACTAGGCTCTTAGAGCTTGCTTCAAACCGTAGACAGCCTTGTCTAGGATGTAACAGAGATTGGATTACTTCTCGTTTACAAACCCAGGTGGTTGTTCCGCATATACTCTCTCTTCAAGTTCGTCGTTCAAGAATGCAGATTTAACATCCATCTGAAATACTTCTAAGTTCTTGTGTGTTGCATATGCCAAGAAGATACGAACAGATTCCAACATTGCAGCTGGTGCGAAGGTTTCTTCATAGTCAATATCTTTTTCTTGGAAATATCCCTTGACAACGAGTCTTTCCTTGTTACTTATCATGTTTCCCTCTTTATCCAGCTTGTTTCGAAACACCCATTTTAAACCAACGACTGATACATTTGGTGGAGTGGGAATCATCCTCTAAACCTTGTTTCGTTCAAACATTGCAGCTGGTGCGAAGGTTTTTTCATAGTCAATACCTTCTTCCTGGAAATATCCCTTGACAACGAGTCTTTCCTTGTTACTTATCATGTTTCCCTCTTTGTCCAGCTTGTTTTGAAACACCCATTTTAAACCAACGACTGATACATTTGGTGGAGTGGGAATCAACCTCCAAACCTTGTTTCATTCAAACTCGTTGAGTTCATCTTGCATCGCTTGCACCCAATCAGAATGATCAAGAGCAGTGTTAACAGTTTTAGGTTCAACCTTGGAAACAAATGAATTAAACATAAAAATTCCAATTTAGAGAATAATGCAGTTTGTTTCACTTTTTGTTGGGATCTGGTGAGCACTCCTGCAGAAGACACTCCAATGACTTGGGTTTTCGATGATCTCTGGTCCATTTGGTTAACAGAGGGAATTCAAATCATAAGAAGGATCCAATTATGTATTTACCTCCTCAAACTCTGATTGTACATCCGAATCATCATTCACATCTCTATTCTCCCCCTCGAATGATGATAGATCCTCTTCTTCAGGAATGGAATTGTCTCCTCCAAATGGAAGTTCGTGACTCACTGTTGGTGGGTCAATAGATGAAGTAAAACCCTCCCCTACACTGGAGTGTTCGTATCTTGTGGAATGGATTTTCTCCCCCTGAAAGCTTGTACTTGTAGTTGAATCGGGATTCTCCCCCTAGAGAGGTGTGCTAGTCGGTTGTGATTTCAAACTGTGAGGTTTGCTTTGTTGATCTTTAATAGCATCATCGATTATTTTCTTCAATTCATCCTCTTTATTGTCTGCTGCTTTGGATTCTAATGAAATAGCTTTAGCTGGTTCATCAAATAAAATCATGAATTCTTCATAGAGATTAGCCAATGGTATGGTTGTAGGATTCGCTTGTGGAAAGATCTCCTTTGATCGATTCGCAGTCTGTGGATTCCTCTTTAAATAGTTGTCATCGAATGTGACATAATAGGTTTCTTTGATCTTTTTGGATTTTTTATTAAGAACTCTATATGCCTTGGAGGTCAGCGAATATCCCAAGAAAATACCTTTGTCAGCCTTCACATCGAATCTGTTCTATTGCTCCTTGGAGTTGAAAATAAAACAAAGAGAACCAAAAACATGGAAAACCCTAACATTTGGGTTGTGTTTATTCTGGATTTCATAGGGAGTAATTGCGAATCGCTTGTTGAGAATTGAGCGATTTTGTGTAAAGCACGTTGTTCCAGAAGTAGAGCGACAGATTCGCAAATGAGAGCATGGTTCTAGCAGCCTCGTATAAAGACCGATTTCGTTTTTCAACAACCCCGTTCAGTTGTGAAGTATAAGGAGCATAGAAATTGTGTGATACTCCTTTCATAGTTAGAAATTCTGCAAACACTTGGTTATTGAACTCCAACCATGATCGCTGCGAACGTTGTGAACCAGTTTTTGTAGTTGAAGCTCTATCTACTTTATAAAGCCTTTAAGCTTGGAAGTGGCTTCAGACTTCTATTTAAGAAAGAAAACCCAAGTGATTCTAGAAAAATCATACATAATTACGGGAATATACTTATTACCACCAACACTTTCAATTGTAGAAGGACCACAAAGATCTATATGTAGAAGTTCAAGTGGTTCTATAACTTTCGTATTCATGATTGTAGGATAACTCTTTCTACTCTGCTTTCCCATTTCACAAGCTACACAAAGATGTTCTTTGTCATACTTTAAGAGGGGTAGTCCTCGTACATTATCACCAAGAACTAGCTTGTTGATATCTTTGAAGTTGAGGTGCGAAAGTTTACGATGCCACAACCAACTTTCGTCTGATGAAGCTTTTGTAAGTAGACATATAGTTGGCATCCCTATAATAGGTTTCAGATCAAGAGGGAACATCTCTCCTTTTCATTTTAATTTGATGAGAACATTCTTTGTTTTCTTCTCAATAGTTTTATATCCTTCATCATCAAACGAAACTTTTAGTCTGGTTCCAACCACTAGCTGTGAAAAACCGATTAAATTGTGTTGAAGTCCTTCCACATATACCACCTTGCGAATTGAGAATTCACCATTTGTGATCATTCTATAACCTCTGATCGTGCCAAGAGAAATGTTTCCAAATTTTACTCTCCCTCCATCTTTCAGTGCCCTAGATTCTCTCAGTTCCTCCTTCCTACCTGTCGTGTGATGTGAGCAGCCACTGTCAATATTGTTGGGTTTTGAGCAATCTAACACTTCCTAAGTGTGCATGCAACCCTAATAAACCTTGGATCTATGTTTGTCTAAATACATGCAAAATAATAATTTTCCAAGGTTTATAACCTATCTAACATGGCATGGGGAACATTTCAACATAAAAGAGTTAGCAGAGATTACATACCTTTTGGTGAGTTTGGTTCTAAGGAGTTTGAGGGCCAAGCACCAATAGTGTGAATGCCTCAAATGGAATCACAAACACCACAAACTCTTGGAAAACTTTGAGAGAGTATACACCTTGTATAAAATCGGCCACACACATGCACACACACACTAGTTCACTAGTTTTCTCTTAGGCTCCATTTCATGCTCCATAAGCATGCTTATATAGTGTGCATGGTTAGGGTGAAACCCTAATAACCCATGTCTTTTCCTTTTCCAAGGATCCATGGGTTAAAAGCTCCATGGATCATCCATGGACTTCCACATAAGCCTAGCCCATTAACAAATGAGTATTAGCCCACACTATATAAAACAAATAGCCCATAATTTAATTAGTATTCCTTTTAATCTCTAAATTAATTCATAATTAATTTAAGACTAAAACTAATTAAATAACGTAACTTCATATTAATATATTATAACTCATAATATATTAATAAACATATGTGTATAACTCTCATAAAATTATCCATAATAGTTTGGATGAGATGCAACCCAAATGGACCATGTCGGTCGGGTCAAGTATATACCAAATAAGTTATGGACTTAGACACCTTATCCAACAGACTCCCACTTGGATAAGTCTAATAACTATATTTGCCTATAACTTCAGGAACCAACCAACAATCGTAGCTCTCGAAAACTCCCTCGAACAATGAAGACTCTGTCGAACTATGAAGCGCCATTTTAGATAAGTGATCACATAATCCTCTGTTCTCATGATATCAGCCGGACAAACACATGGAACTATGTCTTGCTTATTGTCTAGCAGTTGTTTCTCGATTTTCCGATTTGTTTGACGAAGAACTTCACTGAACACATCGGTTTAGTTCTGACCAGGCCTGGTACATGGGTCAACACAAAATCATCGAGGGGCCCAGATATCGCTTCTATTTCTAGAAGGAATAGATAAACTTCGACTGATATGCTTGTTCTACTACTAATTGAATTGTACACAAAGGCATGTTTTATAACATCAAGTTACTGATGTGTTTACGTGCAATCAATGCACAACCAACTCATAGGTAACAACTCATATCTCTAGGTTTAAAGATTTATATGATGTTATCGTCTCACGATCACTCGAGATAAATTCCATGAAGTGATACAAGTGAGCGTGGGTTTATACCAATACTCATAACTTATGAGTACTCATGAATGTTGCAGCAACCATTGCCATGTCTAAACACCTTTAAGGCATCTACAAACCCAATTCATGACAATCTTGATTCATACCTACTTCCGATGTATGATCGATTGTGGAGGTTTGAATAAATTAATTATTCTGGAAGTCAAAACATGCAAAACTGAAACAATAGTAAATAATTGACAATGATAGTAACACTTTACTCATAAATAAATCACAAATTTTATTCATCATCAAACGTCGATTACATTTTACAAGTTTCAGGAAAACTATCTAATCTGTAAAACTAATATCGTCCCTTAGCCCGATGCGTCTCGCATGCTGAAAATGCTTAACCCTCGTCAGTCCCTTTGTAAGGGGATCTGCAGGATTCTCATCCGACGATATCCTCCTTGTCACAAGGAGTCCTTCTTCAATCTTGTGTCTTATGAAGTGATATTTTCTGTCAATGTGTCGGGATCTGCCATGATCTCTTGGTTCCTTGGCTAAGGTAACCGCACTATTGTTGTCACAGAAAATCTCTATAGGTTCCTTAATAGCTGGTACAACTCCAAGGTCTCCGATGAAGTTCTTTAGCCATATCGCCTCCTTTGCTGCTTCACTCGCTGCTATATACTCCGATTCACAAGTCGAATCAGCCACCGTCTCCTGCTTGGAACTCTTCCAAGAAATTGCCCCTCCATTTAAGGTAAAGATCCAGCCCGACTGAGAGCGGAAATTATCCCTATCAGTCTGAAAACCAGCATCACTATACCCTAATATTCTCAAGTCATTACTGCCACCAAGGGTAAGGATCCAATCCTTAGTCCTCCGCGGGTACTTGAGAATGTTCTTTACCGCGGTCCAATGAGCCTTGCCAGGGTTCCCCTGATACCTGCTGACCATGCTCAAAGCAAATGCCACATCAGGGCGGGTACAAGTCATAGCATACATGATCGAGCCAACTACGGAAGCATATGGTAATTGGCTCATCTCAGCTATCTCTGCCTCTGTACTCGGACTATGAGTCTTACTCAGTTTGGTATTGCTTTGGATCGGTAAATCTCCTTTCTTGGAATTCTCCATGTTGAACCTTTTCAACACCTTATCCAAGTAGATACTCTGACTAAGTCCAATTAGTATTCTACTCCTTTCTCTTAATATCCTTATCCCTAGGATATAGGTAGCCTCCCCTAGGTCCTTCATAGCAAAGCACTTCCCAAGCCAGGACTTAACATCCTGCAAGGTTGGGATGTCATTTCCTATGAGTAGTATGTCATCCACATACAGTACCAAGAAGCTAACTATGCTCCCACTAGCTCTGACATACACGCAAGACTCATCTTCGCTTCTCAAGAAGCCAAACTCTTTTACCTTCTCATCAAAACAAAGATTCCAGCTACGAGATGCTTGTTTTAATCCATAAATGGATTTCTCAAGCTTGCATACTCTATTAGGGTACTCTGCATTGATAAAACCCTCTGGCTGATTCATGTACACATCCTCAGCCAACTTTCCATTAAGGAAAGCGGTTTTGACATCCATTTGCCATATTTCATAATCATGAAATGCTGCAATGGCTAACATAACCCTAATAGACTTAATCTTTGCTACCGGCGAAAAGGTTTCATCATAATCAACACCTTGAGTTTGAGTAAAACCCTTCGCAACCAGTCGAGCCTTATAAGTATGCACTTTTCCTCCCATGTCTGTCTTCTTCTTGAAGATCCATTTGCACCCGACTGTTTTACGGCCTGGTACATTGTCAACCAAGTTCCAAACTTGATTGTCATACATGGACTGTATCTCGCTGTCTATAGCCTCCTTCCATTTAGCAGACTCCGGGCCTGCCATGGCTTCCTTAACACTGCTAGGTTCATCCAAATTTACTAGTGTACTATCACTAATAAACGTATCACCTTCCGTAGTAATATGAAAACCATAATAAAACGAAGGTGTGTTCCTAACCCGTGTGGAACGCCTCGGAGGTACAGACTCGTCAGCTGGATCAACAGGAGTTTCCTCCTCAGGTTGATTGCTAGTGTCTGAGGTTCCTTCACCAAATGATTCTTGAATTTCTTCAAGATCAATCTGCCTCCCACTGTCTCCGTGGCTTATAAATTCTTTCTCGCGAAAGATCCCTCTTCGTGCTACAAAGACCACATTCTCACTGGGTCTGTAGAAGAGGTAACCGAAGGATTTCTGTGGGTAGCCGATGAAAATACACCTTTCACTTCGGGGTTCAAGCTTATCATGAGTTTCGCGCCTCACGAAGACTTCGCAACCCTAAATTTTGATGTGGTCCAAATTGGGAACCCTCCCAGTCCACATCTCATGAGTTGTTTTGGTAACCTTCTTTGTAGGGACTAGATTAAGGATATGGGCGGCAGTCTCTAAGGCATACCCCCAAAAAGAGATTGGTAACGAAACTCGACTCATCATAGAGCGAACCATGTCCAACAAGGTTCGATTACGCCTCTCAGCTACACCATTCAGCTGTGGTGTCCTGGGAGGAGTCAATTGTGAGACAATCCCACACTCCTTAAGGTAGTCAAGGAACTCGGTACTAAGATACTCACCACCTCGATCGGATCGAAGCATCTTAATGTTCCTGCCCAATTGATTTTCTACTTCCTGCTTGAATTCTTTAAACCTTTCAAAGGTTTCGGACTTATTTTTGATTAAGTAGACATACCCATATCTACTAAAATCATCAATAAAAGTCACATAATACCGATTAGCATCCCTTGTGGCGGTTTTGAATGGCCCACATACATCAGTATGTATTAGGTCCAACAAACCTTCACCCCTCTCACAAGTTCCAGTGAAGGGTGATTTTGTCATTTTTCCAAGTAGAGAAGATTCACAACTATCATCTGATTTGAGGTCAAATGATTCCAAGACTCCACTCTTTTGGAGTTGGCCTATGCGTTTCTTGTTTACATGTCCAAGACGACAATGCCACAATGATGCTTTATCTAGGCTAGTAGAAGAATCAATATACAACACATTATTTCCTAAGTTGTCCACAATCGACACAGTTTCATACACACCATCACAAGGTAATGCTTTAAAATAAAACACATTATTAAAGAAAGCATTAATACCACCACATTCATTATCAAACGAAAAGGTAAAACCTTGTTTGTACAAAGCATGAAAAGAAATAATATTCCTCGCCATTTCAGACGAGTACACACATTTATTCAAATCTAATTTTAACCCATTATTAAGCAACAAAGTATAAACTCCAATCTTGGAAACAGGTGAAGCCTTCCTATTCCCCATGATTAAGTTTATCTTCCCGTGCTCCACATCCTCACTTCTTCTTAGGCCCTGCAAATCAGAACATATGTGAATACCACATCCTGTATCAAGCACCCAAGAGTTAGAATATGTTGAGTAATTAGACAATATAGTGTAAATACCTGCATAGGTGGGTTTCACTTTCCCATCCTTTAGATCCTGCAAGTACTTAGGGCAGTTTCGCTTCCATTGTGCCTTTTCATAGCAATAAAAGCATTCAGCATCCTTGGGAATGGCAGAAGGAGTGACAGAACCGTTCTTAGTCTTTGATGAGGAGCCTTCAAGAGACTTTCCCTTGGTACCCTTCGAAGGGTGCTTCCTCTTTTTCCCTTTTCATTGCCCAATAGCTAAAACAGGGGTAGAAGTTGGAGTAGGAGTAGTAGAGGTAACAACCGCTTTACCCTTAAGACCGGTTTCAGCGGTCTTCAAGAGTCCTTGAAGCTTGCTGAGGGTAACTTCCTCCTTGTTCATATGATATGTCATTCGAAAATGATCATAACAAGAAGGCAAGGAATGCAAAATGATGTCAATTGCCAACTCCTCGGGGATGTTAACATTCAGCTTCAACAAACGGTCCACATACCTTTGCATCTTTTGCATGTGGCCCGTGACGGATTCACCATCCTTCATGCGGGTAGTTATTATGGAGGAGATTATTTCATACCGCTCCTGACGAGCACTCTGATGGTACCTTTCCATCAGGTCTTGGTGCATCTCAAAAGGGTAGAAATCTTCATACGACTTTTGGAGCTCGGCTGTCATCGTGGCCATCATGATACATGCCACCTTAGTAGCATCTCTCTCATGAGTCCTGAATTCAGCGATCTCCTCAGGAGTAGCAGTAGACTCATCAAGTTCTTTTAACTCCTTATCGAGGACATATTCCTTGTCCTCGTAACGAGTAACCATCCTGATGTTCCTAATCCAATCCATGAAGTTGGAACCATCAAAGATGACCCTCCCACAAAGATTCATGAGAGAGAAAGAACTAGTTGGGTTAGAGCCTGAAGCATTAGTGTTGGAAGACATCTGAAAGAAGAAAGTAAGTTTAGATTAGATATTTAGGATCCTTAATAAGACACCCAAATGTAATATTAAGGCTAGGATCCAATCACAATATATTACACTTAGAAGAGGGATGACGTAATCTAAGTAATAATATATTTGAAAGGTAGGTGAATGACGATTCACCAATTTCCACCATGAAAACGAGATGATTTATTAGGTTTAATTGGATTTGAAATTCCTAGATTCTTTTGAGATTCATTGAACTTTTCAATGGCATGTTTCAATCTCGATTGTGCCCTTCAAGTTTTGTGACTGGGATGCCGAGGATCACAAAACAAGGTGTGAATAACCATGCTAATTCACTTGGTACTCTTAATATTATCACCTAATCAATGTGCTGGTTAACCACACACGCTCCATTGATCTATGACAAACATTAAGTCACCCTTCGTGATCCTTACTAGTCCTAGTTAGTGTGCCGGTTAACCACACACGCTCCACCAACGGCTTGGTAAGGTACAAAGTGTGAATTCCATGGACTAGCACCATGTTCACATTTTTCCTAAAATAACTAAGATTGGGAATTAAAAGAGTTTAGTTATTTTATAATATTCATTATACTTTTAATGAGGATTTAAAGTCATTATTCTACCCATTAGGCTAAGGACCCTCCACCGATCAAGCAAACGGTGGGTGAGAGTATACACCCATTAAGTCGCCATTTTATAGGCAACAACCTTATACCCACCTTATAGACCGGCTTCGTGAATGAGGCCTACTAATGGTAAAACGACTTATTCTTATACATATATATAATAATTAACCATTAATGTTATAAATAGTATAAGGGTTGAATTTTAACTATTAAAACTCTAAGGTTTGGAATTAAAGTTTATTAAAGTGTGTGAAACTTTACAAATTCCAAAACTTGAGGGCAAGTTTTGTAACTTTGCAAAACTCTTCATTTCATAACTTATGAATTAAAGGTTCATAAAAATGAAGACTCTTCATTTTCATGTAACTTATGTGTTTTAAGTGTGTGTTAAATGAAAGTGACCTTTGGTAATCCATAACTTGAGGACAAATTATGGACTCCATTAAAACACATAAATGATAAAGAATTAATCCTAAACAATTCAGCAAATAATTCCTATCATTTTCTAAATTCATAAGAACATGAACATGATCATCAAAAATTCAAGAATTATATGAACACATAAAATCATGGAATTTTGATATATGCTATTGCAAATGGATTAGAACAACCATTACACCAACTAAAATAAGTTTTATAACACCAAAACAGTTTAGGGTAATGTTTCTAGTCCATTTCCAACAGCAAAAGTCGAGAATCTGCACTCTTTCGATCCTACTCGTCGAGTGCATGAACTTACTCGCCGAGTAGGTTGAAGTTTGCCTTGGACTCGTCGAGTCCCCCCAATGGACTCGGCGAGTCCACCATGCTGACAGCAACGATTTCGACTTTTTTTTCACTATTTTGCATCAAGTATCAAACAAGCAAGCCTAGGCTCTGATACCACTGTTGGGTTTTGAGCAATCTAACACTTCCTAAGTGTACATGCAACCCTAATAAACCTTGGATCTATGTTTGTCTAAATACATGCAAAATAATAATTTTCCAAGGTTTATAACCTATCTAACATGGCATGGGGAACATTTCAACATAAAAGAGTTAGAAGAGATTACATACCTTTTGGTGAGTTTGATTCTAAGGAGTTTGAGGGCCAAGCACCAATAGTGTGAATGCCTCAAATGGAATCACAAACACCACAAACTCTTGGAAAACTTTGAGAGAGTATACACCTTGTATAAAATCGGCCACACACATGCACACACACACTAGTTCACTAGTTTTCTCTTAGGCTCCATTTCATGCTCCATAAGCATGATTATATAGTGTGCATGGTTAGGGTGAAACCCTAATAACCCATGTCTTTTCCTTTTCCAAGGATCCATGGGTTAAAAGCTCCATGGATCATCCATGGACTTCCACATAAGCCTAGCCCATTAACAAATGAGTATTAGCCCACACTATATAAAACAAATAGCCCATAATTTAATTAGTATTCCTTTTAATCTCTAAATTAATTCATAATTAATTTAAGACTAAAACTAATTAAATAACGTAACTTCATATTAATATATTATAACTCATAATATATTAATAAACATATGTGTATAACTCTCATAAAATTATCCATAATAGTTTGGATGAGATGCAACCCAAATGGACCATGCCGGTCGGGTCAAGTATATACCAAATAAGTTATGGACTTAGACACCTTATCCAACAAATATACCATTCTGAGTCAAACTGCTCTTCACGAATTACCTGTAAAACAAAATTAAGCAGACTTAGGAACCCAAAGTTTTTTGGGCCCTTGTGAGGTTTTCATGGAAGTAGGAAAATAAGTATATGGATCAAGCAAATACGTTTGTTGTATTAATGTTGTGCTATCTTTCTTAGTAATTTGCAAAATAGTTACTCTTTTGTCTTTTAGATTCGTATATTTAGAAGACTTTTTATGCTGTTGAATTTTATGTTTAACAAATTGCTTTTCGTCTTTCTTAAACCTTGTTTCAGACTCCTTGAAATGAGCTTTAGACTTCCAAACCATCTTACTTTTGTGTAACACCCCGTTTTGGTAAGTACTTCGGTTGTGGTTTTAGAGGCACAGGGTATAAGCGATTTGGTCTTTTATGCTTTCCTGGATTTATCCGGAAGGTTTTTGGCTTGGAGGTGTGGCTAGGAGCGTAGGGCTTCCCGCCACCTTTTCATGGATATCAAGTTCGTCAGAAACGGACTTAGATTGAAGGAGTTATGGCATTTTGAAGTTATTGTCAATTTTATCCCCTAATGGAATTTTGTGACAAGGCAGCCCTTGCATGCAAGGAATGCATGCGTGTGTTTAGCTAGGTATGCCCATCATAATATGGGTTACGCCAAGCGTGTAAGGATTTATGGTCACGGGTGCGGAGATGCGTTTGCCCAGCGTACGCTCAAAGTCCCCAAACCCTATTTTTTTAGGGTGTGTCACTATATAAAGAAGATCATACCCTCAAGGACCAGCCTCCTTCTCATCTTTAGTCAGCCACAACGAAACCCTAATCCTCCCTTGAGTGTTCTTGGAGGTTTGGAGGCCATTAGAGAGCATTTTGGTGTTGTGAATTCATTTTTCAAGCAAGTGAGGAATATAGCAAGGTAGTAGATCAAAGGGGAAGCACTAGATCCAAGATTGTAGTTCCATTTCTTACCATTTCAAGGTATAAAGATTTAAACTTGGTGATTATCTCTTTAGATCTCTTAGATTGATTTTTTGGACCATTTTGGTCCAAAGGTTGAAGCTTTGTGGTCCAATCCGATTTCTAGGACTTGGAGTTGCTACTCTCAGTTCTAAATGAATCCTTAAGGCAGAAAGTTGCCACCTTGGATGTCCTAATGGGTTAATGCATGAGTTAAGACCATTTCCATGGAAGTTAGTTATCACATTTCAAGTTTGGGATCTATTGGTGGGTTGTAAGACACTAAGTGAAGGACTTTATGGTTTAAGACATTGAAAAGGACTTGGATCTATGTTTGTGGATTCTAGAGTAGAGTATTAAGCACTTAATGGGAAGGTGACTTAACAGGGGAGTACGTTGAGCGTACATGCAGGTACGCCCAGCGTATGCACAATTTAGCCTGTACGCTTAGTGTATATAGGAGTACGCCCAACATACTCATCAGATATGGATTTGGTTTGTTTTGGGCCTCGGTTTGGGCTACGCAAGGGATTTTGGTTCTTTGGGGCTTAGTGGGCCATCAGAAGTCAGATAATGTGGGCCAAGAAGATGTTTGGGCTTAGGGTAAGGCCCATTAGAGGGATTAGGCCCAATTTAGCAAATTGGGCCATTAGTGGGCCACTAGTGGGTTTGGGAAGCCTACCTAGTGTTGGGCCTTTGTAGATCATGGTTTAGGCCTTAGAAAGGGATCAAGTTTGTCTAAGGGGGTAAAATGGTCATTTTACCCTAAGAAGGATTATTGTTCTGGACTAACTGATGTTTTGGTATTGGTAGCTCGGGGAGCCGAAGGATCAACAGCTCGCGGAATTGCCAGATAGCAGCCAAAGGGGTATCAGTAGGACTTCAGCAGTGCAAGGTGAGTCTCCTCACTGTGTGCATGGGTCTATGACCAGAATGTCGCCCCACTAGGTTTGTGTATAGTAGGAAGACTCGGAGGTTAGCCCTAGGCATTTTTATAATATATGTTCCGGATTACGATCTGATGTCGGGCGAGGCTTGAGGTATGTTAGTATGCTAAAGGCCTTTGTGATTCTTGCATGTGTTGCTAGTATGTTTCCAGACTAGGTTCTGATGACAGGATAAGCCCGATGAATGTTATATGCTACATAGTAGAGTATACTTGTTGTCTTTGTGATACATTTATGTGCCTGGTAGGGAGGTGAGTGTAGGCGAGGTCCCGTATCTCACTACTAGCCGAGTATGGACGGGGTTCCACAATTCACCAGTAGCAGAACAGGGGTGAGGCCCAAGATAGGCGAGGCCTTAGAATAGGAGTACAGTAGAGTGTGTTTCTTTATGTGCTAGTATGTTATATGTTTTAATGTGTATAGCGGGCGAGGCCTAGTGACACGTGAGGCCTATGAGAGACATATTTGTATACCGAGCGGGGCTAGATGCCAGGCGGGGCCTGATGTCGAGCGTGGCCCGATGCCGGAGCGAGTCTGATGCCAGGAAAGTCCCGATGCAGCGGGTGGGGGCCTAGTATGTGGTTATATATCTGGTATGTGGTAGTATGGGGAACTCACTAAGCTTCGTGCTTACGGTTTTTAATTTGGGTTTCAGGTACTTCTAGTAGCGGAGGGAAGAGCTCGAGATGACTGCATCGCACACACCGTGATATTTTAGCCTAGGATATTTTACTCTGATATGATATGTTTAAACTTGATACTCTGATTAAATATGTTTTGAATAAATGGTTTGACAACTATGGTTTTTTATTATTAAATTAAAATGAAAATTTTGGACATGATTTTTGGGTCGTTCTTTATTTTCAATTTCACTACTTGTTTAGCTAGATTTTAAAGCTTTGGTTTTGAAACCTGTGGCGTTTAAGATAGATTTTGTGAAAAAAACCTTGAGGTTTTGTAGTTTGTAAGAGTTTCACATTTGGATTGAAACGTAGGGATTTTTCTTTATGCATGTAATTGGGATTTCTAGATTGCTAGAATTGCTTTCTTTCCCTGAGATTTTCGTTATATCTCACATTTCTTTGGCGCTACTGAGCCACGAATTGCTCGTATGACTTTTGGATATGTGCTTTGGGTTTCATCTTTCTCACAGGTTGTTCACTTTTAGCTGATCAGGTTTCGCATGAAACATCCTTTATCCCACTTGGACTTCCCTTTTCGTAGCTCGATGGATTATTGAGTGGTTCCGCTACATATCTGCCTTTTACTCTCCTTGAAGTCTTTTCTGAGAGACCCACAGTTTCATCTTCGTTATCGATCGATGCAGACCAAAAATGTTCGTCACATCCACCTTTATTATCTTCATTTACAAGGTATGTTAATTCGATAGTTTGGTTTTTATCCAGTCCTCTGGTTGCAAAAACTTGATTTGGAACGGTTTGAACCTTTTGATAAACAACAACTTTTTCTTTTAAATACTTTGGTTTATTTTGTGAAACACGTGCGAATTCTACTGAATTTTCAGAAATTAGTACTTTCACAAGTTCTCATTCGTTATTAACAAACGCTGAACAATCAACCTCATCTTCTACTAAAATTTCACTCATGTCACTGTCATCGTCAAATTCAGATGTGTTTTCACCATTGAGTTTATTATCTGAACTCAACTTTGAACTCAATGAGTCAAATTTTTGTACAATTTCGATTTTGATTTTCAGTTTATCATTTTCATCCAAAAGCTGCTTCAACATGTTCTTATGTTCTTTGGACTTGATGTATGTTTCAATTTTGTCCAGTCCCACCCCGTAAGCATCTGAAATTTCATTGGAAGAGACGATTGACTCACACTTATAACAATTAGCATCGATTTCATCTTCCTCTAATTCAAGGAAAGGTAAGATCATTTTATGAATTTCCTTACCAATCTCACAATCAAGATGTAATTGTGTAATATTTAAATAAAGCTTTTTTCCAATTAAACAAAAAATGTTGCGTTGTTTCAAAAGCATTAAATTGTCTCCTTGAAAATAAATAACTTCATCCCTAGACTTAGAAATATCACACTCCAACTTTTCAATTTGATTGTGTCCTTCATCACTCTTTGACAAAACCCTGCTGATTTGATCGGTTAGGTTACAATTTGTCAATCGAGTTTGTTTTAAACTGTTACTTATACTTGAAAATGTGAATTTAAATTCTTTTAGTTCTACACAGGAATATTGAGTGATTCAAGAATAGAGTGTACCTTATTGACCATTTGATCACACTCGTTGATTTGTTTAAACAGTGGCTTCATAACAAAACAGATATCACTCTCATTTCCATCATCACTTACACATCGTGACACATCACTTGTCACCACAAAACATCTTCCTTCATGGTGTGAATCCTCCTCTTTCACAACAAAGTTTTTTTGTGAGTAGGCCTGCGAACCTCCTCGTCTTCCGGGTCTGTGGACCAGACTTCTATCCCGCCAAATTTGTCATCAGCTTCATTTTCCTGCACAATCGAAGCAGGCATAGTGTTATCAGTATTCTTTTTCTTTTTGATTTCTTCAAGCTTTCACAGATGATAAACTTCTTCGTCTTCTCCTTCTTTCGTTTCGTTCAATCTTCACAGCATACATTCTTTTGCCAAGTGGTTTTTTCCATGGCAATAGTGGCAATCATATTCGGAGTGTAACACCGTAACCTTTCAAACAAAATTTTTCATTTTAAATCATATAATTTTCATAACCCTTTTCAGAAAATCTCATTTGTTGAAATGACAAACACACTATATGTTTAATTAGTTAATAATCCAGGATCCTCATTCATGACTCTTTTCTCATGTGTGTACAATCGAGCCACCGCCTTCCACCGATCCTAATAGGAACCTAAAACACATAACACATGACACAGTAAGCACGAAGCTTAGTGATTTCCCTAAAATACCACATACAACAAATTCGCCACTCAAGGCTATACTTTGTAAGACCCTCTGTTCAATGTCTCTCAGCGGAACCCTCCAGTCCCATTGCTCGTTGGACCTTCAGGTCCGGTCTATCTCGTTGGACCCTTCCGTCTGGTCTGGTTGAGGACCCTCTGGCCTCCTAAATCGTTGGACCCTCTGGTCCAGTCTGTAAAGCTTCGCATGGTATAAATCACAAAGAAATAATGCACAACATAACACATAAGGCAGGATAACATAATACTCAATGTAAGCACATAAGACCTTCCGGTCACACATAACTACCACTCAAGGTAAAGTATAGTGAGAAGACCCACCTTCTATGATGAACAATCTTTAGTAATGTTGTTGTTATACACTAGCCTCTAACTTTGTGCCAAAGCCCACAATTATCCCAATTAGGAACTAAGTCCAACTCTCACTCTTTAGGTCTAGAGGTAGTTCACTGACCAACCCATTAATGACCTAAAACCCATTGGGCCCACCAAGGCCAAAATTTCAATCTAAATGGCAGGCCCACCATTAGATAAACTCCCTAAGCCCACTAAAGGCCCACTTTGCTAAACTGCACCCACTCCCTCCAATGGCCTCACCCCAAGTCCAAGTATATCCTTGGCCCATAACTTTAGACTATTGATGGCCTAACAGCCCAAAGCATGGCCCAAAACACAAAGTCCAACACAGACAAGTTACTCGGGGCGTACACCTATGTACGCTAAGCGTACCGACTCAATGGAAAGTACGTTGGGCGTACCTGCACGTACGCTCAATGTAACCTTCCTTTTAAGTCCTTTTTCCATTAAGTGCTTAATACTTCATTCTAGAGGCTACAAATTCAGATCCAAGTCCTTATTATCATCTCAATCCTTAAAGTCATAATCTTGGTGACTTGCAATCCACCAAATAAGCTCAAACTCAAAAGGCAACAACATACTTCCATAAGAAGGGCTAGATATCATGCATGAACTCATTAGGACCATAAATATTGAAACTTTACTGCTTATGAGACCCTTTTAGCTCTGAGGGTGGCAACCCTAAGCTCAAAAATGGGATTCCAACATAAAGGTCCAAACTTGGGACCAAAACAACTCCAAAACTTCACTACACAAGATCTATGCATTCTTAAGTAAAGTTATGAACTTTATACCTTACAAGAGCTCTAAATGGTGATGATATTCTAGATTTCTGAGCTCCAAACTCCCAAGTTCTTCCTTGCCAACTTCATCTTTTGAAAAACCCAAGCGTACATCACCAAAATAACCTTCTTGAAGACCAAATCACCCAAGGTTGAAGATATGAGACGTTCCAAGGCTTCTCTGAGGTTGAGGAACAAACATGGAGGCTAGGGTTTGAACTATAATGTTCTATAAATAGCAGCACACCCTAAATTTAGGGTTTCTGGACTCTGGACGTACGATGGGCGTACGCCAAGGAGCACCCACGACCATTTCCCTTATAAGATAGGTGTAACCCAGCCTTATGTTGGGCGTACCCACGCGCTTCTATTTCACATGCATGGCCTTCCATGCTAACTTTTCTCCTTAAGCCACCATTTATGCCAAAAAAATCCAAGCGTCATATCTTCCTCACCCAATGTCCATTTTCGACGAACTTTATATCCATGAAAAGGTAACAAGAAGCTCTACCCTTCTATCAACTTTACATCCTAGAGCTCACTCAAGCTCAGATCCAAAATTCATGAAAAGCCCAAACCAATACCTTTACCGATAATCTTAGGACCTAAAGTACAACTCGGACGCTCTTCTCACACACGATCCACCTTATCCATATCCAATAAGGCCTAAACCTTTCTCCTTCAAAATCTCGTAACCTTCTCATACTCAGATTACGACCCCCGAGCCTGGAATTGTAAAGCAAATCCGAAACAGGATGTTACACGGAGTCACCCATGAGCTTCTTCTCTTTCTTGTCTTCATCCTTCTGTGAATCGTTCACATTTTCTTCTTTCACCTTTTCAGAGCTATAACTGCCCTGTCAATTTCGGTTCTTGTTCCGGTTGAAGTTCTTCTTTGTGAATCTCTTTGGATTCTACACCACCATTGCAAACTATTCTTTAGAGAGTTCGCAATCAGAAAGCTCAAAATCTGAATCATCCTCTTCATCCATCTTCTTACCCTTTGCAACAAGGGCCAATGAACCCATTCCTGAGACTACTTTCACTTCTTTAGTTCATCTTCATGTGACCTCAGGATAACAACAAGCTTGGCAAGTGTATAGTTCTTGAACTCCTCATGTGCCTTTACTGTAGACACCATTTCCTTCCACTCTTATCGAAGTCCATTCATAAATGTGACTTTTTTCAATTAACTCACGTCCAATGCTATGTTTCGTCATTCTGCTTAAAAAATGATTACATCAATTGAAGGTTTGACTTAAACTCTCTTCAGCCTTTTGTGAAAAAAGCACCAAACTCTGAAAGCAAGAACGTTTGTGTTGAGTGCTCAAGATCCGCATCTGTTGAGTAAAGTTCCTTAAATCAATCCCAGGTGGCTTTGGTAGTGTCACAGGAACTGACCAGACGAAAAGTATCAACTTGCAAGGCAAATCGAATGATTCTCAATGGCTTAACATTGTTGATCAGTTTTTCCTTTTCATCTTGAGGAATGTCCTTAATATCAAGAAGGAGTTTGTTATAGTCGTTTTGAGTTTTGATAACTCTTTTGCTTTAAGTGTGAACAAACGGTCCAAGAGTTATAGCCTCCCATATCAGATGTCCATTATCTTCTAGGCCAAGTACATCATCTTCGAAGTGAAGCGCCTATACTTCATATTCATTTGGAAAGAGAATCAAGATCCTAGTGGTCGATCCAATGCTGCTTGAAAGATTGATAGAGTTAATGTGAGAATCGTCGTGCTGCATGATGATAAGATCATTAAAAACCTATTAAGAATCAGACGTGTAAAACTAAAGCAGTTTTAGGGTAATATTGAGATTTCCAAACAACGTCAAGAACACAGTGATGATCGTTAAGCTAGATCCAATATTAACGGAAGCCCTAAAAGCTTTTAAACAGAAGAGATGAGTATTTATTACACAGTCTCCTGCTCTAATACCAATTGTTAAGATTAAATATGATTGAATGATTGATTAGACTCAAACAAGTTAAAGCAAGAACACAACAATGACTCAAAATATGCTAAATGATTCAAAAGTCAAGCCTCAGAAGAACTCGATGAAGAATTGCTACTGTAGAGGCATGATTAAGGTTACAAGATGATAATTAGAGTTGCCAAAATACGATGCATGCATGCATCTTAAATACTCTAACCCTAGAAAGTAAATACAGGAGGACAGACCCAACTCATTTACAAAGCGTATTATACTTAAGGCAAAATGACACAACATAATAATCCTAACATATGAAGTTTGAATGCAAACCATAATATTTTCTACTATAAACTATGGTTAGTAATTTACTTTAAAAATTACTAGAGTTTTTTTAGTACGAAAAAAATGAAAATATTTCATATATTAAATGGATAATGACTTTTTAGACGACTTTATATATTCACATTTAGTTACTTTCTTTTTTTACATCATAAATAATAAACTTGAATTTGGTGTCCAAAAAATATCTTTCTTAAAAAAACAATCCCATTGTTATTTTGTATTAAGAAAAAACACAAGTTTACTAGTAAATAGTGTACCAAAAAAGGTAATTGACTATATGTAAACAAAAGTAAAATTTGTTACCCTCAGAAGTCATTATCTCTTTTATACAGTATGTTGCGTAAAGTGTATCCATTTCTATTCATTAACAATTCAAGTGATTTGGGTCAAATGATTTGATGTTTCATGTTGTCATATACGTAACTTACACTAAAACGTTGATAGTTTTAATGATGATGGAAAATCATTAATTTATTCATTTTAACAAAAGAAGTATAAAATTATAGTTTTATTCGTATAAGATACATAACAACATATCATTTTGTTTTCCAAACACTTGAAATAAAATTCTGAACAACACATATCAATCTAGGTAAGAGTGAGTAAGGAGAAAATGACTAATATTTATTTATCCCCTTGTCGTTGGGTACATTTATATTATATACAATAATATTTTTCATGTGACATACCAGGTCCTAAGATTTATTATTTTTAGTATGATATATATATATATATATATATATATATATATATATATATATATATATATATATATATATATATATATATATATATATATATATATATATATTCATAATTTGAGGAAGTTAATTTGTGTGGTTCTAAAACTTTCCCCTAAGATGTATTTGATTAATTAAAAGCATACACATAAGGGGACATACATAGGAGAAAAACATAATTGGTTCTTTTCTTTGATGATCTATGACCTCTTTATAATATGATCATATAATCATGTGTGTGATTTATCCATCACTATCAATCACTTAGGCACTCTTATGAGAAGTGAAAGAATCATATTAGAGAACATCTTTAACAACAAGACATGTCTCCAAGTAAGTATTATTTAATTCACATAGGTTTTTTTTCATGTTTATGTATAAATTGATCTTGGATTATTCTTTTAATTTAATACGTGGTATTAGAGTGTGGTTTAATTTTCATGCCTTATATTTATTTTGATTCGCTCTTCAGAATTGTTCATCACAGATCTTCGTACGTCTAAAATTTCAGAGATAACATGTTTTTGTTTGGAATTTAGAAAGGTTATATGTTGAAATAGTCCTTCATTCCAATTGTGTTGTCTGACTGATCCTTATTTGATAGAACTCTCGGTATTCATTGGGGTTAGTGAAAGATCTAGCTTTCGTTACCAGATTATCATATGTATTAATAAGTTATAGTATTATAGGTTAATACTTGTTTGACGTGTTGCTCGTCGGTTGGATTGCTAGTAGGATCACCCTGATAGTTGTTAAATGTATGAGAAATTGTCCAAGTGAGTTTTCCCCACTATATTGTGTACTCCAGTATGTATCATTTATATGTTAGGATAAAGTTGCCATATAGTATGCTATTAGGCATATAGATTAGCTTAGATAGTTGTCTATCGTGTTGAACTATTTATCTGTTAGATAGGTATTGATATATTATGTGGGGAGTTAAAGGTGACCCAACCTCATGTTGAAGGCCAATAGACTCGGGTGGACGAGCTTTACGCTAAAGGCCAAGGTGCATACCAGCTTCATATTGTTGGAAAAAAGTGGCGGACCAACTTCGTGCTAAAGGCCAAGGGACGGAATAGTTTTTTGTTGAAGGCCATTATGTATATGTATTATATATGTATTGTGGTATATGGTATTTTAGGGAACTCATTAAGCTTCGTGCTTACCCAATTGATTATAAATTGGTTCATGAGAAGGGAAAGGCTTAACTATGCATATACGCATTCATATCATGTTTTCCGCATAATGTAATTATACTCTAATATATTGGATAAATAAAAATGAAAATTTTGTGTTCAATATCGAGACGTTACACCTAGGGTTCAACCTCCTTTTCTTGGGTGTAAACAAACAACATTAATGCTCCTCCAACAAATTGGGTGATCGGAGTATTCATCAGAGGATTATTGTTTCCTCATATTTCTAAGATTTACATGTAAGGTATGAGACTATGTCCGAAATTGGCTACGCGATTGGTTTCAGTAGTAGCCGATCTGCATGTTGCCCCAACGGATGGCATCAAATTAATGATATTATCATCATTTTGTGAGGTGATTATGTTCGAGATTAATATGGCATTGCATTGATTCTTTGTAAATGAAACAACGCCATGAATTGTTAGAAGAACCATGGGTAAATGACACAATAGATCGCTCCAACGGTAAAGTTACTTCAAGAGTAAGGAAGTTATAATCAAAAGGTGTTTGGGGGAGATTTAGATATTCCATGATAGGATGTCATGGATTATGTTGCGATTGCCTTCATAAACTTATGGTTTCTACATTAGATTGTTTGTTTTGTTCCCGGTGGTTATAGCGAACATCTCATCGACGCATCATCACTAATGTTTGATTGCTCGAACGTATCATTAGTTGTTATATGCTCTTGTACAACTTAGCATAAATACCCAAACTAACAATTATGAAAAGACCGGTCTATCTTTAGATGTGAAATTTACTTTAGTGGCTGATTTGATTTTCCGGACTAGCCCTTCAAAAGTACCCCGAAGGCCCTAACCAATTATGGTTGTCATGTGATGATTTTGATGATTACACCATGCATGGTTTGGTTCTATTGCAGTTACATATGTGTTACCAAACTGGTCTTTTATCACGACTACGATAGTCTGATTTCAAAGTGCGATATATAGTTGGGAATTTTATTACTATACGTCATTAAAAATGAAATTTGAATTTAGATAAAAACACATGGTTGACAAGAGTCTTCTATTAAAATTAAAAGGGAAAATGACTTAAAAGCCCAACGAAGTTTTCAAACCATTCAAAAAACCCCAATCATGTTTTGTCTGTTCAAAAAAACCCAACGAACTTAACATTTTGTCTAAAAAGTCCAACAAAGTTTCAAATTGTTCAGAAAATTCCAATTTTGTTTTGTTTAAGTTCGTTGGGTTTTCTTTGAACAGTCAGAATATGATTAGGGTTTTTTAAACGTTTTGGAAGCTTCGTTGGTCTAACAAGTTATTTTTCCGATACGGTAATAAGCCACGTCATTTGTTTCTCGTATTTGACTTTCGAGAAAGTGTAACTTAGTTGGGCTTTTTAGATAAAATGTTAAGTTTGTTGGGTTTTTTTGAACAGACAAAACATGATTGGGGTTTTTTAAACGGTTTGAAAACTTCGTTGGGCTTTTAAATCTTTTTCCCAAATTAAAAGCATACAAGATAAATTGTGTATAATGATTGAAACCATCCAACATGTATTTTCATCGACAAACTATAAAAGCTATAAAATTAAGTTGAAAACTTATAAACTTGTTACATGAATTTGTAAAATGGTGAGGACACTCATAAATATTTCGCATACACTCTTAAAAGATCTCGACTTGTCCCTGCAAATTCAGGCCAACAATCGTTCATTTGGCACTCCATATCGAAATATTTTGAAATTTCAAGAGTTCTTTGTCTTTTATTCCTATCTTCACCACAAGGAAAAAGGCCATTACCGGCGATAAAAGTCGCCGGTAAAAGTCCCAAAAATCGCCGGTACTGATAATAGCGGCGACGCGTCGCCGGTAATGAGTCGCCGCTACTGCCTCGTCGCTATTGATCAGTTTGTCGCCGCTAAAGATAATAGTCGCCGCTATTAGTATGTCGCCGCTACTGACTAGTGTCGCCGCTAATAATGTTGTCGCCGGGAATGACATTTGTCGCCGGTAAAAGTGTCGCCGGCAAAAGTGTCGCCGGTAATGATAACTGTCGCCGGTAAAAGTGTCGCCGGTAATTTGTTTTCAATTTTTTTTTTTTAAATAATGATTTTCGTTGCCGGTGATAATATCGCAGGTAAAAGTGTTGCCGGTGATAATATCGCAGGTAAAAGTGTCGCCGGTAATAACAATATTCGATTAAATATCAAAACCAATAGTGTCGACGCTAATTACAAAACAAACATCCTATTAAATATCAAACATAATAGTGTCAAACAAACATCCTATTACAAACAAACATCCAAAATACAATTAAATATCAAAAGTCATACTATCCGAGTAGCAAAACAACAAAATTTTTACAATCTACTAACTAGCAAAACGAGACAACATATGCAAATAAAACTCATTCTTACATACCCTCATCGCCGTTCCCATCGTTTCCTTGATTGTTTTGGAATTGAAAAAACGAATAAAGCTCATCCCTACATGCCGGGTCGGCGAGCATTGCACGAAGATTTTCCAACTACATAATTAATAACAATATATATAAAATTATAAGTTAGATCGTCAAACATAAACAAAAACTATCAAAATACATTGTTATTTTTAAAGTAAGATAGAAAACCAAAGTACATTGCTATATTTTGCACTTGGGACAAAAACCAAATTACCAAACTTTTTAGCAAATAACCACCACAAAACCAAAACTACCAAATCAACATGCATTTTACGATGCTAAAGTAGATTGCTATTTTACCTGTGATGGTTGTGATGGTGGTTGTGATGGTTGCGAAGGCTGTGGAATCGTCGGGAGACCAGAAGGTTTGCAGCCAATGCCTCTAATGTGGCCACGTCGCTCTCCTAATACTTTCTCGAACGTAGCTCTTTCTTGAGTTGGCGTAAACTCACTTTCACCTTGAGTTTGTTCTAGCAGCTCTTCAACTAACTGATTTTGTAACTCTCAAAAGTGAGTAACAATTAAGTATAAATAAACATTTAAATATATGATAAAATTATAATTAAATACTTACATATTGTTGTTCCGATTCAGCAGTAACAAATACACCATTCTTATCGGTATGAGCTTTGCGAAATGTTTCCACTCTCTTAAGGTTCTGTTTAAGTTTAAAAATTAGATTATATTTTAAATAAATAATTACATGTATCTTACGGTACCTTCTTATAGCAAGTACTGCTATACGAGCTCGAACCCCCACGATTCACAATTGTTTGCTTTTCACGGATTTTTTTGTTCCTTTCTGAAGCAATTTTGTGTTCGTCAGTTTGAAAATACTCAGCTGTCTTCTCCCAGTTATCAACAAGCATACCATCCGGAGGATTTGCCAATGCTCTCGGGATATCTTCATACCCTCCGACCATGTTGAAATATTCTTTTGCGTCGGCTTTACGCTCTCGAAAACCTCTTAACAAGGCTGCTTGAAAACTCTCTGTCAATAAAGTAGCTTGTTAAGAGAGTTTTCAAGCAGCCTTGTTAAGAGGTTTTCGAGAGCGTAAAGCCGACGCAAAAGAATATTTCAACATGGTCGGAGGGTATGAAGATATCCCGAGAGCATTGGCAAATCCTCCGGATGGTATGCTTGTTGATAACTGGGAGAAGACAGTTGAGTATTTTCAAACTGACGAACACAAAATTGCTTCAGAAAGGAACAAAAAAATCCGTGAAAAGCAAACAATTGTGAATCGTGGGGGTTCGAGCTCGTATAGCAGTACTTGCTATAAGAAGGTACCGTACGATACATGTAATTATTTATTTAAAATATAATCTAATTTTTAAACTTAAACAGAACCTTAAAAGAGTGGAAACATTTCGCAAAGCTCATACTGATAAGAATGGTGTATTTGTTACTGCTGAATCGGAACAACAATATGTAAGTATTTAATTATAATTTTATCATATATTTAAATGTTTATTTATACTTAATTGTTACTCACTTTTGGGAGTTATAGAATCGGTTAGTTGAAGAGCTGCTAGAACAAACTCAAGGTGAAAGTGAGTTTACGCCAACTCAAGAAAGAGCTACGTTCGAGAAAGTATTAGGAGAGCGACGTGGCCACAATAGAGGCATTGACCGCAAACATTCTGGTCTCCCGACGATTCCACAGCCTTCGCAACCATCACAACCACCATCACAGGTAAAATAGCAATCTACTTTAGCATCGTAAAATGCATGTTGATTTGGTAGTTTTGGTTTTGTGGTGGTTATTTGCTAAAAAGTTTGGTAATTTGGTTTTTGTCCCAAGTGCAAAATATAGCAATGTACTTTGGTTTTCTATCTTACTTTAAAAATAACAATGTATTTTGATAGTTTTTGTTTATGTTTGACGATCTAACTTATAATTTTATATATATTGTTATTAATTATGTAGTTGGAAAATCTTCGTGCAATGCTCGCCGACCCGGCATGTAGGGATGAGCTTTATTCGTTTTTTCAATCCCAAAACAATCAAGGAAACGATGGGAACGGCGATGAGGGTATGTAAGAATGGGTTTTATTTGCATATGTTGTCTCGTTTTGCTAGTTAGTAGATTGTAAAAATTTTGTTGTTTTGCTACTCGGATAGTATGACTTTTGATATATAATTGTATTTTGGATGTTTGTTTGTAATAGGATGTTTGTTTGACACTATTATGTTTGATATTTAATAGGATGTTTGTTTTGTAATTAGCGTCGACACTATTGGTTTTGATATTTAATCGAATATTGTTATTACCGGCGACACTTTTACCTGCGATATTATCACCGGCAACACTTTTACCTGCGATATTATCACCGGCAACGAAAATCATTATTTAAAAAAAAAAATTGAAAACAAATTACCGGCGACACTTTTACCGGCGACAGTTATCATTACCGGCGACACTTTTGCCGGCGACACTTTTACCGGCGACAAATGTCATTCCCGGCGACAACATTATTAGCGGCGACACTAGTCAGTAGCGGCGACATACTAATAGCGGCGACTATTATCTTTAGCGGCGACAAACTGATCAATAGCGACGAGGCAGTAACGGCGACTCATTACCGGCGACGCGTCGCCGCTATTATCAGTACCGGCGATTTTTAATGGCCTTTTTGCTTGTTGTGGCTTGCATAAATCATCGTAAATTAGGGATTTATAATTGTACGTGTTATTTTAATAAGTGAATCTTGGTTGAAATATAATTCACTTTTTTTGTCAGAACCTACCAAAAATAATACCAAGTGCGTATAAGTAATTGTAAGTTGTAACAATGCAAGTTACTATGAAATAACATTAGCTCACTTAAGCATTCTGATTAATTTATTTAATTTAGATAAACATGAACATAAACTCTTTTTCTATTCGTTCATTCCCTTAACAACCTACCCCACAACAAGGAAAACCCAAACTAACACTACCCATCCCCTCATCCACACAGTTTACAAAAACACGTTTCAGGTTTTTAAAGTTCTCATCTTTTCCAGCATGGGCCTATCGCAATTCCATGCAAAGGAAGAACAACATGATGGTGGCGCGTACGATCAAACGCCACTCAAGATCAACAAAGACTCCAATTTCATCACCCGTCTTCCTCCGTCCTCCTCCACCACATCATCCACCACCACCTCCGACGGCTTAACAAACAAACCCCAACAACAACAACAACAACCACCACCACGACGACCCGTCATCATATACACGCATTCTCCCAAAGTGATCCATACGCACCCTCGAGATTTCATGGCATTGGTTCAAAAACTCACCGGATACACCCCACCACCGGAGGACACACAACAGACACAAGATCGGAGACACCACCGAGGCCAAGGGAACACGGAGGATAATGAGTCAACCTCGGTTGTGACGGAGGAACATGGCAGTAGCGTGAATGATATACCTCAGGTGAATTCTTGTTTTGTTGATGGTGGGGTTGGGGTCGGGGTTGCAGCACCACCTTACAGGGCGGCGGGATTTGATCCTTACTTTAATCCTACGCCAGTTTTTTCGGCCAACCCAACGGATTTCTTCTGTGGATCGACTCATCAGCTTCCATTTTACAATCCCGACTCGTTATTTTTGAATCGGAATTCCTTATCGTCGTCATCTTCATCATTGCGTGTTCTCAAAGAATATCCAGATATTTGATCTATTTAATTTATTCAGATCTTAAGTTTTCATTTTTGCAGATTCTAAATAATAACTCCACAATTTGTTTGTTTATTTCAAGTATTCTTTATGGAAATAAAAGGTTCAGTTTTTGCTTGTTTTCATTCACATTTTGTTTAAGAATATGCATGTTCGTCATTTGTATATCTTAAATGGATCTACGGTGATATGAACTCGAATTAGGACTTGATTTTAGAGTCGGGATTTGAAAGAACCGAACTTTTGAACCAATCCTAATTCGATTTCTGGAACACGAACTACAAAAAATTAAAACATGGGAATAATTAGATACTCCAAATTAATCCTGCTAATACTTCACCTTAATAGCAACATGAAAGAGCAACCGAAGACACCCAAGGACAAGACTGAAGAAACCCAAAAGCAGCAATCAAGGGATGCAAACATTAAAACGGCAAACCCTACACCAAAGCCAACGATAAGAATTCGGGAGTTTGAAGACTCCATCAATTGAAGAAAAGATTCGAGAGAGAGATATAGGTACATGTTAGTCAGAAAATGTGATTCGTGTCTTCTAGAACAACACCGGATCTACTGAGCAAGACTCTCCAATTAATATATAGGTGATATTAACTTTACATGCTAGGACATCACTTGAACTATGATACCCAGGTACATATTTTTTTTTTTATATGATAAGTTGTGGGTATGTGAGAGATAAGTGTTGATCTGTGGGGTGATTACCAAGTATTTGATTAATGGGAGGAAATGTTGTAACATAATATAGCCAGCGTGGAGAAAATATGGAGTATGGTGACTACGTGTGTAACATTATACTTTTTTGTGTTTATTTTTGTCTTGTCACTTGATAGAAGGGAAGGGAAAGTGAATTGTTTAAAATATATGTGGTTTTATTTATTTACTCTTCAAAAGAGCCTTTATAGAGAGAGGTACATTCCAACATATATATATATATATATATATATATATATATATATATATATATATATATATATATATATATATATATATATATATATATAAAGACATATGGGATCGAAGTCTAGCCAATATGTGACACACTAATTAACGAATTGAAGTTTCCATCTTTAGTCATGTTAATAGTGCGATGTGTGTGTGTTTTAGGAGATAAGGCTAACAACTTGAGAGTACTCCATTGTAGTCAATATCATCTATACATTCAGTCAAAAATCCTAATGACTTAAGTTGCAATGGCAAGTGACCTGCTGGACTTGGAATGACGAATTTCATATTTGAGGAAAATTGAGATTAGCATCTTCATTTATAGACCTAGTTTTGATTAGGTTGAAATCAAGCTTAAATGTGAGTTTGGCTCATGAACTGTGTTATATATTGGACTTAAATAAATGTAGTGTTAACTGGGATTGAAAATGTGAGGTTTTGATGGTAAATCTATAAGGGTTGTTGAAGTTGGAAAAGAAGGGCAAAACTTGAAAGTTTTGTTAAAGATGAAAATGAATAGCATAAACGACGTGCACGTAGCTAGGCATAGCCATGGGTAGAAACTTAGGGTGAAATGTAGTGAGCCACATAACATGTACATGGCAAGGGTTGATATAGCCGTTGCCTTGCATACATTTGTGAGGATTAAGCTCCACGTAGCCATGGAGTCTATATATTGTCCACGTGAAATTGGACTTGTAGTCTTATTAGGTTACTAATGTATTAGTGCCTTATGGGCCTGAATTAAACCTATGTTTGGGTAGGTTAGAATTAAGCTGAATCAACAGACATGTTTTGGTATGAATGCAAATAACCCCAGTGAGAAAAAAAGGTGTTGTCAGTGTAATGTAGTATATGCTACGTTGATGACTATAAATTGTTATTACATGAAGGTTAGTGATAATGTTGGTGAACACATATGGACCCCAGCGATGATCGTTTATTGACATCAAACTATAAAATTTTGTGATCCGTGTACTAACACCGATAATGTTGGAGATCATTTATCGATACCAAAAATGATAATCTTGGTGATTGGATGACACCAACACTGATGATGTTGGGATCAAATAGATGATAGGATCTAGGATTAAACTTCAAGGGTGTGATCGTCATATGTCATTATATATTGTCATACCATGGCGTTGTATTGCATAGAATATATGCATTCTATACATATTCATCTTGTATAACAGTTTTATCATCTATTCCCCTAAAATGAAGTAGTGTTATTAATTTTGGCGATTTGATTTATGTGTTACTGAGACCTGAGTAAGCTCTCATGGTTGGTCATGATTATTTGTACATAAATTAAGGTGCATGTACTAGCCTTAAGGCCAAAGAGAAAGTATCAATCTATAAATTTTATTGGTGAAGCTAGGAAGACCTATATACAAGACTAGGGATAAGACCCGTATATTATACAGATTGATTAAAAAATAAAATATTAAAATTTAAATAATATGTATTTTTTGAAATAAAGAATGAACAAACATATTAATTGCAATTTACTATCATATTTATTATATTTAATACTTTACATATATATAAGTAAAGTATCATCTGACATTTTAATTTTTAAATTTGAAAAAACCTATAAATTGACATGTGGATATTATTTATTTAAAAAATATAACAAAATGACAAGTATCAAAACTCATTAGAGATTGACATGTGGCAAATATTAATCTTCATTTATTATAGTAGATGCGTTAATAACATCCCCTATGTCATTTGTAAATTTTGTAATTAATGTAATTACCTGTTTCATTGGTACACTACTAGAAAAAAAGCTTTCAATGACAAACGAATTACAACGTACAAACATATCCTTGTTAAAATTCTGTTATGCTTTGTGATTTACGACAGACATACTATGTAACCATTTGCAAAAACTTACGATGTAGAAAATGTATATCATGTCTAAAACAGAAAACCCTCTCGTCGTTCTCTTCTCTCCCATTTGTTTTTGCCTCCACCGAAACTTGATGTATAAACATTCCACCATGCTCTCAAAAAAAATAACGAAATAAAATCCATGAAAATGGAAGCTTTTTGTAACATCCAAAAATCAGGTATAGCTATTTAATCCCTCTTATTTTCCAAGTTGTCAAAACTAGCCCATGGAAGGAAATTGTAGCAAATAAGTACGTTGGGCGTACTGAAGAGTACGATGCGCATACTCATGAGCGTGATCTTGACGCGGATGCTACCCAGTACGTTGGGCCTACCATAGTGTAAGTTGGGCGTACTGGACTCAGACATGTAACCCTAAATGAGACTTGAACACTATAAAAGGAATGATATGGCCTCCATCCTAGCCACCATTTCTAGTGAGTGAAACCCTAAAAGAGCTAAACCTTATTTCTAAACTTGTGTGTGTTTTTAAGCTTGAAAGTGTCTTTGTGTGCTTGTGAAGAAGAAGAGAGGGCCTTGAAGAGGAAAGATTGGAGACCAAGCTTTTAGATCTAACCTAAGCTGAGTGGGGAGCTTCTGTCAAAGGTAAAATGCTTCAAACTTTACCACTCTTTTGTTATAAACATCATATAGGAGCATATTCTGGGTTTAAGTCCCAAAGGTGGAGACTTTTTTAGCAAAGAAACTCCATGGCCCTTAATCTACCCCATTTCAGTGTATTTTGTGTTGTAGATCCATAAAAATCCAATCTTGGACGTTAAGATTAAGTCGTGCATGAGATTAGGGCTTAATGGGAAAAAGGATATATGTTTGAAGTGATGGTGACCTTTACAACCATGCAAATGCTTAAAGGTTTCGACTTTATGGCTTAAGAGACAGTAGAGTGCCTGGATCTGAGACATGAGCTTATGTCTTAATCTATTCAGACCAAAAATCTTGAAAGTATGAAACTGGGAATTACACTCGGCGTAATTGTTGGGTTATGAGCATTCTAACACTCCTAAGTGTACATGCAACCCTAAATACCTTGGATCTATGTTTTCTCTATTATACATGCAAATATGAATATCCAAGGTATTATCCTAAACTAGCATACACAACTATCAATATAACAAGATAGAATACATACCTCTTTGATGGAGCTTGTCTTCATGAAGCTTGAGTGCCTAGTGCCCCAAGTGTGACACCTCAAATGGTTCACAATCATCAAAACACTTAGAATAACTTAGAGAGAATTCTACACTTCATGAAATCGGCTAGCCCTTTCTTACTCTCACTAGTGGCCGATTTTTCCTCAAGAATAAGATGCTTATATAGTTATACAATTACGGTAAACCCTAATTGTCATGACTTTCCATTTCCTTGGATCCATGGGTTCAAATACACCATGGAGCATCATATGGGTTTTGGCCCAACTAGATAATCCATGGAGCATTAGTCCACTATATAAGTATGGATGATTTACACAATCAACCCATATATTTAATTAGTCTTCTTTTGATCACTCAATTAATGCTAGATTAATTCTTGATCAATACTATTTAAATAATCTCATTATTCTTATTATTAATATACTAGAACTTATAATATATTAATAACCATAAGTGTCTTCTTTCTCTCATTTAGTCTATCCAAGTGCATGATGGTATGCAACCCAAATGGACCATGCCGGGTCGGGTCAAGTCTTACCAATTATAGTTATGGACTTAGACATTAATCCAACAGTCTCCCACTTGGATAAGTCTAAAACTATTATTGCGTATGACTTCAGGAACCAACTGGCAATCGTAGCTCTCAAAAGCTTCTGTCGAACTCTGACCTTGTAGATGAACTCTGATCTTGTCAATGACTTGTCCATTAGTAAGGGATCATATATATTCCTCCATTCTAGATATCATATGGACTGAGACATGGATTATAATCATTCTCTCTGTCCATTTGTTGTTTCCCGATTTCCGATTTATGACGACTGACTAATTGAACAAATCAAATCAGTCCTGGCCCGGCCGAGCACTTCCATTTGTCATCATCAAATCATCGAGGGGCCCACAGATATCGCTTTTATCCCGAAGGTAAAAGGAATGGCTAAACTTCGACTCATATGGCTTGTTCTACTACTTGTTGAATCATACACAGAGACACGTTTTATAGCACCGAGTTACCAAATGTAGTTTCGTGCAATCAATGTACAACCAACTCATAGTAACAACTCATATCTCTAGGTTTGAAGAATATAAGATATTATCGTCTCATGATCAATCGTGATAAAATCCATGAAGTGATTCCAATGAGCGTGGGTTGAATCCAATACTCAGAACTTATGAGCACTCATGAGTGTTGTAGCCATTTGTCCAACACCTTAGACCTCTACAAGCCAACCCATGACAGTCTTAATTCATATCTACTTCCAACATATGACCGACTGTGGATGGTTTGAATAACTTAGTCATTCCGGAAGAATAACCTAGTTTATTCGGGAAATCAAAACATGCAAAGTGCAACATAATAATAATTGAATCCAATATGGTCTCAGAACTTATGAATATAAATAAAACACTTTTTATTTATCACCATATGATTACACATTATTCATTGTATACTATTTCAGCTATCAACTTTATTCTTGAATTTAAAACAATAGTTGTCCCATGCCCCAAGCATGTACACTATGTTTTCTAAACACTAGTCATGCCATACACCAAGTATGCATACTATGTTTGTTTATGATCTTTACTTTGTGAACTAGATCAATTGAACATAACTTCAATGATTCTCTTTACACACTCCTAAATCCTTACTACAAATGCAAGAATTCCAAATTCATGCCATTTAGTGAAATCTGTTAGATTCTAAACTTATATGCATTGATCCTCTTGTAACGATTATGCACAAATTCACAAAGACTTGGAAATAATCATTACAGAGTATTCCAAAGGAGATCAACTCCTTCGAAACATCCTTCTTGCATTAAGTTTCCTTAATCTTACACAGATTGAAATTTTTGGCTTTAAAACATTTCCAGATTCATTTTGACTATCATTTCTGAACAAGAGTTGCCTCCTTACAGATTATGTCAATATGGTCCTTCCAGAATTATCACTATACTTCCAACTGTCCTTGAGCAACCAATCTTTGGTAAACCTTAGATTGTCCTCGACAAATGTTTAATCCTTTTAGTCATATCCAGTTCTAAACCTTTTCCCTTCTTAATGCCCCAGGCATTTGGAAACTTTTAGAACGGATAACTATAGCACATGTAATCGATCCTATATCCGAAGCATATGGGACACGATTCATGATGTCTCACATAAAGACTAAACCAGTCTTTTGCTATAACATTTCCATTTCTATTTGCCAAGTTCTCATAATTCAGATTATGAAAAGGGATGCCGTAATCATAATCGAATTTTAGAACGCAAATAATGGACCCATATACAGAATTTCCTTATGTTGAGCCATTCCAACATAAATTCATATATATCCTTGACTAAATGATTAAAACCTCACGATCTAAGCTTATAGATTTGAGATGAAGTATAATTTCCTCTCCCTTAATTATAGCAAAACAACTTTTTCCCAATTGAAACCTTTTGTTTTCAATAATTAACATTGCTAACTTGCAATCTTTATCATAATTATCATGCTCCCACTAACATGATGATTATTATCATAACACTTATGCTCCCACTAGCTTTGACATGTACTCAGAAATCAGCTGGACTTCTAGAAATCAATACTTTATTGACTTTCTTACCAAAGTTCAGATTTCTGATACTGGATTGTTTTTATAGAACTTTATCAAAATCATACACCTTCCCTTAGATAGCACACTTGTGTGTCTAAACAATTATGAAGAGGGATGCCGTAATCATAATGGTTAGACCTTTTTGCCACTTCTCACAAGTAAAGGTTAGTGTGCCGGTAAACCACACACGCTCCACTAATGACTTTGAGAATGCAAATATCACAATTGCTATCTAGCTAAAATCTACTTAGTGAAAGTGTTTCCTCACCATCATTTTCATGAATCGGAGAGAAACCTTATGAAACTTAGATTTAATGGTGTATGAGTTCTTATCCATGTGAATCGTCAAAACCATAGTCACAAGACAAGAATTATGACAAATCCAAACTCATATGGACTGAACTCAATCTTAACTTCTTGCCACCTGGCGGCTTAAAGGCCTTCCATTGCTTCCAAGTTGTTGTGCAACCAATTGATAACTCTAAGAACTCATATGCAAAGCCAACTTTAATTGGAATGGGTACAGAATATGTCAACACGATAGGCTATAAACCTTAAGTCGTGTGCTAGTGAAGAACTTTAGGTTTTATTCTTGATTAGTTCTTGAGACTTTCAAGACCTTTAAGACTCCCACTGTCCTCTTGACCTATAAGACTCCCTTGTCAAATATCCAGGAGATAGTGTAGATTCTAATCAAGACAAACACTTCACACAATTGGCCTTAGTTGGTCTTTGTTTTATCCAAAACATCACAACTTACCAATTTCAAATGTACAAGAGTAGAAAACTTTTACTCTTACATTTGATAAGTGTTTTAAACCTTCTTTGAGACATGTCACTCAAGTCACAATCTTGGAGTATGACTCTAAGACTTGTATTGGAACGAAGTATGACTCATCTTCTTGATTTAACCATTTCAACAATTCAAGATCCCTTCTTCTTAGTCATAAGAATGCACTAAGACTTCCTTAGAGAACTAATTTTGATATGGTTTCTTAATCATTAAGATGATCACAAAACTGATACTAAAGTACTCTCCCATCTTTTCAGATTTGAGAAACTTTTATCCTTCTGCCTAATTTGATTCTTCTTATCCGCTCTACTATGCATTGAAACCTTTTCCAATGTCTCAGAGTTACACTTAAGCTTGTAAGTATAATCATATTTACTGAGCTTTAGTAAACTATGACGAATAGTCTTATCAATCTTTTGTGGTGGACTTAATCAGTGCACATGACTATGTACTCGATCCCTTAGTCCATTACTTGACTCACACATCCATGTGAACAAGTAATTAGTCTTAATTTTTCCAATACTTGAAAGTTCTCATTCATCATGCTATACAACTTGCATGATTCCAAGTTTCGGTCCAATTGAGACTTGGTGATGAGAATCTTTCCTTATTTGGTAAATTTAGACATTACCACAAATGAAGGAATCAATTTCATATTTCCACTCTTGCTATTAATGGAATCATATAAGCAACAATTTTTTTTCCTCAAATGCCATTGTAAGGTTATTTTTAAAATAAATAAAATCAAAATTTTCTTTTATTTTAAAACTATGCGGAAAAACTTATCCTTACAATCCATATGAAAACTTGTTGTTATCTATTCCTTAGCAATATCTCATAACTCCTAATAAGTAGCTCAAGAATCCAATTTTCAATCTACGCGATAGAAATCCATCTATGCGATCAGATTCAGCATATTCTTTCTTTAAGTTCCTTTACTTCTCTTTGATTCTTAAAACATTACCATGTGACCCAGTCACATCATGTATCAGGAATCTCAGAATAGAAACTTAACAGAGTTAGATAGTGGACTTTACCTGAAGTAGAGTCAAACTTATTGACTTTAACATCCTTAGGTAAGTTTGCCAGCTTCGCAATTAATAACCCTTTCTTTGGCAATAGAAACATATGGACCCTTTGATAATGGTACACGGGACTATCACAGACTTAGTTTTTCTCTTTACCATCTGGTCAACCGAATTGACTATGGCCGATCCCTTTCCATTAGGAAGAGAATGCTTTTCTGGATTTCCTGTGTCACCATTGTTAATGTCCATAAAGTTTTAGGAAGTTGATCTTAGCAAATAGATAAGATAATTAAGGGTCTTGTCATAGTCTGTTTCATAGGTGTTCCAAAGGAACTCACTATATGACTTAGAAAGTGATTGAACCACCAACTTTCTCAAGACTTTGACACCCAACTCTCCCGGCTTGTCAATATGTGACTACATCTCCAAGATGTGATCACACCAAGACCTTTACTTGCCAATAGGGCTTGAGTGACTTTAAACTTTTAAAG
This sequence comes from Lactuca saligna, assembly GCF_052625555.1. Taxonomy (NCBI): domain Eukaryota; kingdom Viridiplantae; phylum Streptophyta; class Magnoliopsida; order Asterales; family Asteraceae; genus Lactuca; species Lactuca saligna. Next base: position 22,175,221 of record NC_136418.1, read on the forward strand.
AACTTGTGGGGTAGGGAGAATAATTGGAGGAGAAAGAAGTATGATTTCCATTGGAACATCATCTTCATTTAGGAAAGCTAGTTTCAAGAGATTTGGGAAGATCATAAATGTCTAAACCAGACATCTTTTTGGGAGATATTCAAGATAGTTGATTTTAAAGTCCTTAATATGACACCCAATATGAAATATTAAGGCTAGGACCCAACAAACTATTTTACAACTTAGAAGAGGTATGCCGTAATCCAAGCTATAAAACAATTTGAAGGTAGGTGAATGACGATTCACCAATTTCCACCAAGATAAACGAAATGTATTATTAGGTTTTAATTGGTTTTTGAAACTCCTAGATCTTTGAGATTCATTGAACTGTTCAATGGCATGTTTCAATCTCGAGTGTGCCCTTCAGGTTTTGTGACTGGGATGCCGAGGATCACAAAACAAGGTGTGAAGTAACCATGCAAATTACTTGGTACCCTTAATAAATTACCCCTCAATCGATGTGCCGGTTAACCACACATGCTCCACTAACCGACTTAAACAAAGTGCAAAGTGTAATTTCATGGATTAGCACCTTATTCACATTTTCCTAAGTAACTAAGATTGGGTATTTATAAGAGTTTAGTTACTTAGTATTTATCATTAATACTTTTAATGAAGGGAGAATTATAGTCCTGTCAAACCCGTTTGGCTAACGACCCTCCACCAGTCAAGCAAGCGGTGGGTGAGAGTGGACACCCATTAAGTTGCCATTTTATAGGCAACAACCTTATACCCACCTTATAGACCGGCTTCGTGAATGAGGCGTACTAGCGATAAGACTGACTTTACTCTTATACATATATATATATATATATATATATATATATATATATATATATATATATATATATATATATATATATATATCTATATATATATATATATATATATATATATATATATATATATATATATATATATAAGAAAAAACTTTACAAATTCCAAAACTTGAGGGCAAGTTTTTGAAACTATTCAAAACTAATTAATTCCATAACTTATGTGTTTAAAGTAGTTTTAATCCAAAAACTCTTCAAGTTCCATAACTTGAGGACAAGTTATGGAAGACTTTAAACTAATAAAAGAATTAACTTTTCTTTATTTTATAACTTATGGATTTAATTATGGTTACATATTTTATTTATTTATTTAATGAAGAGACTCTTGGTCCTCCATAACTTGAGGACAAATTATGGAGTCATAACTCCAATTAATTAGAACTAGACTCTTCATTTTTGTAACCTTTGCCAATTTTATGAGTTTTATGAGTCTTTAATGTGACTCTTCATGTAACTTGAGGAGAAGTTACACAAACACATTTTATACTCAACTCTTAGATTAAAATGGATTGAAAACAACTATTTCAATTAACTTTTCTATTAATCTAAGCAACTCATAAGAACAAGATAATTCAAATCAAACTTTTTCATGTAATTAGTCTAAACCTTAAACTAATACAAAACATGAATCTATTGACAATTATCTTTGAAAATGGATTAGCATGAACATTACCACATCAAAAAACAAGTTTATAAGTTCAAAAACAACTTAGGGTAATGTTCCTAGTCCATTTCTAGCCAAAAACCTCGAAAATATGCTGTCTGGGGTCCAACTCGTCGAGTGCATGAACAAAACTCGGCGAGTTGGATGCATTTTGCCTTGGACTCATCGAGTCCCTTCATGGACTCGGCGAGTCTGCTGGGCTGACAACATCAAAACTCGATTTTTCAGCTCCATTTGCAAGTATATCAAGAAAACAAGCCTAGGATCTGATACCACTGTTGGGTTATGAGCATTCTAACACTCCTAAGTGTACATGCAACCCTAAATACCTTGGATCTATGTTTTCTCTATTATAATGCAAATATGAATATCCAAGGTATTATCCTAAACTAGCATACACAACTATCAATATAACAAGATAGAATACATACCTCTTTGATGGAGCTTGTCTTCATGAAGCTTGAGTGCCAAGTGCCCCAAGTGTGACACCTCAAATGGTTCACAATCATCAAAACACTTAGAATAACTTAGAGAGAATTCTACACTTCATGAAATCGGCTAGCCCTTTCTTACTCTCACTAGTGGCCGATTTTTCCTCAAGAATAAGATGCTTATATAGTTATACAATTAGGGTAAACCCTAATTGTTATGACTTTCCATTTCCTTGGATCCATGGGTTCAAATACACCATGGAGCATCCATGGAGAATCATATGGGTTTTGGCCCAACTAGATAATCCATGGAGCATTAGCCCACTATACAAGTATGGATGATTTACACAATCAACCCATATATTTAATTAGTCTTCTTTTGATCACTCAATTAATGCTAGATTAATTCTTGATCAATACTAATTAAATACTCTCATTATTCTTATTATTAATATACTAGAACTTATAATATATTAATAACCATAAGTGTCTTATTTCTCTCATTTAGTCTATCCAAGTGCATGATGGTATGCAACCCAAATGGACCATGCCGGGTCGGGTCAAGTCTTACCAATTATAGTTATGGACTTAGACATTAATCCAACAGTAATCCCAGTACGTGCCGCGTAGGGGGTCGAGCACCCCGATTCTGGATGACCACAGAGTACACCCTGCCTACAGAGCCGATATACTGTGACCACGGATGACCACGGGGTCACTAAGCATTTATGCTTACCGTGTTATGTGTTTCAGGTACTAGCGAGGATTGCGGGAAGCCGTCGGCATGATTTGTACACACTGACGGAGGATTTTGTATTTGAGATTCTAGGATATATTTCACTGTGATAACATTTGACACACTTGAGTTTTGAGATGATTTATATGAGATATGTTACGTTTGTAAAATGAAAAATTGTTTTAAATTTTCACGTTATTACAATTTGGTATCAGAGCTTAGGTTTGAGGGATTCGGATGCACCTCCAGGCGTATCTGAACTCAAAATGAGGATTTGAGAAAAAAAATCATAAAAGAAACAATTTTTTTTGAAGAGTAAAATATTTTGAAAAAAGCAAAAAGGAGCAGTGTGTACAATCAGCCAGCGCCCGAATGGTAAATTCCCAAAATACCCTTACATTATGTGTTATGAGATATTATGTGATATGATATGCATGCTAGAGTAGGATAGGTAAATCATATCTTAGGACTAGGGTGGCTTGATATGTGATGCCTTAGCCTAGGATTTTATGTTGTTGTGAGTTGCTTTGAGTACATGTACGTAGCAGAGAGTAGCTTATGAGAAGTCTTCTTGAGAGTAGGCTGAATTCAGGGGGTATAGAGTACTTATGAATTGGGATCCTAGGAGGAGGACGTTGTGTGGATATGAATACAGTGTGGAAGGTAGTATTGGGCCCGTACTACTGAAAGCACCGGATCGGTACACATCCCAAGGAAAAATCCTTAGGGTGCTAAGGAACAAGTAGGAACGGTTGATCAAGTGTGAGTAATCTCGGCCGAGTCTCTGATTATTTTATGTCATATTTTAGCGGCATTATGGTGGGAACGCGCCACAACCCTGGAGGCAGTGGTACCAGTGGTACTAGTGATGAGGAGATCCGTAGGATGATTCACGAGGAGGTGGCCGCAACCATTCGGGATGAGATACCAGAGATGTTTAGGTCTATGAAGACCACGCTGATTGAGACTTTCGATGAGCGATATGTTGCTTTGACCGAGGCTGCTGTTACTACCACTGTAGTTGTCGCCACTGCTAGGCTGCAAGGGGGTGACTCATTGCCGTACCGAGAGTTCAGCAACACGAAGCCACCAGAGTTTGATGGGACATAGGATCCGATAGCCGCGATGCGGTGGAACTCTGATGTTGAGGGGTGTTTCTACACTTGTTTCTTTCCGGAACATTTGAAAGTACGGTTCGCGCTGAAGCAGCTTCGCTTGGGAGCGAAGGACTGGTGGAAGTTTGTGACGGCAAATTTTACTCCTGCAGAGCTTATCGCGATGACCTGGGAGAGGTTCACCACTATGTTCAGAGACAAGTATGTTCCCCCGGTGGAGAGGGAACGTTTGGCCCAGGAGTTCTTGTCCCTCAAGCAGGGGATGGAGTCTGTGATGGTGATCACGCGAATGTTTCATGAGAGGGCATTGTTTTGCCCTAAACACGTATCTACCGAGTAGGTACAGATGAGTCAATATCTGAGCATACCGAGGAGAGACATTTGGGAGTTCGTGGCGAACTCGACATACCCAACATTTTCCGAGCTCCTGGCAATTGCTCGGAAGAGGGAGATCGAGCTAGAGACTCAGGCTAGGGAGGAGGCCGAGTCTCAGAGTAGGGACAAGCAGCCGGTGCAGTCTCTGCCAGTAGCCAAGTGGGCAAAGCCCTCCAATATGAGATCTGGAGGCCAGAAGGTCCGCACTTGTGGGAAGTGCGGTAAGGGACATGATGGAGTCTTTCGAGCAGGTGCTTGCTACAAATGTGGCAAGGAGAGGCATATAGCCAAGGATTTCCCTAAGGGATTCATGGTTTGCTTTCATTGCAACTAGACTAGCCATAAGAAGGCCGAGTGCCTACAGTTGATTCAGGGATCTTCACCTTCTACCTCACAAGCTATAGAGAGTCAGCCCGTGAAGGTTGAGGCGTCGAAGGTTTGCGGAAGAGCCTTCCAGTTGACCGTGGAGGAGGTCCGCGCAGCACCTGATGTTGTGGCTAGTATGTGATCTTTTTCTTATTCTTTTGTTTATATTTATGGTGTTTATATTAGGGTTGTGCAAAAAACCGCACAAACCGCCCGTACCGCACCAAACCGCACCGCATAATGCGGTTTAGAATTTCGCGGTGCGGTTTGCGGTTGATCATTTTATCAAACCGCACTATGTGGTGTGGTTTGCGGTTTGTATTTATAAAACTGCGGTTCAAACCGCACCGTACCGCATGTTATATATATACTTTTTTTTCTTTTTTTTTTGTTATAACTTCAAATCACGATTTAGAAATGATGTATATAAATAAATTTCTTACAATAACCAAATATCTATAACGTAACATTAAATCACTATTAGATCAAGATCTCATGGTTTACAAGAATATATCAATTATAACGGCAATATAAAGCAATAACAATGATACTTACAAAACTATAGTAACATGAGTCACAATTTATTTAAAACAATTTAACTCGAAAATTGTATTTGTTTTTATAAAATGAAAGTAATCATTTTTTTTAACCCGGTCAGGTTTTTGGTTTTTTGATAGATTTAGTGTTAAACAACTCATCAAACCGCACAAACCGCAACTAAACCGCATAAACCGCCCGCATCATGCGGTTTTGAACATCTGTGGTGCGGTTTGCGGTTTCTAAAATATTCAAACCGCATATGCGGTGCGGTTTGCGGTTTTGACTCGAAACCGCACCGCGCACACCCCTAGTTTATATGTGACATGTTTAGGCACTTTTCTTGTGAATTCTGTACCTGCTTTGGTGTTATTTGACTTGGGTGTGAGTCGACCTTTCGTGTCATTAGCGTTTAGTCAGCACATCAATATCCGACGAGAGGCGTTGAGTCAACCTCTGCGAGTTTCTATAGTTGACGAGCGAGCGGTTTTTGCTACTGATGAGATTCGAGGATGTGTACTCGAGATTTTCGGTGTTGAGTTCCTGGTAGATTTGGTACCGATTGCGATGGGGGATGTCTATGTCATCGTGGGCATGGAATGGTTGAGCCGATTCGGAGTTGTTATCGACTGTGAGCGTCAGTTGGTGACCATACGAGACCCTAGTGGGGGAGTACTTACGGTGTATGGCGAGGGTACCTGATCTAGATCAGCATTTTTCTCGGCTGCCTGAGCGAAATGGAGTCTACAACAGGGTTGTAGAGGGTTTATAGCCTATGTGATGGATACACGAGTTGTCGCAGAGAGGCCGAGTTATGTCAGTGACGTCCCGATAGTGCAAGAGTTTCCGTATGTTTTCCTTAATGAGTTGTCGGGTGTGCCTCCCGAGAGGCAGGTGGAGTTTCACATCGATTTGGTTCCAGGGGTGGCGCCTATTGCCAAGGCACCCTATCGCTTTGCGCCACCAGAGATGTAGGAGTTATCCTCGTAGTTGCAAGAGCTATTAGGGAAGGGATTCATCCGACCGAGTAGCTCGCTGTGGGGAGCGCCGATCCTTTTTGTCAAGAAAAAGGATGGTTCACACCGGATGTGCATCGATTACCAGGAGTTGAACAAGTTGACGGTCAAGAACCGTTATCCGCTACCGAGGATCGATGATCTGTTCGATCAGTTGTAAGGAGCTTCTTAGTTATCCAAGATGACTTTAGCTATGGATATCACCAGATGAGGGTGCGGGATAAGGATATCCAGAAGATGACATTTAGGATTCGTTATGGGCATTACAAGTTTGTGGGGATGCCTTTTGGGTTCACCAATGCACCAACAACGTTCATGGATCTCATGAACCAAGTATGCAGGTTGATGTTGGATCGATTGGTGATTGTGTTCATCGATGATATTTTAGTGTATTCGAGATCCAGAGAGCAACATGAGGAGCATCTGAGGGAGATTCTTGGAGTATTGAGATCAGAGATGCTTTATGCCAAATTCTCGAAGTGTGATTTTTGGTTACGAAAGGACTAGTTCTTAGGACATCTCGTTAATCAGAATGGGATATTGGTCGATCCGGCCAAGATTGAGGCTGTTATGAGTTCGGAGGTATCGATATTCCCCAGCGAGATCAGGAGTTTTATTAGGTTGGCCGGCTACTAACAGAGATTTATCATGGATTTCTCCAAGATTGTCGTTCCCCTCACCAGACTGACCTAGAAGGGCGTTGCTTTTACTTGGGGTCCCGAGCAACAGGCCTCATTCGAGACACTTCGCTAGAGATTGTGCGAAGCCCCAGTGTTGGCCCTTATGGAGGGAATGGAGGAATTTCTGGTATATTATGACGCGTCGATATCGGGACTGGGTGCGGTGCTGATGCAGAGAGCGCATGTGATAGCATACGCATCGAGGCAGCTGAAGCCTCATGAGATGAGGTATCCCGCTCACGATCTGGATTTGGGGGCTCTAGTGTTCGCCCTCAAGATTTGGCGTCACTATTTGTATGGGGTTCGGTGTACCATATACATGGACCACAAGAGTTTGAAGTATCTGATGGATCAGCCCAACCTGAACATGCATCGGAGGAGATGGTTGGATGTGGTAAAGGTTATGTCTGTGAGATCCTATACCACCCAGGCAAGGCTAACGTTGTAGCCGATGCCCTGAGTCGCAGGGCGGAGAGTGCCCCGATTCGAGATATATGTATGAGGATGATGGTGATGACTCCGGTATTGGATGCCATCCGAGAGGCCTAGGTAGAGGCTGTCATACCGGAGAACCGCAAGAGAGAGCGGGTGATCGGGCAGGTATCGGAGTTTGTACTGATATCCGAGGGGTTATGACCTTTCACAGTCGGATTTAGGTGCTTTTTATTGGCGGGCACGTAGCATATTGATGGAGGAGGCTCACAAATCGAGATTCTCAATCCATCCCGGGGCCACTAAGATGTATTTGGACCTGAAGAAAGATTATTGGTGGCTCTATATGAAGAGGGATGTCGTCTGGATAGTAGAGAGGTGCTTGACCTGTCTTCGGGTTAAGGTCGAGCACCAGTGTCCGCATGACAACTTGCAGCCACTAGAGGTTCCTCAGTGGAAGTGGGAACAGATTTCTATGGATTTTATCACCAAATTTCCAAGGACCTCGAGTGATGTTGATGCAATTTGGGTGATTGTGGATCGGCTGACGAAGAGTGCTCACTTCCTTGCTATCAGTGAGAGCTCTTCTACAGAGAGGCTAGCTAAGATATATGTAAGAGAGGTGGTGTCTCGGCATGAGTGTCGACATCGATTGTGTCAGACCGAGATGTACCTTTCACTTCCAGGTTATGGAAGAAGTTTCATGAGGAGTTGGGTATGAGATTGCATTTCAGTACTGCCTATCACCCACAGACAGACGGGCAAAGTGAGCGGACGATACAGACACTTTAGAAATTCTTCGAGCATGTGTCATGGACTTCGGTGGAAGTTGGGATACATATCTACTCTGAGATGAGTTTTCTTACAGCAACAACCACCATTCGAGTATTGGCATGCCTCCCTTTGAGCTTTTATATGGGAGGAGGTGTCGGACCCCCATCTGTTGGGGAGAGGTAGGGCAACGATTGATGGGTAGCACTGAGATTGTGCATAAGATGATGGAGTAGATTCAGCAGGCCAGGCAGAGGTTACTGACAACCCAGAGTCACCAGAAGAGTTATGTGGATAGGTGACGATCCCAGCTTGTGTTCCAGGTGGGAGACTTCATACTCCTGAAGGTATCTCCTTCGAAAGGAGTGATCCGGTTCAGGAAGAGGGGCAAGTTGGGGCCCCGATAAATTGGTCCTTTCAGGGTGATTGCTAGCGTGGGTAAGGTAGCATACCATTTAGAGCTACCCGAGGAGTTGAGTTAGATCTATGATACCTTCCATGTATCCCAACTGAGGAAGTGTATAGCCGATGAGACGACGGTGGTTTCGCTAGAGGATACTCAAGTGGATGCAAGCCTGAATTACATTGAGAGCCTGATATTTCTACCCTATACCTAGGTTACAAGAAATTTAGCCTAGGATAATCCAAGTGGACACTTACGTTTCTAGGCACATAAAACGTAAGCCAGTATGCTAGAGAATTTTGTGAAAGTATGATGAAAAACAAGAGCTTAAGATTGTGACCCTCTTTTGAAGAGGAAGAGTTGTTTATATATTAAACGAGATTAGGGTTGGGCCATCATTAGTTGCTTTGGAAGCAAGTCATGATAATTCGGATTTAATGAGGATTTAGAGTTACCAAAACTAACAAGTTCCATTAGTTTTACCATAATCACCCTCAATAAATTGAATTTTCCACTATGTTCCCCTATGTAAAACTCGATGAAGTTTTGGGACCCTAGCTAAGGCTCTGCCCCTTGGACCCCGCTAGGGGTGCTGCCCCTAGACCTCGCCAAAGGGGCGTTGCCCCCAGACCCCCGACTAGTTGTCGAACTGGCTTCTAATTTGATCTTATACATGCATGCACTCCGCACAACCCCGTACTTATATTACAATACAAATTATGAAGCCCCTTAGCTCACATCTTAGTTCCAGTTACTTTAAATGACATGGTGATACTAAAATCACCAAAAATCCTCCCCTATTTAGTGTAACCCTTGTACAAACATAACTTTATCAAACAAACCAAACTAGTACATAATGAAAATATCGCAACGACTGGATTTCCACTTAGTACCATACATTTGCAAATACTAGAGAATCAGGGTGTTCTATGAATTTAACCCATCAAACCATTTTGTCACACCGCAAAACCGAGAATGGCGGAATACGTTCTGGGGTGGAGGACATCATGTTTAGTATCATAGAAATTTATAATAGTAAAAACAAGCAACCACATTCATTACATTAATATGCTAATTGTAATACATGCGTGTTCTGTACATTTATGTAGACACCAAAAGTATGAACAAAATAAAAGATGAGTCTTATATGTGCTCCATCTTCCCAAAAGTTGCATCAGTACCTGTTTACTTTTGACCTGAGAATACAAATTATTTTGACAACGAGTATCAACATAAAGTTGGTGAGTTTATAAGTATTTAGTGTCGTTGCTTGTATAAAAGTGTTTACAATCTTGTAGTGAAATGACGGTTATCAAAATTTGAAAGTAGTTTGATTTATATAAAATCCCATATTTTCCAACAAAAGTAGTATTTTACCATGACTGGGTCATTAGTAGGCCCATTTCTTTTATAATATGATAGTCTTCTCGTGAAAATATCAGTAATGAAAATACAGCTTTAGCTAGTTTATTTTAAAGAAGGAATGGAGTTTCACCCCAGTAGCATCCCTGCCGGTTAAATGTAATAGTGAAGGTAAACTCCGGATAGTATTAATTTTGTATGTACCTCGGGATGTGTTTTTAATTAAAGTTTGAAGGTGAGCTCGTATGAAATCGTACTGAGTGATAGTAGCACAGTGGTCGACCTTCCAGGTCACCAATAGTGTGGTAGTATTTGTCATTCCTGGGCCAAAAGGCTCGGACAGTAGCTAGCAGTCGGGATGGGGGGAAAATATGTCCTGTATAGATCTATACACGTAGTAGTCGCTCTCCCTCCAGGAGACGATGGTTATCCGACAATCTCATAGCGATATGCCGTATAGAGAGATGGTGCATCACATTTTGTTATAGTATTTTCTTACATGTGGTATTTTGTATTTCTCTTAGTAAACCATGTACTGTTTTCTTGATGTAGTTTATAGTATTTCTTCTTATAGCTGGTAGTGTTCCCTTAGTATAGTGTATAGTGTTCTCTTCACATTGTATATTGTACATATAGTCTTGTAATTGTACTGACCATAGTGTGTATCATAGTGATATAAAAACTGAGTAGTAATCCTTAACTATACCTATTATAGTTAAAGTGAGTACTTGATAAGTGTCTTCGATATGTAGAAGTATCGATCTAGAATGAAAACTTTTATATCTAACACAAATATACAGGATATATAACTAAATATTAAACGACGGTCGAACTAGATAACCTAATACCCTAAGCCCACAATCAAACAAGAACAGGAAATAAGGTCCATTATCAGTTCTAAGTCCTTCAATACCTATTTATATAAATATATTATTGTAGATATGATTTGGAAATAATTTTAAGTTTTGAAAATATTAAAAATGGTTTTAAGACAATTGATTTGTGAAAATGAGTTTGATAAACAATTGCAATAATTTTTCTGATAAAATACTTTAAATGTAAAAATCCTTATGATAGTAAGCCATCAATCACGTGTGATTGATTCTGTAATGTATTGGATTCAACTTGTATCCCCCCCCCCCATAAAACGATTAAAAACATTTGAAAGGTCAATTAAGGGGGTATGAACTCACTGTTTGACGTAGGGTTCAAGTGTGTTATCGATACGAGTGTCGAGTGTCAACGGATGCTCTGAACGCAAGTAGCCCCTATTAATCATATGAAGACACATATGTAAGTTAGATCTAGGGTGTTTCATGACTAAAATGATGGGAAATCACTCTAGGGACTTGGAATCACTAGGAATAAGTGTCCCGTATTCTATACCCAATGATATATGGAAGTTTAAGGCCAAATATGAGTATTAGGTTGGGTGTATAACCATAAAAATGAGTGTGCGGCTGGGGAATGCGGCCATACTTGTGTGTGAGGTTGCACACTGGAGTGTGTGGCCATACACAGGGGTGTGCGGCCATACACTCCTTGTTTGAGTCATATGTGTCGATTGTGTGGCCATACTCTCACTTTGGAGGGTGTTTTGGATATGTGCAGCCGCACTCCTTCGAGGAGTGAAGAACACGAAGAACACTTTGAGTTTAGGGCTTGGATTCAAGTGTTTTACCTCTATAATAAGTTGACAGATGTTGTTCTTCACATTTTGGAGGCCTTCTAAGTGTTCTTGGGTGATGTTTTTAGAGAGAGAAAGTAGAGAGAGGAAGAGAGTGCAGCCAAAAGTGAAGGGAAAGGGGTTTTCCACGATATATAGGGTCGGGTGTGAGGCTGAAGGGGTTTGCGGTTGGGTGTGCGGCTGGCTGGCCGCACACACTAGTGTGTGGCCACACACACCTCTCTTGGTGTGTTTGGCTGGATTTTGCAATGCAACACCCTTCCTAACCCTTTCTATGGACCACATCTATGATATACTAAGTCTAAAACACTCACCCGGACCCAACATTTTTGCTAAAAGATTCTGAATTTACGTGAATTATAGATATAAGGATCAATTTCACAATATAAAAGTGTCGGGTTGTCACACATTTGAATACCAGAAAGTAAAATACATACTAGTTTATTGAATTTCTAGCATAATACAACTTGACACTATTATAAAGTCGTGTTTCCTAATCCTCTCATGATCGTATCAAGGTTAAGTCCACAACCTCTTTAAATGTGAATACACTTCACAATCACGTAGGTAAATCCTTTCCATGTATCTGCACACACATTTATTAAAGGAATTATTAAGAAGTTAAACTTCAAACTAGCTAACTTGCAACTTGCAGAACCGAACACAAACCTGGGATGAATACTTCATGTGTTACGATATATAAGTATGAGCTTTCCACATTGAATTCAACTCCTAACATTAGATTAGTAGGGAATTGGGTGTCTCATCATTATAGAATTAAATGACTTTAATCACATCCCGATTATAGACTTGTGCACTAAGTCTCTTGTCAGACCTTTAGTCAAGTGATCTGCCAAATTTTTTTACGATTTCACAAACTCAACCGAAATCACACCATTCATGATTAGTTCTCTAATCATACTATATCTAACACCTATGTGTCTAGACTTGCCATTATAAACCTGGCTATATGCCTTAGCCAAAGCAACAACACTATCACAAAGGATAGAAATAGGTGTTATCGGTTTAGACCACAAAGGAATCTCATAGACTAAATTCCTTAGCCACTTTGCTTCTTTACCAGCAACTACTAACACAACAAACTCAGATTCCATTGTTCAGCTTGTAATGCAAGATTGCTTCTTGGAAGCCCAAGAAATGGCACCTCCCCAAAGCAAGAATACCCAACCAGAAGCTAAGGAATGGTCCTCCATGTTGGTTATCCAACTTGAATCTAAATGAACTTCTAAAACTGAAGGACTCCCAAAGTAACTCAAACCATAATTCATTGTTCCCTTGAGATATTTAAACACTCTACTCACTGCTTGCTAATGTTGAGCACTAGGATTGCTAGTGTACCTGCTCAACTTACCCACAACAAAAGCAATATCAGGTCTGGTACTTGTCATAGCATACATCAAGCTACCAATAGTCTTAGAGTATTCCAATTGTGAAATGGGAACGCCATTATTTCGCATTAGTTTCACACTTGGGACCATAGGAGTACTCACCGGAGAACAATCGGTAAAATTAAACTGCTTGAGAATTTTCTCAATATAATGACTTTGAGTCATTACCAATCCTTTGTTAATCCTCTTAATTCTTATTCTAAGAATTACACCAGCCTCTCCTAAATCTTTCATGGAAAACTTGGATGATAACAATTTCTTTGTTTCATCCACTTGATTTTGGTCGGTACCAAAAATCAACATGTCATCTACATATAAGCAAATGATCACTCCAGCTCTAGTAGCATCATCAAATCTACTATAAACACATTTGTCACATTGATTTGTCTTGAAACCAAAAGACAAAATCACCTTATCAAATTTTTGATGCCATTGTTTAGGCGCTTGTTTCAGCCCATAGAAAGATTTGACAAGTTTACAAACCATATGCTCTTTACCGGACATAATGAAACCTTCAAGTTGTTTCATGTAAACTTCCTTGTCATGATCACCATTTAAAAAGGCTATTTTCACATCTATTTGGTGAATAACCAGATTGTGGATACTTGCCAAGGCAACCAACAATCTAATAATAGAAATACGTGCAACTGGAGCATACGTATCAAAATAGTCAATGCCAGGTTTTTATCTAAAACCTTGAATGACTAACCGGGATTTGAATTTGTCAATAGTCCCATTAACATTCATTTTCTTTTTGAAAATCCATTTGCAACCAAGAGGTTTAGAACCTGGAGGCAAATCAGACAACACCCATGTGTTGTTCACAAGAATTGATGACATTTCATCATCAATTGCTTCCTTCCAAAAGGAACTATCTCGAGACTCCATGGCCTCTTGATAAGTCTTAGGGCCATCTTCAGTACTATAGCAATAAGAGTATTCAAAATTAATTTCATCCTTTGAACCTTCCAGCAAGTACAATTGGAAGTCGGATCTGAAATTTCTCGCAATTTGGCCTCTTTTGCTTCTACGAATATCTTGTGGTTCTTGCACAATACCACCATCTTGACTTTCTGAATTTTGCTCTTTATTAGCACCAAAAGTCAGATCCTTGGGCCTTTGAATCGATGAAAACCTCATCTCATCAAAAATTTCATCCCGTGATTCGATAATAGTGTTAATTGAAACCGAATCATTAGGTTCTATTACATAAAACCTATATGCCTTGGAATGTTCAGCATATCCAATGAATATGAAATCAATTCCATGTTCTCCCAAAATTTTCTTTTTGGGCTCGGTAAGTTTTATAACTGCCCAATAACCCCAAACCCGAAAATAACTCAAATTCGGCTTTTTCTTGAACCAAACTTCATATGGGACTGTTTTGTTCCTTTTACTTGGAACCCTATTTAACAAATAGCAGGCCGTTAACATGGCCTCTCCCCAGAATCCTTCACTCAATCCCGAGTATGATAACATCGAGTTTACCATTTCCTTTAAAACTCGATTTTTACGTTCAGCAATACCATTCTGTTGGGGCGTGTAAGGTGTCGTGGTCTCATGAATGATACCCACTAATTGCAATTCCACCTCGGTTTTGTATATTTTGAATTTATCTAAGGCTTCATCCTTATAATATAACAAATACACATAGCAAAACCGAGTGCAGTCATCAATAAAGGTGACTACATACTTTTTATTTCCCAAAGAAGGAGTGGAATGAAAATCACACAGGTCACTGTGTACAAGTTCTAAAACAACTTAATTTCTAGTGACACTAGGAAAGGGTTGTTTTGTCACTTTTGTAAGCATGAATGTTTTACATTTATCAGATGTCATATCAAAGGCTGGAATTGATCCATTTTTTGACATCTCATGCATCCTTCTAAATTTGACATGATCTAATCTTACAAGCCAAAGCATAGATTTATCAACATTAGAAGCAGAAGATACAAATGCGGAATTCTGAACAGATAATAATTTGTCAACAAGATTTAAACGAAACATTCTATTATTTAAATAACCAAACCCAATAAACATTCCACCCTTAGACAAAACAAACTTATCTGACTCAATAACTTGTTTAAAACCAACTGAATTTAAACAACTAGAGCTAACAAGATTCTTGCGAATCGTGGGAACAAACAAAACATCAAATAACTTAATTATCTATCCATAAGTAAATTCAAGACACACAACACCTAAACCACAAATAGGAATAAAAGAATCGTCTCTCATATTCAGCACCAACCTATCTTCAAGCGGAGTTAATGTTTCAAACATCCATTTATCCTTGCATACATGGCTCGTTGCTCCGGGTTCGATCCACCAAGCAACATCATCATCATGCACATAGAATGATTCATGGATAAATGAAACATAATAAACATAATTCTAATTAGAATTATCAAAGTTAGTCAAAAACTGACCTCCTTTAACTTGGGCCGAAGACCCGTTCACTTTCCCATTGGTTCAACTGTTTCCAGCACCATTGTTGCCCAAATTCACACGATAATAACGCTTGCAATGCCCAACTTGATTGCACCTCCAACAAACCAGATCCTTTCTCTTTTTGTTGGAATTGCTTGGGACATGTTCCTGATTACGTTTTCCATGTCCTTTGTGGTTCTAGTTCCTTGGTTTGTTTTCAACCATATGAACCGAGGGCTATCCAAGTTCAACTTTTCCTTTGGGTTTTTCAGATTTGTCACTTTCCTTCGTACTAAGAGATTCTTTAATACGAATGTGACTAGCAAGTTGAACCAATGGTAGTTCCTCCTTTTGATGTTTCAAGTTATGTTTGAAGTCTTTCCAGGATGGAGGCAGTTTGTCAATGATGGTGGACACAACAATGGATTCATCCATATTCATACGATGCAGTTTAAACTGACTGTATATATGCCAAGGAGTTCATTGTGTTGTTTAGTGACAAACCTTGAATCTTCCATCTTATAATTATTAAAGTCACTGACCAGAAACTTCTTGCTAGAAGCATTCTCAGTAATGTATTTAAGTTCAAGGGTGTCGCACAACTCCTTGGCACACAAGGCTTCACTATAGATATCAAATAAAGCATCAGACATACCGTTCAGAATGTGACCTTTGCAGATGTAGTTATCATTGTCCCACTTTTGTCTCCTTCTTGTCTCTTCAGTAGTCTCAGCAACACCTTCCGCAGGCTCTGCTAGTCTTGGAATAGTTAGCATGTGTGCTGCTTTCAGAGTGGTCAGCATGAAGTGCATCTTTTTCTTCCAACGCCTGAAGTCAACGCCTTCAAACTTTTCCAGCTTGGCAAACTTAGTGGTCATCTCGCGGATTAAGTCACCCATCTCCTGAAACAGATAATATCAATTCGATTTTAAGGAAAAATAGGGTTTATGGTGGAGATTTGGATACCAACTTGGATCGTGATATCACTTTCCGAACTGATATTTCTACCCTATGCATGGGTTACAAGAAATTCAGCCTAGGATAATCCATGTGGACACTTATGTTTCTAGGCACAGAAAACGTAAGCCAATATGCTAGAGAATTCTGTAAAAGTATGATGAAAAACGAGAGCTTAAGATCGTAACCCTCTTCTGAAGAGTTGTTTATATATTAAACGAGATTAGGCTTTCATTAGCGTTGGGCTGTCATTAATTGCTTTGGAAGCAAGTCATGATAATCCAGAAGTAATGAGGATTTAGGGTTATCAAAACTAACGAGTTTCGTTAGTTTTACCATAATCGCCCTCAAGAAATTGAATTTCCCACTATGTTCCCATATGTAAAATTCGATGATGTTTTGGGACCCCAACCAGGGGCTCCGTGTCACACCCCCAAACCAAGGATGGCGGAAACGTCCGGGAGTGGAGGACTTCATGTAGAGTATCACAACAATGAGTATAATAGTGCTCAAAGTAAATACAACCAACACAAATATAATTGAAAACGTTACATCAAAGCACATGTTTACATGATTCACATCAATTACATTATAATACACAATGAACTGTTTGACGATTTATCGTCCCATCCTCAAAACGTTGTTGATTTCCTGTTTTCACTGAATTCCTGAGAATACAAGTAGTTTTGAAAAGTGTCAACACAAAGGTTGGTGAGTTCATAAGAGATTTCGTTGAAAAAGTAAATCATTTTCCTTGTAAAAGCGTTAGAATATGTATCCAGAAAATCCGATATTTTCTTTAAAATCTGCGTAATGTAGTCTTATGACTGAAGACCAAAATGTATAAGTAACCTTTCTTATTAATAGAAAATGTTATGTACTTAAATGGACATGGACGCGTTTGAATTAAATGAAATTTCTGTATGTTCTCATGTTCGTTAATACTTTATATATATGTAGTCCTAAATTAGAGGACCGAGAAATAACAAGTATTGACCATACTTAAAAGTATAAATGTGGTTTCAAATGATGTGTAGTCGTAACTACCAAAACCAAAAGTGTACAGTAATATCTGTACTCATAGAGATAAAAAGTGATTTTAAATCGACATAAAACTCATTTAGGTTTTAAAAATAAAATCCCGTAAACTTATGGATTGTTATATCCCTATGTGAGTCGCTATAATCATACTATGACTATGTGAACCTGCCACGACGTTCTCAGGCGTCGCGAAAAATAAAATGACATTTGTCACCCGTAGACCTGCAGGTCCCACTGTAGCTAGCAGCAAGGTGTGGGGTGTCAAACCCAATATAGATCTATATACAAGTATCACGTTCTCCCTCAAGGAGATTCTGATTATAACTACCAGGAATTATATCCCGCACTCGGACGTACGGGGAGAGAGAGAGAGAGAGAGAGAGAGAGAGAGAGAGAGTCTCACAATATAGGTTAACAAGTTTACGTGAAATGTGTGTGAATATAAATCTTTCTTGTATGAATGTACCCTTCTTGTACGAGTGTGTTGAGTGATGTATCATAAACTATACCTATTATAGTTTATCTAAAATGTATGTAATATGTATGAACTCTTTTATGGAAATGTATTAATGTTATGAATTTATCAAACTATAGGTTAACAAATTTACGTGAAATGTGTGTGAATATAACTCTTTCTTGTATGAATGTACCCTTTTTGTACGAGTGTGTTGAGTGATGTATCATAAACTATACCTATTATAATTTATCTAAAATGTATGTAATATGTATGAACTCTTTTATGGAAATGTATTAGTGTTATGAATTTATCAAACTATACTTTTTATAGTTTAATGTACGTGTTCTAAAATGAATGAATAAATTTATTATGAATCACTTAGTTTCAGTTCATGATGATAAACTAACAAGGAAACACATTCAATAATTAGAACTCATGATTATACACTTTGCTCAACATAATACAAAGTGTTATGATATTTACATGTTGTTGGCTAACTTTAGCCATTCTGCCATGTTTTGGAAAAATCATAGAAAAATCATACGAAGTTGAAAACTAAATCCGTAAATTCTGAGAGTTCACAAAATGTGTCTAGTTTACTCATAATTTTTATCACGATTTTTAAGGACCTCCAACGTGGGTGAATAAGTCCAAAATCACAGACTGGTCCGGATTGTTGTTTGAAATGATAGGCAGTTTTGTAAAAATCACCATAAATTGTAGAAAAATTGTATGGAGATGTGCAAGTAGTCATTTTAAAGCTAAAAACTTGAACTATTTTCACCTTGTACAGTTTTGAAAACAAAAATGTTTAAGATGCCCAAAACAGTCCGTGAATGGAGTTGAACTTTTCTGATGAAGGCTGTTAGAAAATTTTAGTTATGTTCTTGGTGTTTTAACTTGTATTCCCCCCCCCCCCTGAAAACTTGAGAAAACATGAAAATGTAGGGGTATGAACTCACCTTGAGTGATTTCAGTAGATAAGTGTTGAAGAAGAGAAGTGTTCAAGCCAAGAACACTTGAAGAATCACTTGAAGATTCGAAGCTCTAACACAAATATGATGGAGTTTGTGTAAGATATCCATGATTTGAGTGGAAATAAGTGAGATAATCATAAGGAGAATGGATTATGCTTACAAAATGTGGAAGAACACTTGATAATCAGCCTTGAATCTCAAGTTTGGTGGAGAAAAAGTTTGAGAGAAAAGTGGTGTTTGATACTTAGTGAAATGAGAGCAAATGAGAGAAATGAGGAGAGATGATGTTTGTTCCAGCTCTAAAAACGTGGGAATGAGTGTAATTTGAGTGTAAGGGACATTGAAGTGACTTAGGTAAGGTGGGGAGGTGTGGTTAGTCAAAGAGTGGGTGTGGGGTGGTTGCTTGTGACATTGGATAAGGCAAAGTCAACACTCCACCTTTAATAATTCACCCATTTGATTTTTATTATTAAAATAATGATTTTCATCAAAATATGTTTAAATTATGAATATTTTGAGTTTATTATGTTAAAATATAATTTCTGGAGAAAATCCCGCTTTAAAATCACGAAAAACGGGCTTAAAATGTTAAAAATATCAAAAATGGGCTAAAAGTGACAAATTTCCGAATTCTGGCCGAGGTTCGGCCTTCTGATGCTGAAACCGAGAGGAGGGAGGGTAGAAACCGAGAGGGAAGAAGAGGGAGAGTAGGAACCGAGAGGGGAGAAGAGAGAGGGTAGGAACCGAGAGGGGGGAGGAGAGAACAGAGAGGCGGAGTAGAGACCGAGAGGAGGGAAGAGACAGAGAGGCGGAGTAGAGACCGAGAGGAAGCAAGAGACAGAGAGGCGGAGTAGAGACCGAGAGGAAGGAAGAGAGAGTAGAGACCGAGAGGCGGGTAGAGACAGAGAGTGAAGAAGCGACAGAGAGGAGAGGAAGCAACAGAGAGGCGGAAGGCGAACAGAGAGTGCGAGAAGCGAACAGAGGCAGAGGCTCGGTCTCAGCTACAGGGGCTCGGTACTCCGGATTCAGCCAACAGAGGCTCTGTTCGGTCCTGGGGACTTTTTGGTTCCTAGTCTCGGCCTTAAGGAGCTTCGGCTCCTTAAGAAGGGTTTCGGTTCCTAAGGTCCTGTTTTCTCGTTTTTACCCCGTTTTAAGCCGTTTTTTACCCGGTTAAGGGTCGGAATGACCCGAATGATTCCAAAAAGTTACGGGAAACTTTTGAGAGAGATTTGGGAGAGATTTCTCACACTTGGAGAGATTTGGGAGAGATTTGACATTCTTGGAGAGATTTCTCATACACAGAGATATTTGCGAGAGTTTTCACATACTTGGAGAGATTTGGGAGAGATTTGACATTCTTGGAGAGATTTCTCATACAGAGAGATATTTGAGAGAGATTTCACATACTTGGAGAGATTTGGGAGAGATTTGACATTCTTGGAGAGATTTCTCGTACAGAGAGATATTTGGGAGAGATTTCACATACTTAGAGGGATTTGGGAGAGATTCGACATTCTTGGAGAGATTTCTAATACAGAGAGATATTTGAGAGAGATTTCATATACTTGGAGAGATTTGGGAGAGATTTGACATAGAGAGATAGAGTGAAAACGATTGAGAGAGGTTCCATGTGTGACAATTGTGAGTGTCCGGCATCGCAATGCATGGTTCGTAAACCCTGTTAAGCCTTGTTTAAGGATCTTACACACTCCCGATGAGTATGCATCATTATTTTATCGGTTTGGCTCGCCACGTACCACAGTTTTAGGTTAAGGAGATCTAGATGTTCGCACTTTTTGCTTTATGATTTCTCATTAGAATAGGGAGTTATGTAGAAGTTTCATAGTGTAAATTTTAGTACCCAAGGGCAAATTGAGTCAAACGGTTTGACTTGCTGACTTTAGTTGACTTTGACTTGACCGAAATTTGACGGTTGTCACACTCCGCCCCTTGGACCCTGCTAGGGGTGTTGCCCCTAGACCCTGCCAAAGGGGTGCTACCCCCGACTAGTCGTCGAACCGGCTTCTAATTCGATCTTATACATGTGTGTACTCCGCACAACCCTCGTACATATATTAAAATACAAATTATGAAGCCCCTTAGTTCACATGTTAGTTCCAGTTACTTAAAATGACATGGTGACACAAAAATCGCCAACAATAAGTTGGTTTTCATTGGGCCTCATTGGTTGTTACAGAGAAATTTAAAGTGGATTTCCATAACCAGGAACTCTTGGTAGGTTATATAGCTATTTCTTGCAATTAAACCATTTTGAAGTGAAACCAAAACTTGGACCACATACACACTACCACAAATATCGGTTTTAAGATCTTTTACCATTGTCTTTATCTATAACATAAAATTACATATGATAACAAAGATTAAACACATTTTTTCTCAAGAACTTCTTTTTCTTCACAACAAAAGCAAAATATTTTAACTAACTCGGATGATAAACAACAAGTGTTGACGAACCGTAGCAACATGATCCTTATTTTTTTTAAGTAATTCAACCAACAAAAACAGTAAAAACAAAGAGAAAATTTGTCAAACGCGAAAACTAAGAAATTCTTCAATAAACACAAAAGTCATCAAGATAATAAACCAATCAAGACTCTTACAATGAGGCTCTGATTCCAATTGTTAGACACATTTACACAATTGGTTTGTACGGAATATGAATATATGTAAAACTGATAAAAATATGATTCAACTGATAAAGTTATACATCGAGAGATATAAAATATTACAACGAAGAACTCTTATGGCTATGAGAATATCCAAACCGCACTCTTTAACTAATATCTATATGGTGCACACATAATAAATAACCACACCTCCGTTTTATATACAAATTGAGGGAATACCTAACTATCACTCACTAATATAGACCATTTCCTCTTCCAATACACCAACTTATATAGACTTATGTCTACTTTAGAGACAAAATAATTAAAATAAAGTTGCAAAAAGGTTCTCAAGACACCTATATAATCGATTTCCTTGAAAGAAACAACACACAGAAAAGGTCTGGTAAACTACGCTTTTTGATGGGTCCTTAAGCAAGTGTTATAGCTAACCAGTTTAAGCGGTCAGGCTTTATAGAACTTTATAGAACGAGAATCGTGTTTATTATTACCATATATTTATAATGGGCCTCTATTTAGTGATTTAGTTATAGGCTTTTTATTCTTTAGATTTGGCATAACTATGTCCAATTCATAATTTATTTTTCCTTTCATTGTAATCAAATTTTTCATTAATAATAAAGTCTTTGGATCTCAAATATATTCCTCAACCTTTCACTTCAAGACACCACACCACCACCAATCAACTTTGTTGTAAAAATCATTCGTCATTAGCTCGCTGGTAGTTTACTGGGGTTTAAAAAATTAATCGGTTAAACGAGAATTAATCAAGGGATTAATTAGAAACCATAAATTGTTAATTCTTTAAATTTAAAAAAATTAAATATGAGATCATAATAAAGTTCATCAATATCATTAATATCATAACAAAATAGATTAATATAATTTTAATCATTCTTTAAATAGTTTCTGTTAAGATAGATATTGTGTTCAAATTTTATCATTTGGTACTGCTTAGCTCATTGTGTAGACAATGATTAATTATTAAGCGCCTTAGACTAATCAGAGATAGTTTGACATACAATATTATGTATAAAGAACATGATCAAACTATAGACCAAACATCGATTCATTCACATCTTAATGATTCAATTATATGATTATACTAGTATCAGAAAAAAGATAAACGATTTCATTTCATTTCATGTACGTTCTATATATCAACAACTACAAAAAAAAAAAAAAAAAAAGTGATGATCAAAACCATGTGCTTACATATCATCCGCAAAATCATCAAAGAGTTCATTTAACTGTTCATCTGTCCAAACCGGTATTGAACCACTAACCATGGTTGGTTCAACTTGAACTTGACTCGGATCCATTCCCTTTAGCCCGTTTCCAAAACCCGGATTTTCATTTAAACCACTTTTTAAAACATTTGATTCTTTTAAGATTTCCGTGAAGTGGGGCCCAGTTGACACACTATTAGCACTTGTTTTGTTGGTTACATTTGCCATCTTTTTTGCTATTTGGTCAAGAGAAAATGTGGGACCCGATGTTGTTGTCGTCGTCTCCTGTCCGTGATCTTGTAATGAAGGATTAGTAAAGTTGTGGTTAAGATGTTTTATTACTATGAATTAATATAATTATAAAAATGAAAAATTACAAAAAGACCAATTTTACTAGCAACTTTTTTTTAACCTTTTAAAACTAAACATTTTTCCTTGTTGCGTGATTCCTTGTATCATGTAACAATACAAGAAAACACAACATATGTCTATCGTTTTATCAATTTAGCAACCAAACTTTGTTTCTCATCAATTTAGCCACTAAATTGATAAAGGTGAAACTATGTTTGAGGAAATAATATAATAAATTAATAATAACTCACCAGAAAAAGGAGATGCATCAATTATGATAGTATTACATTTTCCATGAAATGTTTGTTTTTCTGAAACTACATTATCATCCATGTGAAATACCTTCAAAATAAAATGAGTAATCAATCATTCACTATAACATTGCTATTTGACAACTTACTTATACTTATTGACTTCCATTTTTTTTATTCAACTCTAATTTCAAATAAAATATTCTTATCAAGACATTGCGCCAATTATATAATCAAATTTACAATTTTTTGCTTATTATTGAGTTTGAGCAATCTATCCAATTATACTCTTTTTTGGTTTGATTTTTTAAAAGCATCAAATATTCAAACGGAATTTAAGAACAATAAAACAAAATTTACAAAAACGCTTACCTTTGCCAAATTCCTCTTTGTAATGTTAAGATTTGATTCTTTCAAGGTTTCTGTGGACTTGGGCCCACTTGACGCAAATGGGCTTACATTTTCTTGCGAATTTTGTTGACTATAAGTAGTTGTTTTGTTTACATTTGTCATGTTTTTTGCGATTTGTTCAAGAGAAGATGTGGGGCCCGATATTGTTGTTGTTGCACCCTGTTTAGGATCTTGTAAAGGAAGAATGAGTAAAGTTGTGGTTAGAGATTTTATAAAAACTTTAGTAACATGAATATAATAAAGAATTAATATTGACTATAAAATTAGTGGGTTTGGTATTGGGTAAATGGGTCGAAAAAAAGATTTTATATTTTTCCTGAAAAGCCCTTATATTTTTTTCATTTTTCCAAAAAAGAAACCTCAAACTTTTTGATTTTTTCTGATAAAACCCTCAGCCTTTGAACTTTTTCCAAAAAAACCCTCACATTTGACAAAAAAAAAACTACTAGAAGGGCAAAATCAAAGAAGAAAAAAAGTTTATGTTTAATCCGGAAAAACACAATATAAAAGGTCTTTTACGATATTAACCCTTTAAAAAAAAAGGTGAATGTATGAAAAGTGGTTTTCTTGAGATGTAAAGATGTTTGAGGGAATAACATAAGGGACTTAATTGAATACAAGGTCAAAATGTAGGGACTTAATTGAATATGAGGTCAAAATGTAGGGACTTAATTGAATGTGAGGTCAAAAATCAAAATGTAGGGACTAATCTAAAAAAGTGTCCACAATTGAATAATTTAACCGGTAGTGAGGACTTAATCAGAAAATAAATCAATATAGGGGCTTAATTGAATATGAGGTCAAAATGTAGGGACTTAACTGAATATGGTCAAAATGTAGGGACTTAATTGAGTATGAGTTCAAAATGTAGGGACTTAATTGAATGTGAGGTCAAAATGTAGCAACTAATCTAAAAAATTGTCCACAATTGAATAATTTAACGGGTATTCAGGACTTAATCAGAAAATAAATAAATATAGGGGACTTAATTGAATATAAGGTCAAAATGTAGAGACTTTAAGGGAAATTTCCCAAGAACATAGCAACTCACCAGAAGCATGAGATCTATCTATGACTTTACATCCATGAAATGTCTGTGTTTGTGAAGATCCATTATCCTTGTAAAATACCTGTAAATAGAACTAATTATTAATTATCATTCAATATAACATAAAGTTTTAAGTGTTTTAATCAAGTGAATGCTTTCATTGACAAAAGAATGAACCACAAGAAATCATACATTCATACTCAATGAATTATGTTCAAAGATACTAGAGAAAAATGTGTACCTTTACCAAATTCCTCTTTGTAATGTTAAGATAATGAGAGGATCTTGAAGGAGAAAACACAGAAACCTAGATAACAAAAAACTGGTGTAAATTTAAGAAGATTTTAAAAACTAGAATTTGATTTTGTGAAGATATGGATAGCTTATAGCTATAAACATAACAATTAACAACATACCTTATGAAGTATCAAAACAGATCCTACAAAAATACCCTTTCCAAACTCCCCTTCTGTTAGCACTTTGTGATGAATAGTACCAGAAACTACACCTGTAGGATCCTGAAGCTTTACAAATAAGTAACTAGAACTTAACTTAATATACTTACATAATCATAATATGGCATGTTAAGATTCTTACTTTTAGTGTTACTTTCAGATCACCTAGCTCATTTGAAGTACAAGACTTGATAACAGCAACAACCTGTTGTATACCAACTACATGTTATTCAAGTCTACAAGGGTGAATCGAGTAAAAGATGAAGATCAAAATCAAAGAGGGGTGTCTAAATTGCAACAGGTTAGAGAAGATCGATCAATCTGTCAAGTGACTACAAATTGGTAATGTTTTTCTTCACTAATCAAGAAATTATAGCTCATGAAGAGTTTTAGTTTATACACATCCTGTCAGTTTGATATAATTTGTTGTCGAAACCCTAATTGTGTTCAAGTGAGTTAAGGAATACATTCATCGTGATACCTGATGAAGTTTTCCGTTTTTCAGATACTTGTTTATATCGCCCAAAGGTGCATTCGGGATGGAATTGAACATACCTTCAGTCAAAAGAATAAACACGCATAAATAAGTATCAAATGTCTAGATTTTGACAAGTTAAATAATAGAAGAATGAACGCAATTGATTGTTACTCTACCATCAGCATAGACAAATTCGATTGCAGAAAGCCATGGACTACCCTGAAAATCGTCATCCTCCTCTGGATTTTCAACCACTCTTCTTATATACTCCTGTGTGGCCATTGGATGCTCCTCCTGGCCTAATATATTTTCCATATCTCGAGTTTTACGGAGCTTCGCAGCCTGAACAACGCCAGCAGGGCCTGGAATTGCACGAACATAAGGCGGTGCTTCAGCCTGACATGCGGAAGTGATGTTTTGAGGAACAGAGTTAATGGCTTCAGATGGCGACTTTGAGGAATCTAGGGTTTGAGATTGGGAAAGATGGGTATTGATGGAGGGTTTTGATTCATCATGGCGGCGCTGCTGCTTGCACGGGCGGAGAAGGGTCAGTGATTGGAGATCGGAGTCGTCTGCATCAAGAGCTTCTTCCCACGGAGGCTCCATTTTCCATGGGTGTTGCTGGTATAGTTACCGGTTAAATGTTGTTTGATGTGATTGTTGATATAAAAGGCGGGAAACCACAAAAAGAAATATTCATTCGCCAGAAAATCATCAAACTTCTTTCATAAGCTTTATTTATTTTAGAGTATTAAGTTGTTGTTTATTTGTTTATTAATAAGCATTCTAAGGTGCTATTTGTCTTTTAAGTCAAAATGTCTGCAGTCTGCGGACCATATCTACAAGCCTCTGCGGCAGAAGAGATGGACCAAATATCTGCAATCTGCAATAAAAAGACTGTTTTTTTTGTTTACGTTAAAATGAGGTCTGAAAACCTTTGAAGACAGTAGTCCATGACTGCGTCAGGAAGATCTCGCGCAGACGTTTTCTGACATGCGCGGCCCAGACAAAAGTGATTGCGCAGATCTTCACACAAAAAACAAACAGTCCCTAAGTGTTTGGCAAACAAAACAGTTTATATAAGTAAAATGACTAATAAGCAATAAGGAATTAGCATTCCCCCATTGCTTATTAAAATCAGCTTATTTGTCTTATTCTTACCGCAATAAGCTGATTTTTAAATACTCATATTTAAACATAATTAAATTTGCTTATTGCAGTGGGATTAAGCAATAAGTTGTAAACAACCTATTTTTTTTCCCTATCCAAACACCTTCTATGGATCAGGTTATAACACCAAATTCATATGTCACTTCAACTATAACATTAAGGGGGAAATGGTGTTCCTCATGTTATATCATGTTAAGAGGTAGAGAGAGAAATAAAGAAAATGATTTGATTGGGTGGTAAAGGCAACAACATTAAACTTCACGTTGCATATTGTCTTGGTCACAATGAGATATGTCATAACACCCTCTTAACAAGAAAGGGGTGGTGTTCATCTTATTATGACTAGGTTATGAGAAGCCAAATCAGCAAAAATATAACTTCTTATTGCCTATACCGTATGCTCTTAGGGGATAATGACACGGAAATGTAACTAATTTTTATTAATTGTATGTATGTATTAGGTCATTGAATTATTTTTGTTTTTTTGTTATTTATCAACGACCTTTCTAAAATCATTTAAATGTTACCATTATTGCTAATCATAGAGGATTTGTCCATATGTTCAAATATTAGAGGATTTTGTCCATATGTTATTATATATTACTTAGAATCTATTCTAATAAATGAATGTTTTTTTGTGATATGTAATACTCCTATTCAATTTGTCAAATGTCATTTTGTGATTATTTTGAATTAATTTTTTTTTCATGTATCATTTTATGGGTTTTTTCTATTTTAATAAATTCCACATAATACTTTAATATAATTATTACAATAAATATAATAATAAATGAATGTCAATTTTATTAATGGACTTATCTTCTTATATAAAAATTTCCAAATTAAAACTCATTAGTTTATTTTGTTTATTTATTTAAATTTAAAATATAAAAAATCAATTTTAATAATTTATTATTTTTCTTATGTTCTTATAAATCTAATGTTCTTTAATATTTAGACTTTTATATTTTTTTTTTTAATTAACACATGTAATACATGAGTCTTACACCTAGTAACAAATACATAAATAAGGGTTAATGCTCTTCATATAAGGATCATTTCAAAAGGATTGTTTTATAGCCTTAATTTTCAACAATCGGGGTACACATACAATGTCATACTCTTCATTATGTTATCATCAACAGCAACAACTGACGTATGAAAACCATGTGATTGTAGATTTCCATCCTGTATTCAAACATCAAGAACATATTTAAACCCCAGAAGACGGTTCGTGGTGAGTGATGAAAAAAAATGTTTTTTTTAGAAATGGATTGATCGCAAACCAGTTCAACCGGAAGTTCCTATAAGATAAAAGATGAAGGAAATGAAGCTATATTGGAAGAAATGAAGAAAAAAAGTTGATATTGATGCTTTGGTTATGAGGAAATAGATTGAGGAAATGAAGAAAAAATGATTTTGATGGTGTGGGTTTGAGGAAAGAGAATGAGGAAATCAGGAAAAAAGTATCCAAGCTTACTTTAGGATTTATTATTAAGCTTATATTGTATTTTTAACATTGTAAATTTTCAAATAAAGTTTTCATTTAAAATCCCATAGTTCTCATAACACATTTCACAAAAATCTCATTTATTTAATTTACAAATCACAACTCCATAACTGTTTGATTAAAATCCAGGATCTTCAAAACATAACTCCTTCACTGGTGTGTACAATCAAGTCGGTGCCTTCCCGCGATCTTGAGAAAAACTTGTAACACATAACACGGTAAGCATGAAGCTTAGTGAGTTTCCCAAAATACCACACACACAACTCCCTAGCCACTCGAGGCTATAGCACTGCAAGACCCCCACGGTCAATGTGTCTCAGTGGGATCCTCCGGTCCTACAGTTCGTTGGACCCTCCGGTCCGGTCTGTAAAGCTTTGCATAGCATAAATCACAAAGACATAATGCACAACATACAATATAAGGCAATATAATATAATATTATACTCGATGTAAGCACATAAGACCCTCCGATCACACATAAGTACCACTCTAGGTAAAGTATAGTGAGAAGACTCACCTTGCTAACAGCAAGCACATTTTCCTCAAACTAGCTACTATCTAACACATAGGGTAAACAACTCTAATTAATACTCGATTCTCGACTCTAAGTAACCGATTAGACAACGCTATATGTGTGGGAGCTTTTTTCTGTTTGCGTGATGGTGAGGCATGGACAGAAAACGAAGAAGAAACCCACCAAGGCAGCCAACCATGGTGGTTGTCATCTGCTGCCACTTCCTATCGTTGTCGGCCACCGTTTTTGGTGGTTGTATTAGGCTTTTTCTTAATATTTTTGGTGCTAATGTGTTTGTGTGTGTTGTAAGAAATTGTATGTGTACTAGATTTTTGGAATTATTACTCAAATCGTCGCTGTATGCAGGTGGCTGCGCCTCCTGCCGCCATGGACCGCTGCCGACCACCACTGCCCGAGGTGGCTGTGGGTGGTGCCAAATTTATTATTTAAATATTTATTTAATTAGATATAAATTTAACTTTAGGGTTTGGAAACCCTAATTAGGGTTTAGAAAACCCTAATTTTGGAGTTGGTCGGATAGACTAAGGACTCTTGATCTAAGCTCCCTTACATGTTCCTTGTTTGGTTGTCATTCTAGAATAGGATCACCTATCCGGGTAACTATCTCACCTTTGGGTATATACAACAATGCATTCATTGGATTGTTGATACTTAGTATCTTGTTATGTTGTTATGATATGTTAGATCGATATCCTAGTAGATAGGATGTTGTTGTGCTGTTATGATCTGTTAGATCGGTATCCTGGTAGATAGGATGTTGTTATGTTGTTATGATATGTTAGATTGGTATCCTATGTTGTTATGATCTGTTAGATCGCTATCCTGGTAGATAGGATGTTGCTATGCTTAGTGGTCTGTAGATCTGTTGTGTGGATATAGACTCTTATATGATTATCTGTTGTATGTGTACATGTTTGGTCAGTGACTGAGGCTTCACTGCTTTGTGCGTAGGCCAACAGGCTAGGGCATTCCAACCTGATGGTTGAATGGGCCAAAGGGTATTCCATCCCAAAGATGAGTGGACCCATAATATGTTGGCATTCCAACTCGATGGTTTAGGGCCTGAGGTATTACATCCCGATGGTTGATTGGACCCATAATATGTTGGCATTCCAACCCGATGGTTGAGCGCCTGGGGTATTCCAACCCGACGGTTGATTGGACCCATAGTATGCTGGCATTGCAACCCGATGATTGAGGGTTTGGGGTATTCCAACCCGATGGTTGATTTGACCTATAATATATTGGTATTCCAACCCGGTGGTTGATTGGACTGATAGTATGTTGTTATTGTATATGTGGTATTTGATTGTGTGTTGTTACTTTGGGGAAAACTCACTAAGCTTTGTGCTTACAGTTTTGTTTATGGTTTCAGGTTCTTCAGATGATCAGAGTGGCAAGGAAAAGGTGTGACCGTACACATCCTTGGTCTTACAACAGATTGAATATTGAGAAACTCTAATTTTTAAATAATATTTGAGAACGCTATTTTTGTAAACATTTTATTAGTAAAAGGATCGTTTTGAAAAGTTTAAGTTTGTTGAGATTTTCGGGACGTTACAATTTGCCACATAAATCATTTTGATTAAATACATATAATCACATGTGATTGTATGTATTAAATCACATATGACTTTTGTGTACAAGATTCATTACCACGTTCTCGTTTCAATAATTGTTCTTTGTCAACTTTAATCATATGTGATTAAATATATCTAATCATATGTTATTATATGTATATAATCACATATGATTTATATGGACAATAAAGAATCTTTTCTATATAAATCATATGTAATTAGATAAATATAATCATATGTGATTATATACAAGAGAACAACCATTTAATCAAAAATGTAAAAACAAATATTTATCTTCAATAATCATATGTTATTAAATATATATAATTTTATATGATTAAATACATGAGAAAATTTATTGAATGGAAAACATGAAAATAAATCTTGTTTATATAAATCATACATTATTAGATAAATATAATCACATATGATATATATGTAATCACATGTGATTTATGTGATTAAATACATATAATGACACATGATTTATGTGATTATATGAATTTAATCACATATGGATTAGGTAGTTATAGGTAGTAGGTGGTGGTGATGGAGGAGATAGGTGATGGTGGGTGGTGGTAAGTGGTGGGTAGTGATGGTGATAGAGGAGGGGGTGATATGGGATCTAACTAGTGGTGACAGGTGGTGGAGGTTGTGGGTGGTACATGATGGGTTTCTTGGGTGATAGTTGGTATTTGGTAATGATACGTGGTAGGTGGGTCGGAGGTGGTGGTTGTTATGATGGGTGGTAAGTGGGTGAGTGGTAGTGGTGTTGATGGGTGGGTGATGACAGGTGGTGGCGACGAGTGGTGATGTTTAATGGTAGTGGTAGTGGTAGGTGGTGGGTAATGATGATGGTAGGTGGTGATGATGTAGGCGGGTGGTGGTTGGTAGTGGTGGTGGCGGGTGGTGGTGATGAGTGGTAGTAGCAGGTGGCAGTGATGGCTGGTAGCAGCGGGTGGTGGTGCTGGGTGGTAGTGGTGGTGGGTAGGTGGGTGGGTGGTGGCGATAGGTAGTGTTGATGGGTGGTGGTGTGTGATGGAGGTGGTAGTGGTGGTTTTGGTGGGTGATAGGTGGTGGTGGCGGCGACGAATGATAGTGATGAGTGGTGGAGATGGATGATGGTGGGTGGATAGTTAGTGGTAGTGACGGATGTTAGTAATGGTTATGGGTGGTAATAGAGGTGGGTGGTTGGTGGTGGTGATGGGTGATGGTTGGTGATGGGGGTGGTGGTGGTGGGTGGTAGTGATAGTGGTGGGTAGTGGTGATGGTGGTGGGTAGTGGTTGGTGGGAGGTGGTGGTGGGTGGTGGTTATTACCGGTGGTGGTGGTTTTGGTGGGTGATGGGTAGTAGTGGTGGAGGCGGGTGGTGGTGATGGATGGTGGTGGGTGGTGTTGATGTTGGTGTTGGTGGATGGTTATTGGTAGTATTGGTGGGTATTGGTAATGGTGGTAGGTGGTGGTTAATGGTAGAGGTAGGTGGTAGTGATTGTGGTGGTGGTGGGTGGTGTTAGTGGTTTTGGAAGGTGATGGGTGGGGTTGTGGTGATATGTGGTAGAGAAAGGTTATGGTGGTGGGTGGTTATTGGTGGTGGTGACAATATGTGATGGTGGTGGTAGTCGGTTGTTGGTTGTGGTGATGGGTGGTTGGTAGGTTGTAGAGGGTGATGATGCGTGGTTGGTGTTTACTAGGTAGTGGTCGTGGGTGGTGTTGGTTAGGTGGTGAATGGTGTAGATAAGTGTGTTTTTTTTATTTATTTTTAACTATTTTTTTTATTTATATGAATATTATTTTATAGTTTTTTTTATTTAATTACAAAAGTGTCACCTTGCAAATTAAAGAAGGATTTTTGTTCTCAAATGTTCTCACAATAAGAAATGTTTTCGATTAAACGTTCATATATATATATATATATATATATATATATATATATATATATATATATATATATATATATATATATATATGTATGTATGTGTGTATGTGTGTGTGTTTGTGTGTGTGTGTAAGAGTTCATGTGAGACAGACATAATTTTGTGAGACAGTAAAACCAATTTTTTCTAATGAAATATTCTATTATTCTAGTCATCGTAAAAATAATATATATAATACTCTAACATTATATGCTTTTAGAATATTTCAATGTAAAATATGTTAAATATATTGCTTTAGAATATTAGAATATTACATATATTATATATTTTTAAATAACATAATATTAGAATATTTCACTAGAAAAAACTTGTCACATAGTCTTACAAAATTAGACTCGTTTCAAATATATATATATATATATATATATATATATATATATATATATATATATATATATATATATATATATATAGAGAGAGAGAGAGAGAGAGAGAGAGATATAGATATACACACACACAGTATTATTAAGCATATTATCCATTTCTTGAAATTTAAGAGGTACAACTATTTGAACATCAAGTATAATCATATTAAGCTTACACACCTAAATGTATCTTACGGTGTTAACTCTCAAGATGTTGAGAACCCTAATTTCTTCTACATGGTACCACCTGCCGCCAAACCACATCTCTCCCATCTCTTTCTCTTTCCCCTTTCATGTCTCCGAAAACCCTTTGTTACCAACTTACCAACAACTTCTTGACGCCACCGTTACAAACTCCGCAATCACTTCTCTCTTATCTGTTATTAGTAACTTAAACCTCTAACCCTAACGACATCTGCCATCCGCCATCCATGCACTACCTTCTTATTTTCTTATCTAAAACGACATCCAATGTCCTTCTTTATCGATGCAACGACCTCCACCATGAGGCTTCCAAACCAGGTAAAAGACATCCAAACCCATCATTTGTTATTATTTATGGATTTGATTCTATTTGTGTTTTTGTTTTGGAATTTGTTTGTTTGAAAGATTTCTAATTTTTAGGGTTTTAACGAACTATGATTCCTAAAAAGAGGTGATATTCAGAAATTATGTTATCAAAGGTAATATTCTACTTCTAACTTTTCGATTATAAGGTTGGTTGTTCTTCTCGTTTTGTGCTAAGAAGATCTTCTTCAATAAGGGTTGTTCAATAAGGGTTGCCGTTATGGTGACTTTCTGGTAACTGTTATGGTATCTTTCAGGCTTAAAAAACAAATATTTATGATAACTTTTTTATTTTTTTTTATTTTTTATTTATTTATTTATTTATTTTTTTTGTGTTTTGCTTAGATTTCAGTAGATCTGGAAACAAAGATTTATATAAACTAACTGTTTATTATATTTATTTCATTTCAACATATCTTGAAACAAAGATCTGTAAAAGGTACATTCTTTGTATATTTACTATTTCAAATGGATATGGAAACAAAGATATGTAAAAAAACAACATTTTTGCGTCCTTTACATTTCAATAGATCTGAAAATGGTGATATCTACCTATGTGATTGTTTGATTATACGGGGACATGATCTTGAAAGAAAGTTAACCGACTAATTTCTTGCAGGTTTAGTTGTGAAGAATATAATAACTTACTTGTGTAAATATAAAGTGAAATAACATGTATTCACTAATGTGTTTGTTTATAAAAAATGATCTTACCTGTATTTGTGTATGTGTATGTTTAACAGATGATTTTCATCGCATGTTAAAAGTTACTAGGAATTAAGAAATCAAAATGGATGAGGTGCAAAAATAACATGTGTTGAGGTTAAAGGTGAAAGCTTACTACGAGAGGCGCCCACAATTAAGGGGGGAACTCACAAATGGTGATGTACTGTAAACCTATCTAATTGAATGTGTGTTGAAGAGCAAAAGAGGTTTTTCTAATAGTTTTTTCCAATTTGTTTGGACTTTCCCAATGTTTTGTGCACTGTGTAAGAGAATAGAAAAGTTGGTTTTATAATAGAAGGCAAGCTTAAGGTTGATTTTTTTAATGTTTTGTATTCATTTTATGTATGATAATACATGTTTTGGTGTAGGAATTAGCTACTCTGAGAATGGAGTAAGAGGCAACGGAGAAGTGATCTTCTGTTTGAATTAGTAAATACGAGTTCATTTGCTTAACAATATAAAATATTTTTTGTTTTGAACATACATATAAACAATATTCGTTGGCAAAAGCAAATATAAGAGATTAGTGCTACATAAATGTTTAACAGGGGCCTACAAAATATATAATATAGTTATTATTTACTTTTATCACAAAAATATTATATTTAATTTTTAAGTGAAAGTGGACATAGATTGTTAGGTTAATAAAATTATATATACATATATCATTTCAAAAAGCTCATACGTCGTTTTAAATATATCTAATACAAATTTACCTAACTAAATATGATTACTTAAAAACATTATTACATAAGACAATGTTTAATATATACTGGTTTAAAATCATAACACATTGAATCGTGATGTAGTAAACTATTGTAAAAACAATAATCGTCTTTACAACTAATTTCCGAAAGAAATTATTTGCAGTCGTTGCTTGGCGCGGGTATATATATATATATATATATATATATATATATATATATATATATATATATATATATATATATATATATATATATATCACAAATAAGAATTATAATATGTGATTATGTTACAAAAATGTGGTAATCCCAATGTCATGTATATTCCATGAGCATGTCTACAACCAAAAGGAACGACCATCGCCTATTACGTCCTCTAACAATTCTCCCTTAAACGACCATAAAACTAAATTATTATACTTTATTGTAATTGAACTAGAATTCTTTTCATATATAAACTCATTCAACAATTCAATCCGTATATGTTTATATTTTATAGATGATTTAATATAATATATTGATATTAACAATTTAGTATGTGGTTTGACATCTAATTTAATAAAATTATTATAATGATGAAATGTATATTATTAGATGTGACGAATGTATTCAGTTTACGTACAATTAATAATTTAATTCCAATATACTTTATCTATACCATGTCATATATATATATATATATATATATATATATATATATATATATATATATATATATATATATATATATATATATATATATATATATATATATATAAATTTTAAAGTTAATAAAAATGAAACACAATGAAGTTCAGGAAAGTTTATTTCCCAAATATTTGAAAATATTAAATCGGTTTCCAAAAATATATGTAATACATTAATATTTTTAAAAGGGAGAATTTTATATATGTCCCTCTTAAACTTCAAAATATCATATTTACCTAGTTTAATTTCTCAATATCATATTTATCATTCATAAACCTTCAAAATATCATATTTGCCCAAATTCTTTTTATAATGTTTTTAATATTTTATATCATTTTTTCTACCTTAGAATTATTATAATAATTAAGAAATTTAATAATATTATCTTTACGTCTATGATAATAGAATGTGAACTTCTAAATTGTTGGAATGTCGGCCTCTTGATAGGCAAAAATATTCATCTTCAACCCTTTCTATGGAATGCATATTTTGATTATTTAGTTTTTGTTGTTCTTTATTATTATTATCATGTTGTAGATGAATGATATTTTAGATATTATCATTGATATTTTGATGTTTAAAAAGTGCATATACGATATTTTGATATTTAAGAATGTCATATATGATATTTTGATGTTTAAAAATGATATATATATATGATATTTTAAAATTTTATGAAAGGTAAATATGATATTTAAAATTTTATGAACGGTAAATATGATATTTAGAAATTAAGTTGGATGAATGTGATATTTTGATGTGTAAGAAGGGCATATATAAAATTCTCCGTTTTT
The DNA here is from genome assembly GCF_052625555.1 of Lactuca saligna. Taxonomy (NCBI): domain Eukaryota; kingdom Viridiplantae; phylum Streptophyta; class Magnoliopsida; order Asterales; family Asteraceae; genus Lactuca; species Lactuca saligna. The sequence continues at coordinate 22,211,384 of NC_136418.1, forward strand.
TAAAATGTTAAAACTGTACAAAAAAGTGTTTCTTAATCTTATTTATTATCTACTATGCATCAACATTCTCATAGACCCTTCAAAGGTTAGTCATCATACTTAGATGTCAGGACAAATTGATCGTCAGATATGTTGAACCATTCATTTCAATTTGAAACATACGAGCCATTGAGACCATTGAGATGTGTTGTAAAAGTGGTGCATCATTGACGTGAAATGTTTTTCTTTCTAGGGAACAATTTTGAAGTTATGATACAAATAACTGGAATTTGCACCATTGAGTTTGTCCATTTTAAAAAAGATTAGAGGGACTAATTGTTAACTTGTTGAATACATCTCTACAAAATATTTAGAAATGTTTCATTTCTAATATTGTCGGTATTAGTCATCCTTGAGAAATTACTCACCATTGTGTTTGTTATCTAACTCGATTTTAGAAGGTTAAGATCAATAGTGGATGGTTGTTATTGTGTTATGTTGATCCTACACATAACAATTGGTTCAATTGGTTGGTGACCGTAATCAAAACTATGTAACGCTTAGATCTTTATTGTACTCACTCCATGTAATAAGGATCTATACAACATATTTAGCCACATTATTGCCTCATGATATTGTCAAACCAAAATGATGGTTGAATCCTTCAAGTTGGAACATTTGAAATTCTTGCTAAGGTCTAACTGGAGCAGAGAAATTCACCTTGGATGGTATACGGCTAGGTCAGATCATTCACAAATGTACATCCAAGTTGCACTAACTTTTAGATGAGAATATTCAAATTTAAATGTACATTCAAGTTGCCCATTGAGCTTGGTAGAATTTGTTGCCTCTACTCCTCTTGCACCCCTCTCAAAACCTGAGAAAGGAATACAACCTATTATAGTAGGCATTATATGTAACAACGTAAATTTTAAAACAAATTTTTCATTTTTGCAAACATCAAAAACCATCATTTAATATTCCAAATTCAAACGTGAACAATGTTATCATAACAAAATACATCCCATGATCATAAAAATAGTTTCTCCGACAGTGTGTACAATCACGCAAGCACCTTCCCACAGTCCTCGCTCGTACCTGAAACACATAACACAACAACTGTAAGCATAAATGCTTAGTGAGTTCCCCAAAATACAACTTAAGCACATACGCCTTTCCAGGCCCTGACCTTCCGGTCCATGTGTCTCAGGGGACTTCCGTCCCGACTAGGTAAACCTTCCAGTCCTACCTGCGTCAACCTTACGGTCCACATAACAACGCCTTCCGACCCATAACATATATGCCTTCTGGCCCATAACATAATGCCTTCCGGCCCATATCAAGCATATCATACATGGCACATATAAACGATTAACTTATCACGTACAATGCATATAACTCATAACATATCCGACCTTCCGGTCACACAATAAAACCCTTCCGGGTACAGTATAGTGAGAAAACTCACCTTGTGGAAAGTCTAAGATCTCGCGTACTCGCTATCTCAAAATCCCAACGATGACTCTACCTCGCCTAATCATAAAAATATCATTTTAATAATCAAAGACTTCCACAATTAAACTTTATCCCTTATCATCATTCCTCAGAGGGTAAAAGACCATTTTACCCTTCCTTGACCAAAAGTCTTCATGTTGACCAAAACCCTAAAAGTCAACAAAAGTCAACCTTGTGAGTACGCGGGGCGTACTGCTTGATGTACGCGGGGCGTACATCACCAACCCATGGATCGGGGTCTCCACCCAGTACGCTGCGCGTACTGGGAGTTATGCCCAGCGTAACCATCAGACTTTAACATACTTCATTTCTGGTCTTAATCGGTTAAGCCATTACTCCAACTTCTAGATCCGACTCTGTTTATGCGTCTATACCCATAAAGTTGAGACCTTTAAGCCTTGGCATGGCTGTAAAGGCTCCAACACTTCTTAACATCATTCTATTCCAACTCAAGGACCTAGATCTCATGCATGGTGTAACATTCACGTCCAAGATATCATTTTTATGAGTCTACAACTCCAATAGACCAGAAATATGATGGATCTAAGCTTATGGAGACCATTTGCACAAAAAGTCTCCACCTTTGGGACTAAAACCCTAGAAAATGGTACTTGAAGAATATAACATGAACCATATGTCAAGATCCGAGCTTTTTACCTGATAAAGAAGCTTCAATCTTTGCAAAGCTCAGATCCACACTTGAACACCACTTCTAACCTTCCCAATGAGCTCTTCTTCTCCTTTGCTACCTTGGAATGGCACCACCAAGCTTAGAATACTCACAAAATGGCCTAAGAACGAATGCACACTCTCTTTAGGGTTTCTCTCTGAGGGATGGTGGCTGAGAAGTCCAGCCACACATTCCTTTTATAGCCCTCCGAATGGATTAGGGTTTTTAGGTCTGGACCGGTTACGCCTACCGTAACCTTGGGTACGCCTAACGTAACCTTGGGTACGCCTAACGTACCCGAGGGTGAACGCGTCCAAATGAAGCGCGCGAGTACGCGCAGCGTACTCCTGGTATGCCCAGCATACTCGCCGAACATGCAAACCCTAAATGGAAATATATCAAAGATGCAGGGCTAAGTAGAAGGATACCTGGATTTCGGGCTGTTACAATTCTCCCCCACTAGAACCAAACTTCGTCCCCGAAGTCTCATACTGAAAACAACTCCGGATACTGATCCCGCATCTCAGACTCGGACTCCCATGTCACCTCGGACCCCTTCCGATGTTGCCACTGCACTTGTACTAAGGGTACTTCCTTGTTCCTCAGAACCTTAACCTTCCGATCCCTGATCGCCACTGGTCTCTCCACATAGTTCAGGCCTGCATCCACCTGAATATCATCTAATGGCACCACTGCCGACTCGTCGGCAATACATTTCCTCAACTGCGAGACATGAAAGGTGTTATGGATCTGTCCCAACTCAGCAGGTAGATCCAACCGGTAGGCTACCATGCCTACCCTAGCAATCACCCAGAAAGGTCCAATATACCGGGGTCCTAACTTGCCCCTCTTCCTGAATCGTATCACTCCTTTCCAAGGAGAGACCTTTAGGAGCACAAGGTCACCAACCTGAAACTCAAGCTCGGACCGACGCCTGTCCGCATAACTCTTCTGGCGACTCTGCGCGGTCAACAATCTCTGCCTGACCTGTTGAATCTGCTCGGTCGTCTGGAGTACAATCTCCGTGCTACCCATCACCCGTTCTCCCACCTCTCCCCAGCAGATGGGGGTGCGACACCTCCTCCCATACAACAACTCAAAGGGTGGCATACCAATGCTCGAATGATGGCTGTTGTTGTACGAAAACTCTACTAAGGGTAAATAGGTGTCCCAACTCCCTCCAAAATCCAAAACACATGCTCGGAGCATATCCTCAAGCGTCTGAATCATCCGGTCGCTCTGTCCGTCCGTCTGCGGGTGGTATGCGGTACTAAAATGCAGCCTCGTACTCAACTCCTCATGAAACTTCTTCCAAAACCTGGAGTTAAATCCTACATCCTGATCTGAAACAATCGACATCAGAACCCATGCCACGATACCACCTCCCTCACATATAATTCTGCCAACTTCTCCGCAGAAGAGCTCTCACTGATGTCTAGAAAATGAGCGCTCTTCGTCAATCTGTCCACAATCACCCAAATTGCATCGACTCCCCTCGCAGTCCTCGACAATTTGGTGATAAAATCCATGGTAATCTGTTCCCACTTCCATTCGGGAATCTCCAGCGGCTGCAATTTACCGTGTGGACGCTGGTGCTCGGCCTTAACCTGACGACAAGTCAGGGACCTCTTGACAAACCATGCAACATCCCTTTTCATACAGGGCCACCAATACTCCTTCTTTAGGTCCAAATACATCTTAGTAGCCCCGGGATGAATCGAGAATTTCGATCGATGCGCTTCCTCCATCGAAATAGTACACGTACCACCCACAAACGGTACCCAAATCTAATCGTGAAAGGTCATGAGTCCCCGTCCATCCGTAACGAATTCCGATACCTGACCAATAACCCACTCCCTCTTCTGGTTTTCTGGTCTCGCAGCCTCAGCCTGAGCTCCTCGGATGGTGTTCAAAATCGGAGTCATCACCGTCAACCTCATACAAATGTCTTGGATCGGGGCGCTTTCCGCCCTACGGCTCAACGCAGCGGTCACTACATTCGCCTTGCCCGGGTGGTACAAGATCTCACAATCATAATCCTTCACCACATCCAACCATCTCCTCTGTCGCATATTTAGATTTGGCTGATCCATCAAGTACTTCAGACTCTTGTGGTCTGTGTATATGGTACACCGAACCCCATAAAGATAGTGCCGCCAGATCTTGAGGGCAAACACCACAGCCCCCAGTTCCAGGTCATGGGTGGGATATCTCAACTCATGAGGCTTCAGCTGCCTCGAAGCATACGCTATAACGTGTCCCCTCTGCATAAGCACATCCCCTAACCCCGATATTGATGCATCACAGTATACCACAAAATCCCCCATCCCTTCCGGGAGTGCAAGCACCGGGGCCTTGCACAATTTCTGATGAAGGGTCTCGAATGAGGACTGCTGCTTCGGTCCCCATGAAAATGCAACACCCTTCCAAGTCATCTTAGTAAGTGGCACGACAATCTTGGAGAAATCCTTGACAAACCTTAGATAATAGCCGGCCAATCCCAAAGAACTCCTGATCTCAGTGGGCGATCTCGGCACTTCCCATCTCAACACCGCCTCGATCTTGGCCGGATCGACCAATATCCCTTTCTGGTTAACGAGGTGCCCTAGGAACTGGATCTCTCTGTCACACCCCCAAACCAAGGATGGCGGAAACGTCCGGGGGTGGAGGACTTCATGTATAGCATCATAACCACAATTTCAATAGTAATTCAAGCAAACACAACCAACATATATATAATTGAAAAGTTACATCACTTTCATGAATTACATGTTTCAAAATCAATTACAATATGTTGTCAAATATGAAAAGTTTGACACCTCAACGTCCCATCCTCAAAAGCACTTGGTAACACGATTAATGCTTTCCTGTGAATACAAGTTGTTTGAAAAGTGTCAACACAAGGGTTGGTGAGTTCATAAGCTTTTATTAATAATCTTATTAGAAGTCTTTCACATGTAAATGTCGCGTTGTTTCAGAAAAATCCGATATTTTCCTCGAAATCCGAAAAAAATGTAGCCTTACAACCAAAGACTAAAATGTATGAAGAGTCATCGTTTCTTAGTAGGAAAGTTGTGAGTTTAAAATGAATTGGAAAGTAAATTTATTTTATCAACCTAAAACCTACTTTGGTTTTTATGCAACCCCGTAAACTTTATGAATTGTTGTCTCCCTAAGTGAGTCGCTATAATCATACTGTGACTATGTGAACCTGCCACAACGTTTCTCAGGCGTCGCGAAAATGAAATGACATTTGTCACCCGTAGACCTGCAGGTCCCACTGTAGCTAGCAGCGAGGTGTGGGGTGTCAAACCCAATATAGATCTATATACAAGTATCACGTTCTCCCTCAAGGAGATTCTGATTATAACTACCAGGAATTATATCCCGCACTCGGACGTACGGGGAGAGAGAGTCTCACCATAGGTTAACAAGTTTACTTGAAATGTGTGTGAATATAAATCTTTCTTGTATGAATGTACCCTTTTTGTACGAGTGCGTTGAGTGATGTATCATAAACTATACCTATTATAGTTTATCTAAAATGTACGTAATATGTATGAATTCTTTTATGGAAATGTATTAGTATTGTGAATTTATCAAACTATACATTTTATAGTCTAATAATACGTGTTCCAAAATGAATGAATAATATTTAATATTTATATGAATGTCTTAATTCCAGTTCATAATGATAAACTAACACGGAAACGCATTCAAATATTAGAACTTATGATTATACACTTTGCTCAACATAATACAAAGTGTTATGATATTTACATGCTGTTGGCTAACTTTAGCCATTCTGCCCTGTATTTGGAAAAATCATAGAAAATCATACGAAGTCGAAAACTAGATCCGTAAATTCTGAGAGTTCGCAAAATGTGTCTAGTTTGCTCATAAATTTTATCTCAATTTATAATAACCTCTAACTTGGGTGAAAAAGTCCAAAATCACAGACTGGTCCGGATTGTTGTTTGAAATGATAGGCAGTTTTGTAAAAATCGCCATAAATTGTAGAAAAATCGTATGGAGATGTGCAAGTAGCCATTTTAAAGCTAAAAACTTGAACTATTTGCACCTTGTACAGTTTTGAAAACAAAAATGTGTAAGATGCCCAAAACAGTCCGTGAATGGAGTTGAACTTTTCTAATGAAGGCTGTTAGAAAACTTTTGATAGGTTCTTAATGTTTTAACTTGTATTCACCCCCTGAAAACTTGAGAAATCATGAAAATGTAGGGGTATGAACTCACCTTGAGTGATTTCAGTAGATGATTGTTGAAGAATGGAAGTGTTTAATTCAAGAACACTTGGAGATGCCTTGAAGGTTTTCGAGAATCTAACATCATAGTTAGGGAGTTTGTGTAAGCAACCAAAGATTTGAGTAGAATGAAGTGAAATAATAATAGGGAGGATGAATTTTTACTTACTAAGTGTGGAAGAACACTTGAATCCAGCCTTGGATCTCGAAAATTTGAGTAGAAGAGTTTGAGAGAAAAAGTGATGTTTGTTACTTAGTGGAATGAGAGTAATGAGAGAAAAATGAGGAGTGTGGTTGATTGTTCCAGCTCAAAAAAACGTGGGAGTGAGTGAAATTTGAGTGTAAGGGAACATTGAAGTGACATAGGTAAGGTGGGGAGGTATGGCTGGTCATAGAGTGGGTGTGGGGTGGTTGCTTGTGATCATACGTCTTTGGACTCAAAAGTCAAGAACAATGTCTTATAATAGTTTATATCCCATTTTTAGTTTAATTTTCTAAATATATGTGTGGTTGTCTATGTGTGTGCATCTCTTTAAAAATTCTGCAATTTCTTCATTATATGACCCCCATTTGCGAAGTTGAGTATTTATTTCCAAAAATGCGAAACTCCAGGGACAATATTAGAAATCTTCTGTTTTCTTCCCCAATTCGCATTCTACTGTGAAATACTTCGCATCTTCATTCTTACACCCTTCGCATCCCTTCGCATTAATCACCTTCGCATTTTCATTCTTACACCCTTCGCATTCCCTTCGCATTAATCACCTTCGCATTTTCATTCTTACACCCTTCGCATCCCTTCGCATTAATCACCTTCGCATTTTCATTCTTACACCCTTCGCATCCCTTCGCATTAATCACCTTCGCAATTTCATTCTTACACCCTTCGCATCCGCGTTTTTCTTCACGAATCATCCCTCAATCATCAATCCAATTGCGAATCAAAAACTCATATGTTCTTGCTTTATCGATTCATCGACTACACTCATACAAATGCGAACAATACTCAATTTCAAAATCGATTGAAACTTATAGCAAAGCTAAATCCAACTTCGCATTAATCACCTTCGCATTTTAACCTAATTGATCAAATGTGATTCACAATTTTTTTTTTTTTTTTTTTTTTTTATTTTTTTATTTTTTTTCCAGATGCGAACACAGCTTAGTTCTTGATTAGTACGAAGGCTTAGGAAATTTTTAACACAAACTTTTCTACTGTGATGTTTTCCCATTAACATAGCAAGTTATACAACACGAACATAACACTAACCCTAATACACAAGGTTTAATAGAGTTGACCGGCTTGACTTGATGACTTGACTTGACTCAAGATTGACGATTGTCACATCTTCCCCCCGTTAGAGGGAATTTCGTCCCGAAATTTAAATTCGGCTGGGACTTCAAGGGTTTGGGAAAAGATGTGGATACTTTTGCTTCATTTGATCTTCACGTTCCCAGGTAAATTCAGGCCCTCGTTTCGCGTTCCAACGAACCTTCACTATGGGAATGCGACTTTGTTTTGTTCTCTTGATCTCTCGATCCATGATCTCGACGGGTTCCTCCACAAAGTGGAGATTCTCATTAACTTCAATTTCTTCAAGTGGTATTACGAGTGTCTCGTCAGACAGACACTTCTTTAAGTTGGACACGTGGAAGATAGGGTGCACATTACTAAGTTCTTGTGGTAGTCGGAGTTTGTACGCCACCGGACCAATCCTAGCAAGGATCTCGAACGGACCGATGTACCTTGGGTTTAGTTTCCCCCGTTTACCGAAACGTATCACCCCTTTCCAGGGGGAAACTTTTAGTAGTACCCGGTCTCCGACCTGGAATTCTAAAGGTTTGCGTCGCTTATCCGCGTAACTCTTTTGTCGATCACGAGACGCTTTTAGTCTTTCCCGAATTTGAATGATCTTTTCTGTGGTTTCCCTTATGATTTCCGGCCCCGTAAGGGTGCTATCAGGGACTTGCCCTCTGGCTAGCTGAGTATCTCCAACTTCGGCCCAACACAGTGGCGACCTACACTTGCGGCCGTAGAGAGCTTCGAATGGGGCGACTCCAATGCTAGTGTGATAACTGTTATTATAAGAGAATTCGATAAGCGGTAGATGGGTATCCCATGCCTTACCAAAATCTATCACACAGGCTCTCAGCATGTCTTCCAACGTCTGGATGGTTCTCTCGCTTTGTCCGTCCGTTTGTGGATGGTAGGCCGTACTCATGTCTAACCTGGTTCCCAGAGACTTTTGTAGGGACTGCCAGAAACGCGAGGTGAATCTACTATCTCGATCCGAGATAATGGATGTTGGTACACCATGTAGTCGTACGATCTCCCTAATGTACGTCCTGGTCAACTTTTCCATCTTGTCTGTTTCCTTTATTGGCAGGAAGTGCGCGGACTTGGTCAATCTGTCTACAACCACCCATATGGTATCCATCCCACCTGATGTCTTAGGCAGTTTGGTTACGAAGTCCATGGTTATTCGCTCCCACTTCCACTCGGGTATATCTGGTTGCTGAAGTAGTCCTGATGGCTTCTGATATTCCACCTTGACCTTGGCGCAAGTGAGGCACTTGCTCACATAAGTAGCAACTTCAGCCTTCATGTTTGGCCACCAGTATACTCTTTTGAGGTCTAGATACATCTTATCTGACCCCGGATGAATGGAGTATCGAGTCTTGTGGGCCTCATCCATTACAACGTCTCGGTATCCACCGAACTTCGGTGTCCAGATTCGATTCATGAGATAACGAGCTCCATCCTCTCTGACTTCCAAGTTCTTATCCATCCCCCTTAGTGCTTCGCTTGCCACGTTTTCTGGCTTCAGGGCTTCAAATTGGGCGTCCTTGATCTGAGTGGCCAGTTGGGAGTGGATGGTCATGGCTAGGGATTTTACTCGGCGACCCGAGTATTCTTTCCTGCTTAAGGCATCGGCTACTACATTAGCCTTGCCTGGGTGGTAGCGAATTTCACATTCGTAGTCATTCAGTAATTCCACCCATCGTCTTTGGCGCATGTTTAGTTCTTTCTGATTGAGAATGTGTTGAAGACTTTTGTGATCAGTGAAGATGGTGCACTTGGTGCCGTAGAGGTAGTGCCTCCAAATCTTCAGGGCGAACACCACAGCTCCCAATTCAAGGTCGTGGGTTGTGTAATTAACTTCATGTGTCTTCAGTTGTCTTGATGCATAAGCGATGACTTTTCCCCTTTGCATGAGCACACAGCCGAGGCCTTGATTTGAAGCATCGCAATACACCACAAAATCGTCAATTCCTTCTGAAAGGGACAAGATTGGTGCGCTGCATAGGGCTTGCTTTAGTGTCTGGAAGGCGGCTTCTTGTTTATCTTCCCATTCGAACACCACCCCTTTCTGAGTCAAGGTGGTGAGAGGCTTAGCGATTTTGGAGAAGTTTTGTATGAATCTTCGATAGTAGCCTGCGAGTCCTAAAAACTGTCGGATTTCTGTCGGCGTTGTAGGTGTTGACCAATCTTCGATTGCTTTGATCTTCGAGGGGTCCACATGTATTCCTTCTTTGCTTATTACGTGGCCTAGGAATCCTACTTCTCGGAGCCAAAATTCACACTTTGAGAATTTAGCGTAAAGCTTTTCGGTCCTTAAAACCTCCAGAACTAGTCGTAGGTGATGTCTGTGCTCTTCTTCGCTCCTCGAATAGACCAGGATATCGTCGATGAATACGATGACGAATTTATCCAAGAAGGGTCGACACACTCGATTCATCAAATCCATGAACACCGCGGGCGCGTTAGTTAACCCGAATGGCATCACTACAAACTCATAGTGCCCATAGCGAGTTCTGAATGCCGTCTTGGGGATATCCTCTTCTTGAACTCGCAGTTGATGATAGCCCGACCTCAGGTCGATTTTTGAAAAGTAGCTGGCTCCTTGGAGCTGGTCGAAGAGGTCATCGATTCGGGGTAGGGGATAACGGTTCTTGATAGTGAGTTTGTTTAGTTCTCGATAGTCTATGCACATACGAAAAGAACCATCCTTCTTCTTTACAAATAAGACTGGTGCTCCCCAAGGTGAGAAGCTTGGCCTGATGAACCCTTTGCTCAATAGTTCATTCAATTGGCTGGATAGTTCTTGCATTTCTGCCGGTGCTAAGCGATAGGGAGCCCTGGCGACGGGGGTAGCTCCTGGGATTAAGTCGATCCGAAATTCGACTTGCCTTGCGAGTGGTACACCAGGCAGATCGTCTGGGAAAACATCAGGGAAGTTGCATACTTCTGGAATTTCTTTGATGTCCTTCACCTCCTGTTTCTTATCTACGATGTGGGCTAAGAAAACATGGTATTGCTTTCGGAGGTACTTTTGGGTTTTAACACAAGAGATGATTTGTAGGTTCGCACTAGGTTTATTGCCATAAACGGTGAGAACGTTGCCATTCGGCAGATTGAGGCGGACGGCCCTTTCGTAACATAGAATGTCGGCACGATGAAGGCTTAGCCAATCCATACCAATGATTATATCGAAGCTTTTTATGGTGACCGGCATAAGGTCGATTTTGAACAAATGGTTGTCTAGAGTGAGAGTACACCCTATGTAAATATCATTAGCGCGCTCAACTTTTCCATTTGCCATTTCTACGATGTAAGAATCTTCTAGTGGTTGAGAATTTTGCTTAAGTATATGTTTGAATTGGTGACTTATGAAACTTCTTTCTGCCCCACTATCGAAAAGTACGCATGCATAAGAGTTATTGAGGAGGAACGTACCAGTAACCACAGAGGGATCCTTGACTGCTTCTCCCTGCCCTAAGGTTAGGACCCTCCCTACACCCCCAGCATTAGGGGTTCGTGCCTTGGGGCAGTTCCTCCTGAAGTGTCCCGTTTCACCACACCCATAGCAGGCCTGGCTTGCTCCAGTGTTGGCGGTCGTAGCGACTTGTGTGGCGGGTTGGGTAGTCGTTCTACAGAATCGTGCAGTGTGCCCCTTTTTGTTACAGTTATTGCAGTGTGACTCACGACAAGCACCGTTATGGTGGTAGTTACACTTGTTGCACTTGGGAAAAGTTCCTGCATACTGTTTCGGTGGCGCTGGAGCGGCAGCAGTAGTGGCGGCGCGAACAGCAACAATCGGTTGCTTTTTGGCGGGGTCCTGAATTGGTTGTTTCCTTTTATTTCCCCAGAACTTCCTCTTGTTGTTCCCTCCTTTTGTTCGGTCGGTGGTGGTTATCACGGTACCACGGCTAGCCCTGTGATCTATGAGTTGTTGTGCCAATTCCTTGGCACTCTCAAAGGTAGTGGGTTTCGAGGCCAAGACACTATCTTGAATCTGGGATGATAGGCCCCAGAGATATCGTTCCACCTTTTTCTCTTCTGGAGTGACCATTGTTGGACAGAGGAGTGCTAGGTCGTTGAAACGGGCAGTAAAAGTTTCAAGATCAGTGCCTGTCATCCTGAGGTTCCAAAGTTCTTCTTCAAGTTTTTGTATTTCGCCCCTCGGGCAGTATTCCTTCAACATTAGAGCTTTCAAATCCTCCCAGCTGATCGCGTTAGCTACTGCAGGAGTAAGTGACTTAACTCGGCCATTCCACCAAGTGAGTGCTTTTCCAGTGAAAGTGAATGCCGCATACTTGACCTTGCTCGCCTCGGGACAAGCGCAGATTTCAAAAACTGCCTCGGTCCTTTCGAACCATTGCACCAGTGTGATGACGCCCCCGCTTCCATTGAAAGGATCGGGTTTGCCATTCGTGAAGTCTTTGTAAGTGCACTCCCTCGCACGCCCCGTGCTGTCCCCATGAATGGAATTGGTAGCTCCGGATCCAGAACCGCCGGAACCATGGGTTCCCATTTGCGACATTGCTGCCGCCACGGCTGCCGTCACTGCAGCCTGGAACATTGCAGGATCAAACTGCGGAGGTGGTGGTGGAGGCGGCACTGGGTTGTTGGAAGGCCTTGGTCTTTTCCTTGGTGGCATGGTTCTGTCATAAAAAAAATGACTAGTCGGTAAGACTTCAATAGTGATAACGAGTCGAGTGTTACTGGTTTCATCCCTCTTGTATTTTATCATAACTTTATTATTCGTAATTGTTTGTGTGATCAGGTTATGATGTATAGTGTCCAACATTCAATAAATAAAATACATGCCAAAGTTCATTGATAACTTTTAGTACATAACGCTTAGAGAGAAAAGTTTGACCTCATAGGGGTCTACATTACATCGTTACAAAAGGTAGTTTTTTTTTTTTTTTTTTTTTTTTTTTTTTTTTTTTTTTTTTTTTTTGGCATTACAAAACCCCTTTGAATAGTGTAATCACATAATCGCAGGGTCGACCTACATACGAGGAGTAGCACCAACGCGTACTCATAAAATTCTACTACCTAGACGGGAGAATAGCAACGAGCTCTAATCACTGCGACCCTTCTTTGACGGAGGCTGCGATGATGTCGATGCGCCCTGTAGTTCCGCCAATTTGCGTTCAGCTGCAACCATTCTCTCTTCGAGTGCCATGTATCTTTCCCGATACTCTCTTGTTTCTGCTTGAGCCGCGAGAAGGTCTCTAATGAGTTGGTCTCGGTGGTGGGAGTCTCGTTCCAGGTTTCTGGTGCGATCCGTAGCAGACTGTACAATGGCACTTAACTCCCGGACCTGATCTGTCGTTGTCCTACCACGATCATTCATTCTTGCCATTCGTTGTATCGTGACGGGGAGAGCCCTATCAGCCGGTCCACCATGAGTGAGATCATAGTAACCTCGTTGGTAGCCATATGGTGACCGTTGGCGTTGTTGTCGGCTCCATTTTTCGATCGTTGTTACCCAAGGGGGTTCAGGTCCATTGTAACCAAAACGGTGCGCGGGTACCCTCGCGATGTAGGGAGGGTTGAATACTTCTGGTGGTTCCTCCGCTTCGTTCCCAACCATGACTACCTCATCACCTTCCTCTTCTTCCTCTTCTTCCTCTTCTTCTTCTTGTTCGTCTTCCTCCTCGGGCTCCTCCTCGGGATCCTCCTCGGGATCCTCTTCGGGATCTTCCTCGGGTTCCTCTTCGGGATTCTCCTCGGGCTCGTCTTCAATCCATCCCGCGTTTCCCCGATTGGGAAAGTAGGGGTCCCCGGGTATGTGAAATCCGGCCATGTCGTCTGCACGAGAAACGGGGTTAAGAAGTATGTATCGGAAAATAATAATTTGGCGCTATAGAAACGTACAAATACTCCTATAGTATTTTTAAATGTTTATATTTGGTTCTTAGCGTGTTCTTTATGGAGTGTTATTAGGTTTTCAGATTTGTCGCTCATTACGACTATTCCTTAGTGTGCGTAAGTTACTTCTTGGACGGATATAGTTGATCAGGCTATATCCTTCCCAGAACTGATTACACATGCTAAGGCGTATTAATAATGTTCGACTCCTCCTCTTTCAATTTACGTTCTCCTAAGTTATGACACCATGCTAGTATAGAATGCATGCAAGTATACTTTGAAACAAGAAATTATTTGTTTTCTAAAAGTACAACTCTTTAAATCACTTTAAGAATCAGAGACTTTTAGTCCCAAATGTGTTTATAGTTTGTATATCTTATGTGGTTGATATACTGAATTCACTATAAACCGTGCTCTGATACCAATCTGTCACACCCCCAAACCAAGGATGGCGGAAACGTCCGGGGGTGGAGGACTTCATGTATAGCATCATAACCACAATTTCAATAGTAATTCAAGCAAACACAACCAACATATATATAATTGAAAAGTTACATCACTTTCATGAATTACATGTTTCAAAATCAATTACAATATGTTGTCAAATATGAAAAGTTTGACACCTCAACGTCCCATCCTCAAAAGCACTTGGTAACACGATTAATGCTTTCCTGTGAATACAAGTTGTTTGAAAAGTGTCAACACAAGGGTTGGTGAGTTCATAAGCTTTTATTAATAATCTTATTAGAAGTCTTTCACATGTAAATGTCGCGTTGTTTCAGAAAAATCCGATATTTTCCTCGAAATCCGAAAAAAATGTAGCCTTACAACCAAAGACTAAAATGTATGAAGAGTCATCGTTTCTTAGTAGGAAAGTTGTGAGTTTAAAATGAATTGGAAAGTAAATTTATTTTATCAACCTAAAACCTACTTTGGTTTTTATGCAACCCCGTAAACTTTATGAATTGTTGTCTCCCTAAGTGAGTCGCTATAATCATACTGTGACTATGTGAACCTGCCACAACGTTTCTCAGGCGTCGCGAAAATGAAATGACATTTGTCACCCGTAGACCTGCAGGTCCCACTGTAGCTAGCAGCGAGGTGTGGGGTGTCAAACCCAATATAGATCTATATACAAGTATCACGTTCTCCCTCAAGGAGATTCTGATTATAACTACCAGGAATTATATCCCGCACTCGGACGTACGGGGAGAGAGAGTCTCACCATAGGTTAACAAGTTTACTTGAAATGTGTGTGAATATAAATCTTTCTTGTATGAATGTACCCTTTTTGTACGAGTGCGTTGAGTGATGTATCATAAACTATACCTATTATAGTTTATCTAAAATGTACGTAATATGTATGAATTCTTTTATGGAAATGTATTAGTATTGTGAATTTATCAAACTATACATTTTATAGTCTAATAATACGTGTTCCAAAATGAATGAATAATATTTAATATTTATATGAATGTCTTAATTCCAGTTCATAATGATAAACTAACACGGAAACGCATTCAAATATTAGAACTTATGATTATACACTTTGCTCAACATAATACAAAGTGTTATGATATTTACATGCTGTTGGCTAACTTTAGCCATTCTGCCCTGTATTTGGAAAAATCATAGAAAATCATACGAAGTCGAAAACTAGATCCGTAAATTCTGAGAGTTCGCAAAATGTGTCTAGTTTGCTCATAAATTTTATCTCAATTTATAATAACCTCTAACTTGGGTGAAAAAGTCCAAAATCACAGACTGGTCCGGATTGTTGTTTGAAATGATAGGCAGTTTTGTAAAAATCGCCATAAATTGTAGAAAAATCGTATGGAGATGTGCAAGTAGCCATTTTAAAGCTAAAAACTTGAACTATTTGCACCTTGTACAGTTTTGAAAACAAAAATGTGTAAGATGCCCAAAACAGTCCGTGAATGGAGTTGAACTTTTCTAATGAAGGCTGTTAGAAAACTTTTGATAGGTTCTTAATGTTTTAACTTGTATTCACCCCCTGAAAACTTGAGAAATCATGAAAATGTAGGGGTATGAACTCACCTTGAGTGATTTCAGTAGATGATTGTTGAAGAATGGAAGTGTTTAATTCAAGAACACTTGGAGATGCCTTGAAGGTTTTCGAGAATCTAACATCATAGTTAGGGAGTTTGTGTAAGCAACCAAAGATTTGAGTAGAATGAAGTGAAATAATAATAGGGAGGATGAATTTTTACTTACTAAGTGTGGAAGAACACTTGAATCCAGCCTTGGATCTCGAAAATTTGAGTAGAAGAGTTTGAGAGAAAAAGTGATGTTTGTTACTTAGTGGAATGAGAGTAATGAGAGAAAAATGAGGAGTGTGGTTGATTGTTCCAGCTCAAAAAAACGTGGGAGTGAGTGAAATTTGAGTGTAAGGGAACATTGAAGTGACATAGGTAAGGTGGGGAGGTATGGCTGGTCATAGAGTGGGTGTGGGGTGGTTGCTTGTGATCATACGTCTTTGGACTCAAAAGTCAAGAACAATGTCTTATAATAGTTTATATCCCATTTTTAGTTTAATTTTCTAAATATATGTGTGGTTGTCTATGTGTGTGCATCTCTTTAAAAATTCTGCAATTTCTTCATTATATGACCCCCATTTGCGAAGTTGAGTATTTATTTCCAAAAATGCGAAACTCCAGGGACAATATTAGAAATCTTCTGTTTTCTTCCCCAATTCGCATTCTACTGTGAAATACTTCGCATCTTCATTCTTACACCCTTCGCATCCCTTCGCATTAATCACCTTCGCATTTTCATTCTTACACCCTTCGCATTCCCTTCGCATTAATCACCTTCGCATTTTCATTCTTACACCCTTCGCATCCCTTCGCATTAATCACCTTCGCATTTTCATTCTTACACCCTTCGCATCCCTTCGCATTAATCACCTTCGCAATTTCATTCTTACACCCTTCGCATCCGCGTTTTTCTTCACGAATCATCCCTCAATCATCAATCCAATTGCGAATCAAAAACTCATATGTTCTTGCTTTATCGATTCATCGACTACACTCATACAAATGCGAACAATACTCAATTTCAAAATCGATTGAAACTTATAGCAAAGCTAAATCCAACTTCGCATTAATCACCTTCGCATTTTAACCTAATTGATCAAATGTGATTCACAATTTTTTTTTTTTTTTTTTTTTTTTTTTTTTTTTTTTTTTTTTCCAGATGCGAACACAGCTTAGTTCTTGATTAGTACGAAGGCTTAGGAAATTTTTAACACAAACTTTTCTACTGTGATGTTTTCCCATTAACATAGCAAGTTATACAACACGAACATAACACTAACCCTAATACACAAGGTTTAATAGAGTTGACCGGCTTGACTTGATGACTTGACTTGACTCAAGATTGACGATTGTCACACTCTCGTAACCAGAAATCACACTTGGAGAATTTGGCATACAGCCTCTCCGATCTCAATACTCCAAGAATTTCCCTTAAATGCTCCTCATGCTGCTCCCTAGACCTCGAATATACCAAAATATCATCAATGAATAAGATCACCGACCGATCCAACATCGGCCTGCACACCTTGTTCATAAGATCCATGAATGCAGCCGGGGCATTGGTGAGCCCAAAAGGCATCACCACAAACTCGTAATGTCCATAACGAGTTCTGAATGCAGTCTTCTGAATATCTTCATCCCGAACCCTCGTCTGATGATAACCCGACCTCAACTCTATCTTAGAGAACCAAGATGCCCCCTGCAACTGATCGAACAAATCATCGATCCTAGGTAACGGATATCGGTTTTTAACCGTCAACTTGTTCAACTCCCGATAATTGATACACATCCGGTGTGAACCATCCTTTTTCTTGACAAATAGAATCGGCGCTCCCCAAGGTGAGCTACTCGGTCGAATAAACCCCTTTCCCAACAGCTCCTGAAGCTGCGAGGATAACTCCTGCATTTCTGGTGGAGCCAGGCGATAAGGCGCCTTGGCGATGGGCGCTGCTCCCGGAACCAGATCGATACGGAACTCCACTTGCCTTTCCGGAGGCACGCCTGATAATTCTTCGGGGAACACATCCGAAAACTCGCATACTACTGGAACCTCGTCAACCGAAATTGGCCTCCCCGTGGCCACTCGAGTATCCATCACATAGGCTATGAATCCACCGGGGGAACATACTCGTCTCTGAACATAGAGGTAAACCTCTCCCAAGTCCCGGCTGAAACCTCCGCAAGAGTGAAGTTCGCCGTCACTAACCTCCACCAATCCTTTGCTCCCAGGTGGAGCTGGTTCAAAGCGAACCGTACCCTTAGATGCTCCGGACATGAACAAGTGTAGAAGCATCCCTCAATATCAGCAATTCATCTCATCACAGCGATCGGATCCTGCGTCCCGTCAAACTCGGGTGGCTTCATGTTGCTGAACTCCCGGAACAGCAACGAGTAACCTCCCTGTGGTCTGGCAGCGGCCACAGCTGCGGTAGCTGCAGCGGCTGCGGCCTCAGTCACCGCGGCGTACCGCTCATCAAAAGTCTCCATCAGAGTGGTCTTAATAGACCCAAACATCTCCGGAATCTCGGCCCGGATCGCCGCAGCCACCTCCTCGTGAATCATCTGACGAAGCTCCTCATCACTCACACTGCTCGTACCAGGTCTGTGGCGTGGTCCAACCATAATGCCTTTGAAATACAACATAAAAATATCAGAGAATCCATCGAGCATAATCACACTCGATAACGCAACCCTACTCGGTCTCCGATACCCAAGGATTCTTACTTGGGTTACCCACTGACCCGGTGTCTTCAGTAGTACGGGCCCAATACTACCAACTACACTGTATCAGCATTCACCCCAAGTCCTCCTCCTTGAACCCCGGATCATAAGTACTCTATTCTTGCTATGCACTGGCTACCCACTCACTCTCAAAGCCTCTCATAGCAGCAGTTCCCCCTAGACTAAGGCATCACAAATCAGACCACTCTAGTCCTAATATGAATACCCAGTCTACTAGCATGCGTATCATATCATAACATATCTCATAACACACATTGTAAGAACATTTTGGGGATTTTACCATTCGGGCGCTGGCTGATCGTACACACTGCTTCTCCTTTGGTTGTTTCGAAATCTCTTATCAAACTTTTATTGCTTTTATTAATTAAAAATTTTCCTCAAATCCCCGGTTTGAGTTCAGTTACGCCCGAAGGTGTATCCGAATCCCTCAAACCAAGGCTCTGATACCAACTTGTAACAACGTAAATTTTAAAACAAAATTTTCATTTTTGCAAACATCAAAAACCATCGTTTAATATTCCAAATTCAAACGTGAACAATGTTATCATAACAAAATACATACCATGATCATAAAAATAGTTTCTCCGACAGTGTGTATAATCACGCCGGCGCCTTCCCACGGTCCTCGATAGTACCTAAAACACATAATACAACAACTGTAAGCATAAATGCTTAGAGAGTTCCCCAAAATACAACTTACGCACATACGCCTTTCCAGGCCCTGAGCTTCCGGTCCATGTGTCTCAGGGGAATTCTGTCCTGACTAGGTAAACCTTCCGGTCCTACCTGCATCAACCTTACGGTCTACATCACAACGCCTTCCAGCCCATAACATATATGCCTTCCGGCCCATAACATAATGCCTTCCGGCCCATATCAAGCATATCATACATGGAACATATAAACGATTAACTTATCACGTACAATGCATATAACTCATAACATATCCGACCTTCCGGTCACACAATAAAACCCTTCCGGGTACAGTATAGTGAGAAAACTCACCTCGTGGAAAGTCTAAGATCTCGCGTACTCGCTATCTCTAAATCCCAACGACGACTCTAGCTCGCCTAATCATAAAAATATCATTTTAATAATCAAAGACTTCCATAATTAAACTTTACCCCTTATCATCATTCCTCAGAAGGTAAAAGACCATTTTACAATTCCTTGACACAAAGTCTTCATGTTGACCAAAACCCTAAAAGTCAACCTTGTGAGTACGCGGGGCGTATTGCTTGATGTACGCGGGGCGTACATCGCCAACCCATGGATCGAGGTGTCCACCCAGTATGTTGCGCGTACCGGGAGATACGCCCAGCGTAACCATCAGACTTTAACATACTTCACTTCTGGTCTTAATCGGTTAAGGCATTACTCCAACTTCTAGATCCGACTCTGTTTATGCGTGTATACCCATAAATTCGAGACCTTTAAGCCTTGGCATGGCTGTAAAGGCTCCAACACTTCTTAACATCATTCTATTCCAACTCAAGGACCTAGATCTCATGCATGGTGTAACATTCACGTCCAAGATATCATTTTTATGAGTCTACAACTCCAATAGACCAGAAATATGGTGGATCTAAGCTTATGGAGACCATTTGCACAAAAAGTCTCCACCTTTGGGACTAAAACCCTAAAAAATGGTACTTGAATAACATGAACCATATGTAAAGATCCGAACTTTTTACCTGATAAAGAAGCTTCCACCTTTGCAAAGCTCAGATCCACACTTGAACACCACTTCTAGCCTTCCCAATGAGCTCTTCTTCTCCTTTTCTACCTTGGAATCACACCAACCTTAGAATACTCACAAAGTGGCCTAAGAACGAATGCACACTCTCTTTAGGGTTTCTCTCTGAGGGATGGTGGCTGAGAAGTCCAGCCACACATTCCTTTTATAGCCCTCCAAATGGATTAGGGTTTTTAGGTCTGGACCGGTTACGCCCAGCGTACCCGAGGGTGAACACGTCCAAATGAAGCGCGCGAGTACGCGCAGCGTACTCCTGGTACGCCCAGCGTACTCGCCTAACATGCAAACCCTAAATGGCAATATATCAAAGATACAGGGCTAAGTAGAAGGATACCTAGATTTTGGGCTGTTACAATTCTCCCCCACTAGAACCAAACTTCGTCCCCGAAGTCTCATACTGAAAACAACTCCGGATACTGATCCCGCATCTCAGACTCGGACTCCCATGTCAGCTTGGACCCCTTCCGATGTTGCCACTGCACTTGTACCAAGGGTACTTCCTTGTTCCTCAGAACCTTAACCTTCCGATCCCTAATCGCCACTGGTCTCTCCACATAGTTCAGGCCTGCATCCACCTGAATATCATCTAATGGCACCACTGCTGACTCATCGGCAATACATTTCCTTAACTGCGAGACATGAAAGGTGTTATGGATTTATCCCAACTAAGCAGGTAGATCCAACTGGTAGGCTACCCTGCCTACCCTAGCAATCACCCAGAAAGGTCCAATATATCAGGGTCCCAACTTGCCCCTCTTCCTGAATCGTATCACTCCTTTCCAAGGAGAGACCTTTAGGAGCACAAGGTCACCAACCTGAAACTCGAGCTCGGATCGACGCCTGTCCGCATAACTCTTCTGGCGATTCTGCGCGGTCAACAATCTCTGCCTGACCTGTTGAATCTGCTCGGTCGGCTGGAGTACAATCTCCGTGCTACCCATCACCCGCTGTCCCACCTCTCCCCAACAGATGGGGGTGCGACACTTCCTCCCATACAACAGCTCAAAGGGTGGCTTACCAATGCTCGAATGATGGTTGTTGTTGTACGAATACTCTGCTAAGGGTAAATAGGTGTCCTAACTCCCTCCAAAATCCAAAACACATGCTCGGAGCATATCCTCAAGCGTCTGAATCGTCCGCTCACTTTGTTCGTCCGTTTGCGGGTGGTATGCGGTACTGAAATGCAGCCTCATACCCAACTCCTCATGAAACTTCTTCCAAAACCTGGAGTTAAATCGTACATCCCGATCTGAAACAATCGACATCGGAACCCCATGCTGCGACCACCTCCCTCACGTATAATTCTGCCAACTTCTCCACTGAAGAGCTCTCACTGATGGCTAGAAAATGAGCGCTCTTCGTCAATCTATCCACAATCACCCAAATCGCATCGACTCCCCTCGAAATCCTCGGCAATTTGGTGATAAAATCCATGGAAATCTGTTCCCACTTCCATTCAGGAATCTCCAGTGGCTGCAATTTACCGTGTGGACGCTGGTGCTTAACCCAACGACAAGTGAGACACCTCTCGACGAACCATGCAACATCCCTTTTCATACAGGGCCACCAATACTTCTTTTTTAGGTCCAAATACATCTTAGTAGCCCCGGGATGAATCGAGAATTTCGATCGATGCGCTTCCTCCATCAAAATAGTACGCGTACCGCCCACAAACGGTACCCAAATCGGACCGTGAAAGGTCATGAGTCGCCGTCCATCCGTAACGAATTCCGATACCTGACCGACAACCCGCTCCCTCTTCTGGTTTTCTGGTCTCGCAGCCTCAGCCTGAGCTCCTCGGATGGTGTCCAAAATCGGAGTCATCACCGTCAACCTCATACAAATGTCTCGGATCCGGGCGCTTTCTGCCCTACGGCTCAATGCATCGGCCACTACATTCGCCTTGCCCGGGTGGTATAGGATCTCACAATCATAATCCTTCACCACATCCAACCATCTCCTCTGTCGCATATTCAGATTTGGCAGATCCATCAAGTACTTCAGACTATTGTGGTCCGTGTATATGGTACACCGCACCCCATAAAGATAGTGTCGCCAGATCTTGAGGGCAAACACCACAGCCCCCAGTTCCAGGTCATGGGTGGGATATCTCAACTCATGAGGCTTCAGCTGCCTCGAAGCATACGCTATAACGTGTCCCCTCTGCATAAGCACAACCCCTAACCCCGATATTGATGCATCACAATATACCACAAAATCCTCCATCCCTTCCGGGAGTGCAAGCACCGGGGCCTTGCACAATTTCTGATGAAGGGTCTCGAATGAGGACTGCTGCTTCGGTCCCCATGAAAATGCAACACACTTCCGGGTCATCTTAGTAAGTGGCACGACAATCTTGGAGAAATCCTTGATAAACCTTCGATAATAGCCGGCCAATCCCAAAGAACTCCTGATCTCAGTGGGCGATCTCGGCACTTCCCATCTCAACACCGCCTCGATCTTGGCCGGATCGACCAATATCCCTTTCTGGTTAACAAGGTGCCCTAGGAACTAGACCTCTCGTAACCAGAAATCACACTTGGAGAATTTGGCATACAGCCTCTCCGATCTCAATACTCCAGGAATTTCCCTCAAATTCTCCTCATGCTGCTCCCTAGACCTCGAATATACCAAAATATCATCAATGAATAAGATCACCGACCGATCCAACATCGGCCTGCACACCCTGTTCATAAGATCCATGAATGCAGCCGGGGCATTGGTGAGCCCAAAAGGCATCACCACAAACTCGTAATGTCCATAACGAGTTCTGAATGCAGTCTTCTGAATATCTTCATCCCGAACCCTCGTCTGATGATAACCCGACCTCAACTCTATCTTAGAGAACCAAGATGCCCCCTGCAACTGATCGAACAAATCATCGATCCTAGGTAACGGATATCGGCTTTTAACCGTCAACTTGTTCAACTCCCGGTAATCGATACACATCTGGTGTGAACCATCCTTTTTCTTGACAAATAGAATCGACGCTCCCCAAGGTGAGCTACTCGGCCGAATAAACCCTTTTCCCAACAGCTCCTGAAGCTGCGATGATAACTCCTGCATTTCTGGTGGAGCCAGGCGATAAGGCGCCTTGGCGATGGGCGCTGCTCCCGGAACCAGATCGATACGGAACTCCACTTGCCTTTCCGGAGGCACGCCTGATAATTCTTCGGGAACACATCCGAAAACTCGCATACTACTGGAACCTCGTCAACCGAAATTGGCCTCCCCATGGCCACTCGAGTATCCATCACATAGGCTATGAATCCACTACAGCCTGTTGCAAACTCTGCCTCGCCCTGGCAGCCGAACAAAACGCTGACCCACACCGGGTCCCCTCGCCATACATAATAAGCGCTCCCCCACTAGGGTCTTGTATAGTCACCAGCTGTCTCTCGCAATCAATGACTGGCCCAAACTTACTCAACCAATCCATGCCCACGATGACACAGACATCCCCCATCGCTATAGGAATCAAGTCTATAGGGAACTTGACACCAAAAATCTCGAGCACACATCCTCGAATCACGTCAGTGGCGTATACCGCTTTCTCATCCGCTATAGAAACCCGCAAGGGTCGACTCATCACCTCCCGATCAATACCGATGTGCTGGCTAAAAGCCAAAGATACAAAAGACCGACTCGCACCCTAGTCAAATAATACCAAGGCAGGTACAGAATTCACAAGAAAAGTACCTATGCATATCATAATATAAGCACAATATCTTAGCATAAAAGTAAATACACGAATGAATACATACCAGCTACGACATCGGGTGCCGCACGGACCTCCTCCGCAGTCAACTGAAAAGCTCTCCCACGAGCCTTCGGAGCCTCGGCTTTCACCGGCCGAGTCTCGGTAACCATAGCAGTAGGCGCAGATCCCTGGTGAAGCTGAGGGCACTCGGCCTTCTAATGGCCGGTCTGGTTGCAACGAAAGCAAACCATAAATCCCTTGGGGCAATCCCTACCAATGTGCCCCTCCTTACCACACTTGTAGCAAGCACCCAATCGACATGCCCCCTCATGACCCTTGTCGCACTTTCCGTAAGTGCGGCCCTTCTGACTTCCCGTCCTCGAATCAGCGGACTTGGTCCGCTTAGCTGCCGGTTGGGACTGAGCTGGCCGCTGATCCACCCGCTGAGACTCGGCCTCCTCCCTGGCCTGAGTCTCCAACTCAATCTCTCTCTTCCTGGCATTTTCCTGGAGCTCAGCGAAGGTCTGGTATGACGAGTTCGATACGAACTCCCGAATATCCCTCCTCAGTACACCCAAATATCGGCTCATCCGAGCCTGCTCGGTGGACACCTGCTCAAGGAAAAACATCGCCCTCTCATGAAACTTCCTAGTGATCACCGTAACCGAATCATTCTGCTTGAGGGTCAAGAACTCCTGAACCAACCGTTCCCTCTCCACCGGGGGAACATACTCATCTCAGAACATAGAGGTAAACCTCTCCTAAGTCACGGATGAAACCTCCGCAAGAGTGAAGTTCGCCGTCACAAACTTCCACCAATCCTTTGCTCCCAGGCGAAGCTGGTTCAAAGCGAACCATACCCTCAGATGCTCCGGACATGAACAAGTGTAGAAGCGTCCCTCAATATCAACAATCCATCTCATCGCAGCGATCAGATCCTGCGTCCCATCAAACTCGGGTGGCTTCGTGTTGCTGAACTCCCGAAACAGCAACGAGTCACCTCCTTATGGTCTGGCAGCGGCCACAGCTGCGGTAGCTGCAGCGGCTACGCCCTCAGTCACCGCGGCGTACCGCTCATCAAAAGTCTCCATCAGAGTGGTCTTAATAGACCCAAACATCTCCGGAATCTCAGCCCGGATCGCCATAGCCACCTCCTCATGAATCATCTGACGAAGCTCCTCGTCACTCACACTGCTCGTACCGGGTCTGTGGCATGGTCCAACCATAATGCCTCTGAAATACAACATAAAAATATCAGAGACTCCATCGAGCATAATCACACTCGATAACGCAACCCTACTCGGTCTCTGATACCCAAGGATTCTTACTTGGGTTGCCCACTGACCCGGTGTCTTCAGTAGTACGGGCCCAATACTACCAACTACACCGCATCAGCATTCACCCTGAGTCCTCCTCCCCGAACCTCGGATCATGAGTACTCTATTCTTGCTATGCACTGGCTACCCATTCGCTCTCAAAGCCTCTCATAGCAGTAGTTCCCTCTAGACTAAGGCATCACAAATCAGGCCACTCTAGTCCTAATATGAATACCTAGTCTACTAGCATGCGTATCATATCATAACATATCTCATAACACACATTGTAAGAGCATTTTGGGGATTTTACCGTTCGGGCGCTGGCAGATCGTACACACTGCTTCTCCTTTGGTTGTTTCGAAATCTCTTATCAAAATTTTATTGCTTTTATTAAAAATTTTCCTCAAATCCCCGATTTGAGTTCAGTTACGCCCGAAGGTGTATCTGAATCCCTCAAACTAAGGCTTTGATACCAACTTGTACAACGTAAATTTGAAAACAAAATTTTCATTTTTGCAAACATCAAAAACCATCGTTTAATATTACAAATTCAAATGTGAACAATGTTATCATAACAAAATACATCCCATGATCATAAAAATAGTTTCTCCGACAGTGTGTACAATCACGCCGGCGCCTTCCCACGGTCCTCGCTAGTATCTGAAACACATAACACAACAACTGTAAGCATAAATGCTTAGTGAGTTCCCCAAAATACAACTTTCGCACATACGCCTTTCCAGACCCTGACCTTCCGGTCCATGTGTCTCAGGGGACTTCCGTCCCGACTAGGTAAACCTTCCGGTCCTACCTGTGTCAACCTTATGGTCCACATCACAACGCCTTCCGGCCCACAACATATATGCCTTCCGGCCCATGACAAGCATATCATACATGGCACATATAAGCGATTAACTTATCACGTACAATGCATATAACTCATAACATATCCGACCTTCCGGTCACACAATAAAACCCTTCCGGGTACAGTATAGTGAGAAAACTCACCTCGTGGAAAGTCTAAGATCTCGTGTACTCGCTATCTCCAAATCCCAACGACGACTCTACCTCGCCTAATCATAAAAATATCATTTTAACAATCAAAGACTTCCACAATTAAACTTTACCCCTTATCATCATTCCTTAGAGGGTAAAAGACCATTTTACCCTTCCTTGACCCAAAGTCATCATGTTGACCAAAACCCTAAAAGTCAACAAAAGTCAACCTTGTGAGTACGCGGGGCGTACTGCTTGATGTACACGGGGCGTACATCGCCAACCCGTGGATCGGGGTCTCCACCCAGTACGCTGTGCGTAATGGGAGTTATGCCCAGCGTAACCATCAGACTCTAACATACTTCATTTATGGTCTTAATTGGTTAAGCCATTAATCCAACTTCTAGATCCGACTCTGGTTATGCATCTATACCCATAAAGTCGAGACCTTTAAGCCTTGGCATGGCTGTAAAGGCTCCAACACTTCTTAACATCATTCTATTCCAACTTAAAGACCTAGATCTCATGCATGGTGTAACAGTCACGTCCAAGATATCATTTTTATGAGTCTACAACTCCAATAGACCAGAAATATGATGGATCTAAGCTTATGGAAACCATTTGCACAAAAAGTCTCCACCTTTGGGACTAAAACCCTAGAAAATGGTACTTGAAGCATATAACATGAACCATATGTCAAGATCCGAACTTTTTACCTGATAAAGAAGCTTCAACCTTTGCAAATCTCAGATCCACACTTGAACACCACTTCTAGCCTTCCCAATGAGCTCTTCTTCTCCTTTTCTACCTTGGAATGGCACCACCAAGCTTAGAATACTCACAAAATGGCCTAAGAATGAATGCACACTCTCTTTAGGGTTTCTCTCTGAGGGATGGTGGTTGAGAAGTCTGGCCACGCATTCCTTTTATAGCCCTCCGAATGGATTAGGGTTTTTAGGTCTCGATCGGTTACGCCCAGCGTAACCTTGGGTACGCCCAGCGTACCCGAGGGTGAACACGTCCAAATGAATCGCGCGAGTACGCGCAGCGTACTCCTGGTACGCCCAGCGTACTCGCCTAACATGCATACCCTAAATGGCAATATATCAAAGATGCAGGGCTAAGTAGAAGGATACCTGGATTTCGGGATGTTACATTATATAGAGACATTTAGTTTCCAAGTTGGCTATGAAAGGTATTGGTAAAGAAATGATCAAGTATCTCAATGATTTTCAGTTTGGAGTCGGGGTGTCAGGTGGAGATAAGATTGTATTAGATAGCGCCAACAGGGTGTTGAGTGAGCATCACGATGACATATCTCTTTCCATGCTTACTGTAGACATCTCCAATGCCTTTAATCTTGTTTACAGATCTGCATTACTTTATGAGGTTAGATTGAGGTGTCCTTATATATCCTTGTGGGTAAAATTCATATATGGTCAAGCAACAAGGTTGTATCTAGGGGACACATATATTTGGTCCACTACTGGGGTTCAACAAGGAGATCCCTTGAGACCACTTCCCTTTTCCCTTGTGTTGCACCTGCTCTTGCATAATATTAGAGACAATTGCAAGCTTCTTCCTCATGTGTGGTACCTTGATGATGACACGCTTATTGGAGATTCGGAGGAGGTCGCCAAAGCGTTGGACACCATTAAGGTGATTGGCCCAAAATTGGGCCTTCAATTTAATATCACGAAGACTGAGCTCTTTTGGCCCTCGTGTGATAGTAGGAAGTTGCATGAAGGGTTATTCCCAGTTGTCATCAGGAGGCCACCATTAGGGGTGAAACTTCTTGGGGGAGCTGTTAGTAGCTATGTGAGTATCATTAGCAACTTAGCCATAAAGAGAGCCGAAAACGCTATGAATTTAATGTGCCTTCTTCCACAATTGTCTAACCCCCGGAGTGAGCTCATTTTGCTACAGTGTTGTATGAGTATTAACAAACTTTTCGTTAGGCTAAGGACGTTTCAAACTATTCACACGGAGGATACGAAGATGTTCTTTGATAAAGTGTTGTGTAGAGTGATTGAGGACATTGTAGTTGTGGTGGCCCTTTTTTCGGCGACATAAAGTGGTGAATTACTTCCCTATCCATTAGGTTTGGTGGTTTGGGTTTGTACTCAGCAGTAGAGGCTACGTCATATACTTTTGTTGCCTCAAGAATCCACTCATGGGTTTTGCAAGACCAGATCTTACGGGATAACGACATGTGTGCTATGGAGTATGATTATGTGAGTGCCTTAGCTTCTCTTTGTAACAAGCTTCCAGATATTGACCTTAGCAGTTTTACCACTAAAGAACCCACCCTCCCTAAATCCCAAAATACATTGGCAAGTTCCCTTTTTAGTAAAATTGTTCAATATATGGAAGTTCATTTCATCATTGCAGTTCGAAAGAAAGCAATTTTTTTAGTGTTACATGCTCTACTTGCTCAAGATTTTCTTCCAGATATCCCTATATATGAGCTTGGACAACATGTGTCTCCCGTACTATTGTAACACTCTAAATTTTCAACCATATTTTTCATTTTTAAAACACATATAACTCAAGTCACAATTCTCAAAAACCATAATTGTATCAAATTGTAAAAACACAAATCGACAAAAAACTGATAATATCCTAGAATCCTTAAACATAATCTCGAACAATTGTGTACAATCAAGTTGGCGCCTTCCCATGATCGTGAGAAGTATCTGAAACACATATCACATAAGAAGGTACGCATGAAGCTTAGTGAGTCCCCTAAAATACCACATACACAAATATTAAGCCTCTCATGGCTATAACTCGGCCTGGACCCTCCAGTCATGCGTCTCGGTGAGGACCCTCCAGTGTCATGGCTCGATGTGGACCCTCCGGTCATGTGTCTCAGTGAAGATCCTCTGGTCTCACAACTCGGATTGGACACTTCGTTTCTGTAACTCAGTGAAGACCCTCCGGTCTCACAACTAGGTTTAGACCATCCGGTCCTAACTCAGTAGAGCACAGAATAATATAACATCTATCACAAAGACAAAATGCATAATATCACATAACTCAATATAAGCACATAGGACCCTCCGGTCGATAACTCAAGTAAAACCCTCTGGCCACACAATATTAGCGCTCAGGTAACTATAATGAGAAGACTCACCTCATAACTAAGCAAGTAGATCTAGTACCCCACGAACAGTCTTGACTCTACCTACATAATATAATCATCTCTAATAAGCAATTTGTAATAACCACTCCGAGATTCTAAGCTAACTCCTCCACAAAATCTCAAAAAGGGGTGAAATGACCATTTTACCCCTCCATGGTCTCCATGGTCCATAGTTGAGCAAACCATACAAGTGAACGTAAGTCAACTCTCATGTCAATAGTCCATGTTGAGTAAGCTTGTCGAGTGCATCTATGTGACTCGTCGAGTTCTTTCGTTTTTTCTAAAGTATCGGCAAAATCCAACTCAACTCATCGATATGTTTCATCAACTCGTCGAGTTGTAGCGCGTCCAATTTATCAAGGAAAACCCTAGTTGACTCGTCGAGTTGGATCATGCACTCGTCGAGTCCTTCTAAACCAATATTCATTCAGAAGATTCTAAGCAGAAATAATGTTCCAAACTCTAAATCTAGCCTCCCAAGGCTGAAATGCAATGTAAAGCTGCAAGCTTTACGTCCATGCATGGCATCTAGGGCTCGAAATTTCATAATAAGCTCTATATGGGGTTTAATGCATAAAAGCTTGTCACTAGCTTGATAAAGCTTGGATCTTTGGACTCAAAGGACCTCATACAGTCTGAATCTAAAGTTTCGACTTCATGTCATGCTAAAATGACTCAATGACCAAAAGATGGGTGGGAGAAAACCCTAATACTCCTTAGAAAGAGATCTAACAAAAGAAATGATCAAGGTGGTATCTTTTACCTCCAAACAGAAGCTAACACTGAAGAACACTGGATCCAAAAGTCGCTCCTTGTTCCAAGCCTTTTTACTCTGCAACCTCCTTCCAAAAGTGCACAAGAATACCCAAATTTAGTCTCTATCTCTCTCTCTCTCTCTCTCTATATATATATATATATATATATATATATATATATCACACACAACGAATGAAGCTTGATTAGGGTTTCTTACAGAGTGTAAGGGTGATAAGGGAGGCAGAAATGAAGGCTTAAGGTCCTTTAAATAGGACACAAACCCTAGAAATTAGGGTTTTCACACTCAACTCCTACTCGTCGAGTTGGGGTCCTCCAACTCATCAAGTAGACTCTAAAATCATGCGGCCACTAAATTCTTTACTCGGTGAGTTGGGGCATCCAACTCGTTGAGTTGCTATATAATATTAATATAATTTAATTTAATATTATACTTGGGAGTCAAGATGTTACAATTCTCCCCGACTAGAATCAGACTTCACCCTCGAAGTCATCCTCTAGAAACAACTATGGGTACTGCTACCGCATCTCAGACTTCGACTCCCAAGTCCACTCAGATCTCTTCCAATGTTGCCACTGAACCTGAACCAAGGGAACCTCTTTATTCCTCAACACCTTCAACTTCCTATCCAAGATCACTATTTATTTCTCAATGTAGTTCAAACGTTCATCAACCTGAATGTCCTGTAAAGGGACCACTGTTGTTTCATCGGCTACACACTTCCTCAACTGGGACACGTGGAAGGTGTTATGAATCTGACTCAACTCTGCAGGCAGCTCCAGCCGTTAAGCTACATTACTCACTCGGGCGATCACCCTGAAAGGACCAATGTATCTTCGGCCCAGCTCACCCCGATTCCTGAATTGGACCACCCCCCTTCCATGGGGATACCTTCAGGTGGACAAGATCTCTGACCTGAAACTCTAACTCTAAACATCGCCGATCTGCGTAACTCTTCTGGTGGTTTTGGGTCATCAGTAACCTCTGTCTGACCTGTTGGATCTACTCTATCATCTTGAGCACTATCTTAGTGCCCTCATCACCCTCTTCCCTAGCGCTCCCTAACAGATGGGGGTCTGACACCTCTTCCCGTATAAGAGCTCAAAGAGAGGCATACCGATACTAGAATGATGGTTGTTGTTGTACGAAAAGTCAGCCAAGGGCAAATAATTGTCCCAAATTCCACCAAAGTCCATAACACATGCACGTAGCATGTCTTCGAGTGTCTGAATTGTCTGCTTGCTCTATCTGACACTATCGATGTCGGCACTCCATGTCGTACCGCCACCTCTCAAACATAGATCTCGATCAATTTCTCTACAGAAGAGCTCTCATTGTGTAAGAATGTAAATTTTGAAACAATTTTTCACATTTTAAAAACACACTTTCATTCATAATAGTTATAAAAATTCCATTGTAACACATAACAATGCATAACATCACATCCCAAGATCATAATATATAAAACTCCTTATATGTGTACTAATCAAGTTGGCGCCTTCCTGCGATCCTCGCTGGTACCTGAAACACATGACACAACACTGTAAGCATAAATTCTTAGTGAGTTCCCCAAAATACCACATACAACACATATGCCTTTCCATGCCATAAATCTGTGGAACCTTCCGGTCCAAGTGTCTCAGGGGACTTCCGTCCCAAATCCCGGTAGACCTTCTGGTTCTACCCACATCGACCTTCCAGTCTATATCATACATAGCATACATAACACATACATATCACATATCAGCAGGTAGCACATATATCTCATAGCATATAAGACCTTCCGGTCACACATAGGTACCCTTCCAGGTACATTATAGTGAGAAGACTCACCTCGGTATCTCGGATAATATTGCACTCGAACGCACTGGTCTAGCCCCCGCCTAAACACATAACAATACTCTCAAATAAATAACGGCTCTCAAAGGCTAGATTAAATCCACTCTACGATTTCCATAGAAGGGTAAAAGACCATTTTACCCCTCTCTGAGCCAAAAGTACAAAGGTTGACCAAAACCCTAAAAGTCAACGAAAGTCAACAGGAGGTTGTACATGGCGCGTACCTTCTCTGTACACGGGGCATACGATGGCGAACCACAATCTAGGTCTCAACCCCTTACGCTGCGCGTACTGAGAGTTACGCCCAACGTAAGTCTCAATTTCAGCCATTCCATGGATTTTGGTCTTAAACGGTTAAGACACTCCTTCAACTTCTAGATCTGGCTCTCCTTAAGCCTCTTATCCGATAAAGTCGGAACCTTTAAGCCTTGGCATGGCTGTAATGGTTCCTACACCCTCTAACACTTTTCCGTTTTCCTCCAAAGGTCTAGATCTCATGCATGGCTCAATATTTATGTCTAAGATTACATTTTTATGTACAAACAACTCTTATAGTCTTGAAATATGATAGATCTAGGCCAATGGAGACCATTTGCTCATAAAGTCTCCATCTTGGGACAAACAAACCCTAGAAATTGGTCTAAGAAGCACACAACACAAATGACAAGGCAAGTTTTGAGCTTTTTACCTTAGAAAGAAGCTCTAACCTCTAAAAAGCTTGGATCTACTATTTCCAACAGACTTCTAGCTTCCAAAATGGCCTCTTCTTCTCTTCCACCACCTTGAAATGACACTTAGAAGCTTAGAACACCAACACATTAGCTAGAAACGAAGGAGGACTCTCTATAAGGGTTTCACTCTCTGGAATGGAGGCTGAGGTCCAAGCCACAACATTCCTTTTATAGTGCTCAAGCCCCAAATTAGGGTTTACACCTGGGCTCTCTATGCCCAACATAACCCTACGTACGCCCAGCGTATCCAAACGAGTTCGCGTCCAAATTAAGCGTGCGAGTACGCGCAGTGATATGGGCATATTTAGTTATAAAATTCATGCATGATCTTAATACTTTATGTTGATTTTATCTCATTTAATGAAAAAAAGGTGCTTAATTAGTTTAGAATTTCATTTTTCAGAAATAATGATATGCTCGGATGGAAAAGGAAGCGGAACTAGTGATTGGAAGCTTGGATCTTCGATTTTGAAGAAAGAAGGATGTTGCTGGACAGCTTGACCCCTCGTCAGTGTTTTGGACATATCTCGTGAACCGTAACTCCGATTGACGAGATTCAAAATGTTCTGAAAAGTAGACAAAATTTCGGACGACTTTCGTGTTTTGAGAAAATGCTGATTCGAAACGTACTCGGCGAGTAGGTTCGATTACTCGGCGAGTTGTATCGAACTTTCGCGATTCTGGACGCGCTGACTTGCCGTACACGGGTTTTAAGTGACGTACTCGCCGCGTAGGTCACTAGACTCGCCGAGTAGCCTCTGTTTTGTGAAAATCTATATAAAGGGACTTTCAGATCGATATCATAGCATGGAGAGAAACCCTAGGAGGCTGAGAAACGATTGGAAGTGCTGCTAGGTCGTGAGGAACTGAAGAATCAACCCTACATTCAATTGTGAAGAGAATCAAGAAAATTTTGGTTTATTCTTAGTAACTTTTTGATTTGAATCATGTTTACATACTTTGATTTTGTTTTTGAGTTTATGTTTACTGCAATCATGAGCTAAAAACTTATTCTTCTGTTAGGGTAGACAATTTTGTGAACATGGATTGATTATTTGAGTAGGATTAATTTTGATTGGTAATTATGTTTTGTTAAGCTTGTTAAAGAACCTTATGTGTTGACAATAACTATTCTTCTATTAATAAATCAGTAATTAAGTTTTATGAACATCTCTTAGTTATTAATTTCATATGATTGATTGTGACCACATAGTTGTATGTCTAGGAATAACGAACGTGAAACTAGAATTAACTAGAAGATAGGTAAGTTAATGTGTAAGCTTGTTGGATGAACATCGACAAGAGGTTAATTGAAGGGCCAATTTAGTTAACCACTACAAGTCTTACTTAACCCGAATCAATAATCTAGGAAACCCGTTAATTTAGACAATTGGCCATTGCTTGAGTTAATTTGTTTTCTAAGAATTAGGAATAGCGAACATGAACCTAATTATCTTAATCGGTAGCCAATGAAGAATTAATCCGATACATTAAAATCATCCATGGGAACAAATGAGTCGTACCTAAACAGAAGTCCTCTTTACTATTGAATTTAGTTGGTTACTCTAATTAAGTTTCTAGTCTTGTAAAATTAGAGAAAACCCCCTTTTTGTTATTTATTTTATTTAGATAATATTAGCATTTATTTTAATTGTTTACCGTTCCCTGTGTTCGATACCCTACTTGCTTGAACTATATTACTAATCGATAGGTACACTGCCTTTCGTGTGTTTATTTTGTGTCTAAGTTAGTAGGATTAAAACTAGTTGGTTTTACACACATCAAGTTTTTGGCGCCGTTGCCGGGGAACGGTTCAAATAGTTAATTTTATTGGCTAACTGTTATCATTTTTATTTTATTAATTATTTTTTTTAATTTTAATTTTAATTTTATTTTTATTTAATATGTGTTTTCCAAATCTCGATGCTTTTAATGCTTTTCTTGAGGAAGTAGTGCAGGAAATTGAGCAAGAAGATGAGGAGTGTGGATCAGATGAAGATTTGAAGAAATTTGATAGATGGTTAGATAACATATTGTCTAACGAACAAGAGCAATCTGAGTCACAAGAGCTAGATTTACAAGTTGAAGAATTTAATCCAGAAAAAGATTTGGAGGAGCTGGAAAGGTTGCTAGCTGAGAGATCAGTCGAAGAACAAGAATAAAATGAATTGGAGGAACCAAGCTGTGGTTTGACCTACCACGACATGGTCCCCTGTTCTTCCGGTTTGTGTTTCTAAGCATGGGGTGACGATTCCAACTATGGAGGAAGTTCTGAAGCGCGATCCATTTCTGATTAGTACCCGACCGGTCCCAACCCTTGTCAGAATTCTTGGGTTTTATGTATTCAAGCTCGTTTGGCCAATTTTAGAAGTAAAGAGCCAAATTTTACAAATTGGTCCAAAGAAAATATTTAATGCAACGGATGGATTGGCATTGAATTTATTAGAAGTTTATTAAGTTGGGAGTCCAGCTAAAGACTCGCACAAAAAGAAGCGCTTGCGGGAGGCAACCCGTCATTAGAGTTTTCTTTTCTTTTTCTTTCTAAACTTCTAGTGTTTAAGGATAATTTAGGATTTTTTAATGTTTTTATTATTATTACTTGGTTTTTGTTTTTAATCTTTTCAGTTTGAAGCTTAGGATTGCATGTGAGGGTCTAGAGTCAAGGCTAACGAAGCGAGAAATCGAGTCTAGGCGAGAGAGGAAACGAAGTTTTGAGTCAAGCTATGAGTCCAATTGATAGAAGGGTTATAGAGTGTTTATTCCCTGAAGAAAAATGAGGGAAATTATTCATTTATATAACCCCCATACATCAGAAACGACTTGGGCAGAATAAAAGTTTTGTCACACAGCGGTCTACTCGCCGAGTGCATCTTATGGACTCGCCGAGTCCATGTGAAAATTCACGATTCTTCTGCCATTTACGCTTCAACTCGGCGAGTCTACATACTTACTCGACGAGTCGCTCATTCTTCTTACTTTTGAGCTGAGGATTTGATGACATTTGATATGGCATTGGTTCTATTCTTTGAAGATCATTTTCCAAGCATTTCCAAGAGTTTTTCTCTTATGTTTGGAGCTTTTATAAAGACTGTACCACACGAGATTTTGACACCCAAGACATGGATGAGTTGTTCCCATGTCTAAAGCAATTGAAGATGGAGCTGAAGAGAATAGATATCAACCTCACCACTACTATGCCAGGGGAGTTTGTTCCAATTCTCTCCTTATTTTTATTGTTCTTTATCATGCATGATATGCAATGGGGACATTGCATAGATTAAGTGTGGGGTAAGGGGTTGGTTGGTTACACTAGTTAATTTATAAAGTTTTGCATAAAGTTTGCTAGGATTAATTTAGAAAATTTTGGTAAAGAAATTAGGGATCATGCTAGTATTATATTTGATGATTGCATGAAAACCCAAATGTTTAGTTGAGCCTATATACGTTCTAGTGCATTTGTGGCTTCCTTATTCCAGTGAAATCATGGGACAAAAACACGACCTCACTTAGTTTGAAGGATGCAATATGTTTAGCATCGTGTACCAGAAATGTATCCAGGAAAATAATTATCGTTAACCAATAAAGGTTGAATTTGAGCGCCCCTGCTTAAGCATGTAGGGATTTGAGTGAAAAAAAGTGAGGAACATGTAAAAAAAAGAGAGAGAATTACAAGAAAAAGTTTGAAGAATTTTGGAGCATCAAAGTTAAGTATGAAATTAGAAGATCGAAAATTCCGAAGAACTTCAAAAATTTGAAGATACCAAAAATCAAACAACAAGGTGGTGAATTCAAAGAAATTAAAGATCAACTGTCAAAGAAGTGAAGAATTCCAAAGAGCTCCAATGTGGTATCCTAAATTGTAATTGTCTAGATTATGTGTGCTTGGGTTGCTCAACCAAAAATACCTTGAGGTTAAGAGGTTTTCTGAGGATGGATTCGGAGGGATGCATAAAATGAGCATCGTTCGGAAAAAGTGGGCGAATGTTTATGAGAATTGTGAGTATTTGGAGTATGGGGGGTTCTTTAGGAAAATTTTTAGACACAAATGCATGTGTTGCAGTCTTGGCATAATGGCTGGGTTCAATTGGGATTGTTTTATATGATTCTAATGTGTTAAAATTCAGTTTTGCTTGGGGCAAGCAAAAGTCAAGTGTGGGGTATTTTGATATGGGCATATTTAGTTATAAAATTCATGCATGATCTTAATACTTTATGTTGATTTTATCTCATTTAATGAACAAAAGGTGCTTAATTAGTTTATAATTTCATTTTTCAGCAATAATGACATGCTCAGATGGAAAAGGAAGCGGAACTAGTGATTGGAAGCTTGGATCTTGGATTTTGAAGAAAGAAGGATGTTGCTAGACAGCTTGACCCCTCGTCAGTGTTTTGGACATAACTCGTGAACCGTAACTTCGATTGATGAGATTCAAAATGTTCTGAAAAGTAGACAAAATTTCGGACGACTTTCGTGTTTTGAGAAAATGCTGATTCGAAACGTACTCGGCGAGTAGGTTCGATTACTCGGCGATTTGTATCGAACTTTCGCGATTCTGGACGCGCTGACTTGCCGTACACAGGTTTTAAGCGACGTACTCGCTGAGTAGGTCACTGGACTCATCGAGTAGCCTCTGTTTTGTGAAAATCTATATAAAGGGACTTTCAGATCGATATTGAAACGACCCAAAAATTTTGTTTTTCAATGTAATCAAAACCATAATCTGAGTATCATAACATAAAAACATACGCGATGTATCCCAAATCATAATAAAATACTGTGCGGAAAAACTGTATCATACTATATCAAATCAAGACAACTAAAACCATCCCCAGGATAAAAGCTAAGCTGTAGTGTGTGCGATGCTCTCACCCCGAGCTCTTCCCTTTGCTTGCGGAAGTACCTGAAACCAAAACTGAAACTGTAAGCACGAAGCTTAGTGAGCTCCCCCAAACTACCACATACCATACAGTATCATATAAACACATATTGGGCCTGGCCAACTGCATCGGGCCGAAGCCCGAAACTGACTGGGACCTTGTCCCCTGCATCGGACCGAAGTCCGGAACTAACTGCATCGGACCGAAGTCCGGAACTAACTGCATCAGACCAAAGTCCGGAACTAACTGCATCGGACCGAAGTCCGGAACTATCTGCATCGGACCGAAGTCCGGAACTATCTGCATCGGACCAAAGTCCGGAACCGACTGGGACCTTGTCCCCTGCATCGGACCGAAGTCCGGAACCGACTGACTGAACATGGCATAGCATAACACATCATCTAGCATGAACACATATACTGCATACTACATCGGGCCGTAGCCCGGAACACATAACACTTAACACATAAAACATAGCATACAAATCCTGTCTGAGCCACGAAGGCATCAAACATACTAGCTACTGCATCGGACCAAAGTCCGGAAACTACTGCTAACTGAACGGGCCGGCATTGTGGCCTTAGACCCGTCCCTACTGGAAGGAAACTCACCTCGTAAGCTGGCCGCTGAGTGTGTGGCTCAGGAAGCTAACGGCTGCTGCTCCTGAATCTCCTCGGCTACAAGTCCATAAACACACTCAATCAAATACTAGACACTGCACTTGGGGTAAAATGACTCTTTTACCCTTGGTTAAAGTCAACTCTCTTTGGGCTGACTCGCCGAGTTGGGCCGCCCAACTCGCCGAGTCCTACTCTCACTTCTCAGTTCTACTCGCTTCTACTCGTCGAGTGTGGCCTAGACTCGACGAGTACCCTCTTGATCCAAGAACTCAGACAATCTTCATCCGACTCGCCGAGCCGGATGAACAAACTCGACGAGTTGTTCTTGATCTTAAGAAGATTGCCTTGGACTCGCCGAGTTGTATGAACAACTCGCCGAGTCCCTCCATCACTGAGTCTACCCTCAACTCGCTGAGTCCACTCTCTAACTCACTGGATCCACTCGACACTGGTAAAAATGAAGGAATTGGGAACTCGCGACCCAACTCGCCGAGTCGTTCTTCCCGACTCGCCGAGTTGCCGCCATGCAACTGATTTTTACTCGATTTTGTTTGAATCCAACACATACAATTGATAGATCTGAGTCCAATAAGCTGATTTACCACGTAAAGTTTCCAACTTTACGTGTACAACCTCATGAATAAGGGAAATAAGGCTAAAAGATGCATAAAATGGGTAGATCTATGGTTAATATGCAAAGTAACCCCAAAAAGGCAGTAGATCTAGGCTCTACAACACCCAATCATTCAGATCTAAAGATATCTCGACTTATTAAGGCATTCATGCAAACATAAGGCTTGGAATAAGCATCAACTAGATCTTAGAAGAGCTCTAATGGAGGTTTAAAGCATATAACAAGAGGGGAAATCCGAAAATACCTCAAATAACTCAGATTTGCCCTTGGATCTTTGCACTACAACTCTTCTCCTTGCTCCTTTCTTCTTCTCCTTCTTCACACCTTCACAAAATGGCACAAAAACACTTATAAGCTCTTAAGGTGGATTAGGGTTTTTCTCACAGTGTTCTCAGGGTGAGGGAGGCGAGAATGGGGCTATAAGGTGACTTAAATAGTGGGCAACCCGGGGATTTAGGGTTTCACCCAGACGGATGGACTCGCCGAGTCTCCAGCTAACACGTGCTCGAAGTCGCGACCCTACTCGGCGAGTCAGGCTATGAACTCGCCGAGTCCCTCTTGCAAATCTTTAAAACAATTACTAATAAATTAACATACCGGGAACGGGTCGTTACAATTCTCCCCCACTTATCTCAGACTTCGTCCTCGAAGTCTGCTACGGCTGGATCTGCAAATATCTCCGGGTAGTGCGCTCTCATCTCCTCCTCAGCCTCCCACATCCATTCAGACCCCTTCCGGTGCTGCCACTGCACCTTCACTAGCTGAATTACCTTGTTCCTCAAGTTCTTGATCTTCCGTTCCAGAATCGCGACCGGCCTCTCAATATAATTTAGGCCGCTATCAACCTGAATGTCCTCTAAGGGAACGACTGCCGTCTCATCCACCAAACACTTCCTTAACTGCGACACGTGGAAGGTGTTGTGTATCTGACTAAGCTCCTCAGGAAGATCTAACCGATAAGCAACCCGACCCACCCGGGCCAAAACCCTGAAAGGACCAATAAATCTGGGGCCCAATTTGCCCCTCTTCCGGAACCTGATGACACCTTTCCAAGGTGAGACTTTCAGAAGAACCATATCTCCCACCTGGAACTCCAAGTCTGAACGCCTCCTGTCGGCGTAGCTCTTCTGCCGATTCTGCGCAGTCTGCAGCCTACTACGGACCTGCTGGATCAACTCAGTCGTCTTGAGCACCACTTCGGTGCTCCCTATGACTCGCTGACCGACCTCGCCCCAACAAATCGGGGTCCTGCACTTCCTGCCATATAACATCTCAAAAGGAGGTCGATCAATGCTCGCATGATAACTGTTGTTATACGAGAATTCCGCTAACGGAAGATACGTATCCCAACTGCCCCCAAAATCTAGAACACATGCCCTCAGCATGTCCTCAAGATTCTGAATCGTCCTCTCGCTCTGCCCATCAGTTTGGGGGTGAAAAGCGGTGCTGAAATGAAGACGAGTACCCATCTCGTCGTGGAACCGCTTCCAGAATCTGGATGTGAAACAGACATCTCGGTCTGACACCACTGATACCGGCACTCCATGACGTGCCACAATCTCTCGCACATAGATATCGGCTAACTTTTCCGCCGATATACTCTCCTGAATCGGAATAAAATGGGCACTCTTCGTCAACTGATCCACTACTACCCATATCGAATCCACTCCGCGTGCGGTCCTGGGAAGCTTGGTGACAAAATCCAGGGTGATGTCCTCCCATTTCCACACGGGAATGTCTAACGGCTGCATCTTGCCGTGAGGTCTCTGGTGTTCCGCCTTGACCTTCCGGCAGGTCAAGCATCTCTCAACATACCAAGCGACGTCCCGCTTCATGCAGGGCCACCAATAATCAGGTCGAACATCTCGATACATTTTCGTCGCCCCTGGGTGGATAGAAAACCGAGACTTATGAGCCTCGTCCATCAATACCTACCGCACTCCACCCCAGTACGGTACCCATACCCTCCCATGAAGCGTCAGCAAACCCCGACTGTCATAATCGAACGAAGCTACTCGGCCCACTATCCTCTCACACTTCTGCCTCTCCTCCTTGAGGCCCTCCATCTGAGCCTCCTTGATCCGCTCCAACAACGAAGTGATCACTGTCATCCTCATACACATATCTCTAATAGGGGCCGCCGACACCTTGCGGCTTAGGGCGTCGGCCACCACGTTGGCCTTCCCTGGATGATAAAGGATCTCACAGTCATAGTCCTTCAGCACGTCCAACCATCTCCTCTGCCTCATGTTCAAACTCGGCTGATCCATAAGATATCGCAAACTCTTGTGATCCATGTAAATAGTACAGCGGACCCCATAAAGGTAATGTCTCCAAATCTTGAGGGCAAACACAACTGCCCCCAGCTCCAAATCGTGGGTAGGATAATTAGCCTCGTGAGGCTTCAACTGTCTCGAGGCATAAGCTACCACATGGCCTCGCTGCATTAATACTGCTCCCATACCTGTGATCGAAGCATCACAATAGACTACGAAATCCTCTACTCCCTCTGGCAAGGTAAGGATCGGAGCCTCGCACAATCTCTGCCTGAGAGTCTCGAACGCCGCCTGCTGCTCAGGCCCCCAACGAAAAACCACCGACTTCTTGGTTAGTCGGGTGAGCGACACTGCTATCTTGGAGAAGTCCTGAATAAATCTCTGATAATACCCTGCCAACCCCAGGAAGCTCCGAATCTCAGATGGAGACCTCGGGACCTCCCACTGCATCACGGCCTCAATCTTGGCCGGATCTACCAAAATACCCTTCTGGTTGACGAGATGACCAAGAAACTGCACCTCGCGCAACCAGAACTCACACTTGGAGAACTTTGCGAAAAGTCTCTCCCTCCTCAAAGTCTCCAACACCTCCCGCAGGTGCTCCTCGTGCTGCCCTTGTGTCTTAGAATATACCAAGATGTCATCTATGAACACTATCACCGACCGATCCAGCATCGGTCTGCACACGCGGTTCATGAGATCCATGAACGCGGCTGGGGCATTGGTGAGCCCAAATGGCATCACCACGAACTCATAATGACCATACCGGGTCCTGAAAGCAGTCTTCTGTACATCCTCATCTCTAACCCTCATCTGATGATAACCGGAGTGTAGATCGATCTTGGAGAACCAAGACGCTCCCTGAAGCTGATCAAACAAGTCATCTATCCTCGGAAGTGGGTAACGGTTCTTCACCGTTACTTTGTTCAACTCCCGATAATCAATGCACATACGATGCGACCCATCCTTCTTCCTCACAAATAAGATCGGTGCTCCCAAGGCGAACTGCTCGGCCGAATGAAATCCTTGTCTAACAGCTCCTGAAGCTGTGTAGATAACCCTGCATCTCAGGGGGAGCAAGTCGATACGGTGCTTTGGCTATCGGAGCCGCACTAGGAACTAGGTCGATCCTGAACTCAACCTGTCTCTCAGGAGGTATCCCCGACAAATCCTCGGGAAACACATCCGGGTAGTCACGAACAATAGGAACATCATCAATCGTCGTCTTGCCCTTTCCCCGGGCATCCAAGACGTAAGCTACAAAACCGGCGCAACCCTGCTGAACATAGCGCCTCGCCCTTGCGGCGGAACAAAAGGTCGGTCCTCGCTGGGGCCTTTCGCCCTGAATCACTATCTCTCCCCCACTGGGAGTGCGAACCCTCACTAGCTGAAGCTCACAATCAATCACCGCCCCATTGGGGCTTAGCCAATCCATGCCCACAATAACTTTATTCCCTCGCAGGGGAATAGGAACCAGGTCCACTGAAAACTGCTCATCAAATATCTGAAGGGCACACCCTCTATGTACTCTGCCGACCCTCACGGTCCTATCATCTGCTATCTCAACCTCTAATGGACAATCCAGCTCCCCTGGAGCTCTGCTAAATCTCTTGCTAAGCGCAAGCGATACAAATGATCGGGTAGCCCCCGAATCGAACAATACCAAAGCAGAGATGCCGTTCACCGAGAACGAACCTAAATAAAACATATCATCAAGTAATATTCAAACGATATCATAACAATTAAAAGATGAAGGAAAGATACATACTCATCACCACATCAGGAGTCGCTCGCGCCTCCTCTGCTGTCATCTGAAATGCCCTGCTCTTCACCACTGGCACATCAGATCGGCCCTGCCGGCCATCCGTAATCCTCAAGGTGGCAGGGGCAGGTGCAACCACCTTCCCTGCTGCAGCTAAACTGGGACACTGGGCATTTTTATGTCCCCTCTGATTGCACTGAAAGCAAATCAGATCTGATGCTGTAACCGTAGTAGCAGGGACCGTACAATCCCTACTCAAATGCCCAGTCCGACCGCACTTGTAGCAGCCAGAACTCCCTGCCTTGCACGTCCCCTCGTGCAATCTCCCACACTTGCCACACCGACCGTGGCTCTGCTGACTCCTGGACCTGTGATCTGAAACCTTGGGCTTTTTGCCCACACTGCCTGAACCCGAAACCGCCTCCGGTTTCCTCTTCTTCTCCATCTCGAGATCAATCTCCCTCTCCCTAGCTCTAGCAATCATGTCGTCCAGCGTTTTACAACTGGACCGGCTCACAAACATGCGGATGTCACTCCGCAACATCTCATGATAACGGGCCTTCTTCATCTCCTCATCGGCTGCATACTGTGGAACAAGAAGAGCCCTCTCCCTGAACTTGGCGGTGATCTCCGCCACTGTCTCTGTAGTCTGGGTAAGGTCCTGAAACTCCCTAGCTAGCTGTTGCACCTTAATGACTGGTGCAAACTCCGCCCTGAACCTGGTAGAGAAATCAGCCCAGGTCATGGCATCCAATGCCACATCATCCCCGATGGCATGTCCGACCTCCTCCCACCAATCCCGTGCCCTGTCCTTCAGAAGACAGGACACCAATCTGACCTTGTCCCCCTCGGGACACCTGCTAGTGCGGAAAGCGTTGGCCACATCCGCCAACCATTTGGTACTCGCTATGGGGTCCCGCGCCCCATGATAGTCTGGAGCTCCGCATGCCCTGAACTCCCTGAACGTAAGTGTGCGCGACCCCATCACGGCCGCCATCTCAGCACGGAAAGTACTCAATCTCTCATCCATCAGCTCTAAAATACCCTCCTTGATCGAACCGAAGATCACAGGAG
Source organism: Lactuca saligna (assembly GCF_052625555.1). Classification (NCBI taxonomy): domain Eukaryota; kingdom Viridiplantae; phylum Streptophyta; class Magnoliopsida; order Asterales; family Asteraceae; genus Lactuca; species Lactuca saligna. The sequence goes on from NC_136418.1 coordinate 22,255,276, forward strand.
TCTGCTCCAGTATGATGCGGGTAACCTCAGAAGAAAGGAACTCTCTGGTCTGCTCATCCATCTGCCCGACCTCCGGGCTTGATCCCGATCCTGATCCCCCTCCGGCATCTGAGCTGCCGACTGCTGGTCTCGGGCGCAAAACTACCATTCTGAAACATATCATAACAACATCAAAACACTGAAATATCACAAGGGATCGTGATACTACTACTAGCTTCCTGGTCTTGTCTTGGCCTCCCTTAATTCGAGTACGGATCCTCTGCTTTCAGTAGTACGGGCCCATACTACCTTCCACATCTATCCGTACTTTCCTCAAGGACTGCCTTGACTCCACCAAGTCACTTCTACTACTGCTATTCTCTGCTACTCTCATCCTAGGCTTGCCCTAGGGAAACCTCAGACTTAACATAACTGGTCCTCAGCTGCTAAAGGTCTCCTCATAATGCCAATTAGCCACTACCTAAACACCATCACATGTGATGAGGATCAGATAATCCTTCAAGTAAAAGACCCGTCCCTATAACGGTTGGACTCAAACAAGAGCTGCGCAATAGGGCCAGTTCCAGCACTCTGGGATTATTCAACCCTGACCACATGTGGTGTGACGTGTTCACCTAATGGCTAACTCCCATCACTCAGATTCCCACAAAGCACGAAGCAAGCAACATTTGGACAAGGGAAACAGACTGAAGCAAAACTATTCTCGTAACAAGAAACTGCACTAGCATAGGATGCTAAGCTCCCACTATCAGGCATAACCTAATCAGGCTATCCTACTGCTGTCTACTCAATTCTAGCATGCAATACTCATAAAGCTGTAATACATAAAGCATTCTCCTAGATCCTTAGTCCTATATTAGCATGCTGTTCTACTGAAACTGAAACTGAACAAATAACTTGTATGGGTAATTTGGGAGTACTTACTTGAGCTCGGCTGACCGCATGCACACACCTCTATCTTGTTAAAAACAATTCTTTCTTTCTAAGTGCTTTCAAAATTCTTTTTGTAAAACATTTTTATTTTACTAAAATCTTTTATTTCCCTTAGTTTGAGTTCAGATACACCTGGAAGTGTATCCGAATCCCTCAAACCAGGGCTCTGATACCAACTTGAAACGACCCAAAAATACGACCCAAAAATTTTGTTTTTCAATGTAATCAAAACCATAATATGAGTATCATAACATAAAAACATACGCGATGTATCCCAAATCATAATAAAATACTGTGCGGAAAAACTGTATCATACTATATCAAATCAAGACAACTAAAACCATCCCCAGGATAAAAGCTAAGCTGTGGTGTGTGCGATGCTATCACCCCGAGCTCTTCCCTTTGCTTGCGGAAGTACCTGAAACCAAAACTGAAACTGTAAGCACGAAGCTTAGTGAGTTCCCCCAAACTACCACATACCATACAATATCATATAAACACATATTGGGCCTGGCCCACTGCATCGGGCCGAAGCCCGGAACTGACTGGGACCTTGTCCCCTGCATCGGACCGAAGTCCGGAACTAACTGCATCGGACCGAAGTTCGGAACTAACTGCATCGGACCAAAGTCCGGAACTAACTGCATCGGACCGAAGTCCGGAACTATCTGCATCGGACTGAAGTCCGGAACCGACTGGGACCTTGTCCCCTGCATCGGACCGAAGTCCGGAACCGACTGACTGAACATGGCATAGCATAACACATCATCTAGCATGAACACATATACTGCATACTACATCGGGCCGTAGCCCGGAACACATAACACTTAACACATAAAACATAGCATACAAATCCTGTCTGAGCCACGAAGGCATCAAACATACTAGCTACTGCATCGGACCAAAGTCCGGAAACTACTACTAACTGAACGGGCCGGCATTGTGGCCTTAGACCCGTCCCTACTGGAAGGAAACTCACCTCGTAAGCTGGCCGCTGAGTGTGTGGCTCAGGAAGCTAACGGCTGCTGCTCCTGAATCTCCTCGGCTACAAGTCCATAAACACACTCAATCAAATACTAGACACTGCACTTGGGGTAAAATGACTCTTTTACCCTTGGTTAAAGTCAACTCTCTTTGGGCTGACTCGCCGAGTTGGGCCGCCCAACTCGCCGAGTCCTACTCTCACTTCTCAGTTCTACTCGCTTCTACTCGTCTAGTGTGGCATAGACTCGACGAGTACCCTCTTGATCCAAGAACTCAGACAATCTTCATCCGACTCGCCGAGCCGGATGAACAAACTCGACGAGTTGTTCTTGATCTTAAGAAGATTGCCTTGGACTCGCCGAGTTGTATGAACAACTCGCCGAGTCCCTCCATCACTGAGTCTACCCTCAACTCGCTGAGTCCACTCTCTAACTCACTGGATCCACTCGACACTGGTAAAAATGAAGGAATCGGGAACTCGCGACCCAACTCGCCGAGTCGTTCTTCCCGACTCGCCGAGTTGCCGCCATGCAACTAATTTTTACTCGATTTTGTTTGAATCCAACACATACAATTGATAGATCCGAGTCCAATAAGCTGATTTACCACGTAAAGTTTCCAACTTTACATGTACAACCTCATGAATAAGGGAAATAAGGCTAAAAGATGCATAAAATGGGTAGATCTATGGTTAATATGCAAAGTAACTCCAAAAAGGCAGTAGATCTAGGCTCTACAACACCCAATCATTCAGATCTAAAGATATCTCGACTTATTAAGGCATTCATGCAAACATAAGGCTTGGAACAAGCATCAACTAGATCTTAGAAGAGCTCTAATGGAGGTTTAAAGCATATAACAAGAGGGGAAATCCGAAAATACCTCAAATAACTCAGATTTGCCCTTGGATCTGTGCACTACAACTCTTCTCCTTGCTCCTTTCTTCTTCTCCTTCTTCACACCTTCACAAAATGGCACAAAAACACTTATAAGCTCTCAAGGTGGATTAGGGTTTTTTCTCACAGTGTTCTCAGGGTGAGGGAGGCGAGAATGGGGCTATAAGGTGACTTAAATAGTGGGCAACCCGGGGATTTAGGGTTTCACCCAAACGGATGGACTCGCCGAGTCTCCAGCTAACACGTGCTCGAAGTCGCGACCCTACTCGGCGAGTCAGGCTATAAACTCACTGAGTCCCTCTTGCAAATCTTTAAAACAATTACTAATAAATTAACATACCGGGAACGGGTCGTTACAGATATCATAGCATGGAGAGAAACCCTAGGAGGCTGAGAAACGATTGGAAGTGCTGCTAGGTCGTGAGGAACTGAAGAATCAACCCTACATTCAATTGTGAAGAGAATCAAGACAATTTTGGTTTATTCTTAGTAACTTTTTGATTTGAATCATGTTTACATGCTTTGATTTTGTTTTTGAGTTTATGTTTACTACAATCATGAGCTAAAAACTTATTCTTCTGTTAGGGTAGACAATTTTGTGAACATGGATTGATTATTTGAGTAGGATTAATTTTGATTGGTAATTATGTTTTGTTAAGCTTGTTAAAGAACCTTATGTGTTGACAATAACTATTCTTCTATTAATAAATCAGTAATTAAGTTGTATGAACATCTCTTAGTTATTAATTTCATATGATTGATTGTGACCACATAGTTGTATGTCTAGGAATAACGAACGTGAAACTAGAATTAACTAGAAGATAGGTAAGTTAATGTGTAAGCTTGTTGGATGAACATCGACAAGAGGTTAATTGAAGGGCCAATTTAGTTAACCACTACAAGTCTTACTTAACCCGAATCAATAATCTAGGAAACCCGTTAATTTAGACAACTAGCCATTGCTTGAGTTAATTTTTTTTTCTAAGAATTAGGGATAGCGAACATGAACCTAATTATCTTAATTGGTAGCCAATGAAGAATTAATCCGATACATTAAAATCATCCATGGGAACAAATGAGTCGTATCTAAACAGAAGTCCTCTTTACTATTGAATTTAGTTGGTTACTCTAATTAAGTTTCTAGTCTTGTAAAATTAGAGAAAACCCCCTTTTTGTTATTTATTTTATTTAGATAATATTAGCATTTATTTTAATCGTTTACCGTTCCCTGTGTTCGATACCCTACTTGCTTGAACTATATTACTAATCGATAGGTACACTGCTTTTCGTATGTTTATTTTGTGTCTAAGTTAGTAGGATTAAAACTAGTTGGTTTTACACACATCACGCAGCGTACTCCTCTATATGCCCAACATGCTCACTAGCCTAACTTTTTACTTAAGGGACTTAATTTGACAACTTGGAAAAAGGAGAAGGGTTAAATAGCTTTACATGAATTTCGGGATGTTACAATTCTCCCCCACTAGAACCAGACTGTGACAACCCGAAATTTTCATTCGGTCAAACCCTAAAAGTCAATCACTTCGTATCATAAGTTAATGTCATTATTTCTTATTTTTAAGAAATATAAAGTTCGTTTGATTATTTTAATATTATTTTTAAACGAACGGGCGAAAGAAAGTGTCGTCTCGGGATTTGAATTTTAAAAACCGCAAACACTTCGCGTATTAGAAACACCCGACCAAACTTTTATGTTTTGGGTTGAGAAATCACCCAAAACTGTGAACTCATACCTATGTATGAGTTTACTCCCCAAAAAGTTAGTCATTTGTGTTTACTCCCCAAATGTCAAAAGATTAAACTCCAAAATATCCTCTCAAGTATCATCCAAGTTTTTATTCAAAATCTTCAATCTAGTAAGTGTTTCTAGCCCTTTCAAGTTAGTATATCACTTAATCTAGTGATTGTACATCCTTTAATCCATCCATTTTTGTGTTTTGATTAGTTTCCAAAAACACCAAGAACGCCAAGAACACACACTAATTGTTCTTGGACTTAAAGTTCATTTCAAGCTTCCTCTATATAAGTACTTCTATCCTAGAGTCATTTAAAGCTAGTTATACATGTTTATACCAAGGAAAAGCCCCAAGAACACCAAGAACAAGGTGTTCACGGTTTTGGAAGGCTCCCAAAACCGTAAACACCAAATATAGTGCCTTAGGGTGCTTTAGGGTGTCTAGATGCTTCAAAATGCCTTATGGACTTGTCTAGATCCATCCTTGATTAGTGTATCACACAAAAAGCACCAAAATCATATATTTTTATGTGTTTACAGTTTGTGGAGCTCCCAAAACTGTAAAAACCTCAAAAGAGGTGTAAAAGTCCCATAAATGTCCCACGGTTGTTCCTTATGTCTAAATCTAACCTAGACTATTGCCATGTTTGAGCTAAGGACTTGAAAACCACCAAATACCAAACTTATGAGTTTAAGGTAGTAAACTCATGAGTTTAAGGTAGTAAACTCATGAGTTTAAGGTGGTAAACTCATGGAGAAATGGTCCTTAGACCGTAAACTCCATTTAGGAGTGTTTTGATGCCACACAACACATCCTAAGGCTAAATCATGAAGTAGGAACGCTTAGAATAACTTAGAAGACTTCAAACCAACAAATGGTCAAAAGGTAAGGAGTTTATGACCGTAAACTCAAGGGGTTTTGGTCCTTAGGGAGTAAACTCATTTTAAGAGTGTTCCTTGAACCCCAATCATACTAGCCTTTCCCTACAACACTTAGATGCACTCCTTATCACTTATAACACTTATACAAAGTGTTGGTCATGCCTTAGAGTGTCTTGACTTTGTTTATTAGTTGTTTAAACACTAATTGTTTATATACATATATCCTTATATGTTATTAGGATCTTTGTGCGTGTCTAAGTCTTCACTTGACACCAAGCACTTATCCGACACTTCCTTCCGATCCACTTGCTACAGGTGAGTTCATACCCCTTAATCAATGTTTTAAATGTTTTTGAATACTTTATGGGGGGGGGGGATACAAGTAGAATCATGCTACTTATTATATCAGTCACATGTGATTAATAAACAACATTCAAATGATTTACTAATCATTAGCCGTTTTACCAAACAGTTTCCTTCAAATGTTTTTCATAAACACTTTATGTGTTTAAAACTCCTTATTACATTGTACATTGTACTCTGTATGTTACGTTTCAAACTTATTTACAATTGTGTTTCAAACAAGTGTTTCTTTATACTAAACTGTTTTATCAAACCCATGCCTTCAAACCGTTTTATAGATTGACATCATGTCGATCTTTTCTTAGATAATAATTATGTTCAAAGGTTTTACAAAACTTATTTTATGCTTTTACATTATAAATTGCATGCCTCTATATGTATAATTATATAAGAAATGTTTAAAAGACTTAGGAAGGCTATCCACCCTGTTTCCTTTCCTCGATTTGGATGTGGTCTGGTGGGATATCGGGTACCCGTCCGAAGGTCGTTTAAATATTAGTTATATATCATGTGTACATATATAGTCATAAAGTTCCTTCCAGTTCATTCCAATGCCCTTGGGTATCAAGGGTATATATCCATGTCCATACGTACAAGTTAGATTAGTAGTAAACTTACATATGGGTAGTTTAGGAAGATAATAGAACTATTACTAGAACGCGATATCATACAATGAGTCAGTTCATTCATGAGTTAATACTTTCTATAACATTACATTACATTACTATACTTGCTAGATAGAGAGAGCATACATTACAACTAGAACATTACAGTACATTACTTGCTAGATAAAGAGAGCATACATTACAACTAGAACATTACAGTACAATACTATATTATTACATAGATATGTTTACATGATCACACTTACATGAGTACACTTACATATACATAGAACAGACGTCACTAGGTGCTATAGCATGGAACCAGTTCAAGATCTAACTATACCGATGAATCACAACGCAATTGTGATAGTTATATCGAGTATACATGATCATAGTAATGTTGATGCTCACGGATTGCATACATGTAGGGGTCGTGGGTACGTCTCAAAATCCCTTTGACAGGGGAGCGTATAGTCTGGGATCTAGACATCAAATTATACCTTATCCCTCAAATAAGGCAGTTGAGTACCGATGTAGTTATTTATTACAAATGCTACAGTACTTAGAAGAATTACCCTAGACTTAAGGTAATTGGTACGGTTGTAGTTCGGCACTACACCATAGTACTATTTCATTTTCCCCTTTACATTCACTTCATGAACATACACACGACGCACGTCAATGTAGAAACTATATTTTTGATTAATGATAGTTATACTCGGGAAAATACACACTCTTACAAGAGACACACACAGACACTAGATGCCTTGGTAGAAGGCTACATATAGATCAGTTAAGTCTTGGTAGAAGACTCCCTGTTATAATAGTAGGAATCATAGGGATTCCTAGAGTTTTTCAAACGTTTACAGTTGTTTTACATAGATTTTCAATGCTTACAATTCATATACATACAAATTCTTACATACAAATTAAGACACTAAAATACTTATGATCTCACCAGCTTCAAAGCTGATACTCGCTTTTAAAATTACTTGTATCCTCAGGTCATCAATAGACAGGTACCGATGCAAGGTTTAGAGAAGATGGCGCTTGTTCAAGACTCATCTTTCATTGTGATTTATGCTTTAGTGTCTTTTATAATTTGACAGAACACACTTGTATTAAAATTATATTATTAATGCAATGGATGATGCTGTTGCTTATTTACTACTTTTCATTATTGTGATACTGTACATGACGTCCTCCGCCCTGGAACGTTTCCGCCGTTCATGGTTTTGGGGTGTGACACAGACTTCTCCCTCGAAGTCTCATGTCGAAAACAACTCCGTATGCTACTCACGCATCTCTGAATCCAGCTCCCAAGTCAGCTCGGACCCCCTCCGATGCTTCCACTAAACCTGAACCAGGGGCACCTCCTTGCTCCTTAGAACCATGATATTCCGATCCAAGATTGCGATCAGCCTCTCAACATAATTCAGACTTGCGTCCACCTGGATATCCTCCAACGGCTCCATTGCTGACTCGTCGGCTATACACTTCCTTAGCTGAGACACGTCGAAGGTGTCATGAATCTGGCCCAACTCCGCACGTAGCTCCAAACGATATGCTACTCTGCTGTAACACACGTAGATCCAGGCTAGTCAATTTAGAGGCAATAGGGGTCGAAAAACACTTTTCGAAAAAATATTATTTAGAATAAATAATCTTAACCAAGTTGTGGAATATATCACAAGGTTTCTGTACATATAAAGAACGCCGACATCCGAGTTATAACGAAGAAGTTATGACCCGTCAAAGTTTTACGGCAAAACCGGCACAACACCGGGAAGCGTAAATAGTAAATTTACGATGGAGCGAATTTTAGCCTTATAAATCTAAACCAAAGTTGTAGTATATGTCAAAAACCGAGAACATCCATAAAAAGAACGCCCAAATCTAACTTTGTAGGAGGAAGTTATGATTTTTCTAAGATTCGGCTTAGCAGTGCACGACCCGAAACTCGAATTTTAGTTCGAGCGGTTTTTGTCTTACGCGATATAAATGAGATTTGAAGATCTCATTAATAGGAACTCAACAGTAAAAAGATAGACAAAAACGGAGTCCGTATGAAGAAGTTACGAATTCTTCGCGGTCATTTAACAGTCTAAATGCCTCTTACTATTAAATTTGAGACCGGTTGAGAATTAGATGACGGAGTCTAAACGAAAGTTGTAGATTTTGATTTTACCTATGTGTTGCAAAAAAGAACATCAAAAACGAAGCTCGTATGCGAGAGTTATCATTTTTCTAAGTTTGAAGGATGATACGCGATATTGGGTGATGTGGCGCGATCACAGCCATTGCTTTCTCTCCAAGGAAAGCCATCAGATGATGACACATGGCACCAACTCGGTGAGTAGGTCTTCCTACTCGGTGAGTCCATCAGGATTTCACACTATAAATAGAGGTGCCGGGTTCCATTCATTCTCACACCTTTCCCCCACTTCTTTCTCTCTCTAAACTCTCTCTCTCTAAGCCTCCCTAACCCCCCAAAGCCTAGGGTAACTCCCTAGCATGAGGCGGAAGCCCCGGAGCACCCAACAACTCTGAGAAAAGAGCCTTTCGGCTCGGGAACCCTGCTCCAACGAAGCCCGGTTGTGCGAAAAAACCTGCTGTAAGTGAGCTACGCCTACATTATTTTTAATATAGCTTTTAATTAATTATAGCAACATTATTAGGACCTTATAATAAGTATTTGGGCTATTATTATGAGTTATATTGAGTGCTATTTAACGCTTATATAATAATAATAATAGCTGGACTATTAATTAGTCGCGGTTAACGTCAGACTAAACCCTAGTCATATTGATACTAGGTTTTCTCGAGAAAATTGTTTTAAGAGTAACGTAGTACCTAATCAGGCGAGTGCATATTTACTTTCATCTTACACATAGATATGAAGTATTTTATTATAAATTACGTGCTATGTGTGCATATTGTCTGAATACTTGCTGTCTATTGTGGTGAAAGATTTTTATACATGTTTTAAATGATGTAAACTGTATAAAGTATTTTATATCTACAAAATATGTTGGGTAAAATATGGGTAGATGAATGATGAGGGATAAAAGCTGAAATAGAGGAACATTAGTAGCATGGACCAAGTCCCATATCGGTATACATTGGCAGCAGTGGACCTAGTACCCTATAGATGAGCACTGGCAGCTGCGCCACAACCCGTAGATGTTTTAGATCTACGGTAATCGTCCTAGCAGCTGCGCTCTAAGGACAGTATCGACAACTGCACCTAATAGGGAGCCTTATGACCATGACAGTAGCGTTTAAAGGTCAATACCGGCAGAAGGGCCTCATAGAAAATGTCCCAATTCTGGTAGCTGCGCCTAAGTGACAATATTAGCAGCTGCGCTTGACTAATGTGTCATTGGAAACAATGGACTTCATGTTTTTTTCCTTAGGATGATCCTTAGGAATGAATGAAAAATAGCTTGATTCTTAGGGTAGACCCTTAAGAATAAAGAAGATAATGTGGATTGGTAATTGGGTTGATTGTTTGATTATTTAAACATAATAATTATATTATTGTGGGTTGAAAACCCTATGTACTCACCAGGTTTGCCAACCTGACCCACTCAGTTTATTTATATCACAGGTGTTGATATGAAGTCACATTACACTGAGAGATTTAAAAGAGATGTAGATCACTAGTGTAAATAAATATAAGTTCTGTTTATGCTTATGCTTATGTATTAACGATGACATCCCAAATGTTTTAAAAGTAAATAAAAATATATTTCTTTAGAAATGCTTTGATAACGCGATTATCATGTTTTTCTGGGAACAAATTCCGCAACATTTTTATTAAAAGAGATACTCTGATTTTTATAAAGCATAAACAAAATCGGTCTTTTCTGGCCGTGAAAAATGGGGATGTCACAGTTTTGTATCAGAGCATTAGTTTAAGTGAACTAGGAATTTTTAGGATTTCTAGACTTAATTAGAATGCTAAGCGATGATTGTGAGGTGTTAGCACTAGCTTATTTTAGGAATTATGCATAAAATGCTTTTATGTGCTAAATGCTTTGTGCCTGATATGCTGTTAATTGTTCGGATCTATGGTCTGTTGCCGACCGGATCTGGACCTTATATGTTTTGGATTCTAAACGTACGACTACGATATTAGAACTAGCATGAAAACGTTTCGGAGAGATAAAGATGATTTGAACATCAGTCCTAAATAAAGATCTAAATTCACCTTATTCAGTGTATAGATCAAGATGGAAAGGACCCGTAGCAGAAACGTGAATGCAAATGGGAACATAAACCAACCCCAAGTGATTGAGAAAATACCGGTTGTGGAAGCCGCTGCTGAGCCAATAACGATGGCCGAGGTGCAAGCGATGATCCAGGCGGTGTTGGATCGTCAAATGGAGGAAACCAAATGTTTGCTCCAAAAAAATCCAGAGGAAGCGACCATACAGATCGAACAACCTGAGTTGAACGAAGGCAAGACTGAGGAGGGGAACAACAGTGGAACCGTTGGTCAAGTCAACCAACAAATAGTTCGACAAAACAACCAAGGTGACGGAGTCGAGAGGAATGGATGCAAGTACAAGGATTTTATGACTTGCAAGCCATCGACTTTCACTGGAAAGGAAGATCCGATTGGGGTCATGGATTGGATCTCCGAGATGGAGTTAGCTTTCATGACATGTGGTTGTAGAGGCAAACTACAAACCATGTTTGCGGTATGCCAGTTCATAGAGGCGCGGTTCGTTGGTGGAACACTCTGGGGAAGAATCTAAGCCCCAATGAGCCCCTACAACTGACGTGGGCAGAGTTTTTGGTGCAGTTCAAACGTAGGTACTGCTCAGCCCAAAATCTACTTGAGCTAGAAAACCAATTCCTTACCTTGAAGAAAGGAAGCATGTCTATTGATGAATACACCAACAACTTCATAGAGAAGATAGAGGTCGCCTTACGTCTTGTTCCGGATGAGCTGACGAAAATCGACAAGTACGCTAAAGAACTTCCATGGGAATATGCAGTGCCAGTACGTCAGACACCTACTTTGGAGGCAGCTATCTGGGCTACCAAGTCGGTTGAGGAGATGATCAAGGGAAGAGCCGCCAACAAGATCGAGGTTGGCGAAAAGAGAAAGGTTGAGGGGTCTGCGAAGCCCGATGAGAGAAGCAAGTCCAGAACAAGGAAGTTTAGAGGATGAGGGAGTGAAGAAAGATGGCGCGAGAAGTGCAAAAAGAAACACTCTGGAAAATGCGGTGAGGAGGTGACTTGTTTCAAGTGTGGGAAGCATGGGAATTATGCCAACGAGTGTAAATTCAACAAAAGGGTCTGTTACAAATGTAATGAGGAAGGGCACTTCAAGCAAGATCACTCAAAGAGAGAAGGGGCAACAAAACCAAATGTGCTGCAAAAACCAAAGGCGAGAGCATTTCAAATGATCATTGACGAAGCAGATGACAATGCGAGGATTCAGGAGTGAACGCTTGACATCCAAAGGTCGAGTTATGAAGTAGCCATAGAATCATATGATGTAGCCTATTAGAGGCATAGTCTAGGGTGAACTTGAACACCTATGTAATCGTTTCAAGAAATAATAAAGCCTTCGTTTTGTTATCTGATGTGTTAAAATGTTATGTGATTTTATTGAATGGTGACTTGGAAAACTGCGAGACAATACTTGGGACGAGTATGAGTAGGTGTGAAAGGTAGTAGATACGTATACTACCGGAAGCACAACACTCACGCTTGGATCAGGGAAGGTCACAAGTTTACCAAGAAACTAGTAATTAATTTCGATTTATTCAAGTGTGTTGTTACCATAGTTTCGATAATGACTAAGAAGACTATTGATATTCCGACCCTAGTGGTCATATCACATTGAGTCCGACTACGATGAGTAGGTTACGTGGTCCAGAGAACCAAGTTTGATGTAGCATCCGACTTAAACCAAACAATTGAAATCAAAGTGATCAATAGAAGTATCACGCTCGTTGTTAAAGAAGTTGGTAGCTAGAAATGCTACATGTTAAAGTGTGATTATATCACATTAGAACATGAAGGAAGACATAGTCTGTTTTAGAATTTAACTCTAAGAGACCTAAGTCTAAGCATTGCAACATACAATGATAGGTCATTAGAATATGAAACATTGTTCCATTGTAGTAATAAAAGAACTTATCTTAAGCTTGTATCCAGTAAGGATCGAGATTGTGACTTGAAGGTCATAATTTGGAGTCTAACCTGAGAAAAAGAGCAGGTGTAAGATCAAGTACTGCTTACAGGCAGTAAGTCTAAGAGATAGACTTGAAGGAATATAGAAATTATAATTATTACCTAGGATGAAGATATAATGTACGGAGTCATTATACGAGCCCTGTTTCGTTGATTATTCCAGGACGTAATCATCCTAAGGGGGAGATAATTGTAACGCCCGTAGATCCAGGCTAGTCAATTTAGAGGCAATAGGGGTCGAAAACGACTTTTCAACAAAATATTATTGATAAATAATCTTAAACAAGTTGTGGAATATATCACAAGGTTTCTGTACATATAAAGAACGCCGAAATCCGAGTTATAACGAAGAAGTTATGACCCGTCAAAGTTTTACGGCAAAACCGACACGACACCGGGAAGCGTAAATAGTAAATTTACGATGAAGAGACTTTTAGCCTTAGAAATCTAAACCAAAGTTGTAGTATATGTTAAACCGAGAACATCCATAAAAAGAACGCCCAAATCTGACTTCGTATGAGGAAGTTATGATTTTTCTAAGATTGGGCTTAGCAGTGCATGACCCGAAACTCGAATTTTAGTTCGAGCGGTTTTTGGCTTACGCGATATAAATGAGATTTGAAGATCTCATTAATAGGAACTCAACGGTAAAAATATAGATGAAAATGGAGTCCGTATGAAGAAGTTACGAATTCTTCGCGGTCATTTAACAGTCTAAATGCCTCCTACTGTTAAATTTGAGATCGGTCGAGAATTAGCTGACGGAGTCTAAATGAAAGTTTTAGATTTTGATTTTACCTACGTGTTGAAAGAAATAACATCAAAAACGGAGCTCGTACGCGAGAGTTATGATTTTTCTAAGTTTGAAGGCTGATATGCGATATTGGGTGACGTGGCGCGATCACAACCATTGCTTTCTCTCCAAGGAAAGCCATCAGATGATGACACGTAACACCAACTCGTCGAGTCCATCAGGATTTCACACTATAAATAGAGGTTCCGGGTTCCATTCATTCTCATATCTTTCCCCACTTCTTTCTCTCTCTAAACTCTCTCTCTAAGCCTCCCTAACCCCCCAAAGCCTAGGGTAACTCCCTAGCATGAGGCGGAATCCCCAGAGCGCCTGACAGCTCCGAGAAAAGAGCCTTTTGGCTTAGGAACGCTGCTCCAGCGAAGCCCGGTTTTGCGAAAAAACCTGTTGTAAGTGAGCTACGCCTACGTTATTTTTAATATAGTTTTTAATTAATTATAGTAACATTATTAGGACCTTATAATAAGTATTTAGGCTATTATTATGAGTTATATTGAGTGTTATTTAACGCTTATATAATAATAATAATAGCTGGACTATTAATTAGTCGCGGTTAACGTCAGACTAATCCCTAGTCATATTGATACTAGGTTTTGTCAAGGAAATTTTTTTAAGAGTAACATAGTGCTGTCCGAGTGACGAGTCACCACCTAATCAGGTGAGTGCATATTTACTTTCATCTTACACATAGATATGAAGTATTTTATTATAAATTACGTGCTATGTGTGCATATTGTCTGAATACTTGCTGTCTATGTTGGTGAAAGATTTTTATACATGTTTTAAATGATGTAAACTGTATAAAGTATTTTATATCTACAAAATATGTTGGGTAAAACATGGGTAGATGAATGATGAGGGATAAAAGCTGAAATAGAGGAACATTAGTAGCATGGACCTAGTGCCCTATAGGTATACATTGGCAGCAGTGGACCTAGTACCCTATAGATGAGCACTGGCAGCTGCGCCACAACCCGTAGATGTTTTAGATATACGGTAAACGTCCTAGCAGCTGCGCTCTAAGGACAGTATCGACAACTGCGCCTAATAGGGAGCCTTATGACCATGACAGTAGCGTTTAAAGGTGAATACCGGCAGAAGGGCCTCATAGAAAATGTCCCAATTCTGGCAGCTGCGCCTAAGTGACAATATTAGCAGCTGCGCTTGACTAATGTGTCATTGGCAACAATGGACTTCATGTTGTTTCCTTAGGATGATCCTTAGGAATGAATGAATGAGAAATAGCTTGATTCTTAGGGTATACCCTTAAGAATAAAGAAGATAATGGGGATGGGTAATTGGGTTGATTGTTTGATTATTTAAACATAATAATTATATTATTGTGGGTTGAAAACCCTATGTAGTCACCAGGTTTTCCAACCTAACCCACTCAGTTTATTTATATCACAGGTGTTGATATGAAGTCACATTACACTGAGAGATTTAAAAGAGATGTAGATCACTAGTGTCAATAAATATAAGTTTTGTTTATGCTTATATTTCTATATTGATGATGACATCCCAAATGTTTTAAAAGTAAATAAAAATATATTTCTTTAGAAATGCTTTGATAATGCGATTATCATGTTTTTCTGCGAACAAATTCTGCAACATTTTTATTAAAAGAGATACTCTGATTTTTATAAAGCATAAACAAAATCGGTCTTTTCTGGCCGTGAAAAATGGGGATGTCACATCTGCCCACCCTCGCGATCACCCTAAACGGCCCAATATACCGGGCCCCAGCATGCCCCTCTTCCTGAATTGAATCACTCCTTTCCAAGGAGACACTTTCAGGAGTACAAGATCCCCGACCTGAAACTCGAGCTCGGATCGTCACCTGTCCGCGTAACTCTTCTGGTGACTCTGAGCTGTCAACAATCTCTGTCTAACCTATTGTATCCTCTCTTTCGTCTGAAGTACTAACTCAGTGCTACCCAACACTCGTTGCCCAACCTCTCCCCAGCAGACGGGAATCCGACACCTCTGCCCATACTATAACTCAAAGGGAGGCATACCGATACTCGAATGGTGGCTGTTGTTATAAGAAAACTCAGCCAAAGGCAGATACGTGTCCCAACTCCCTCCGAAGTCCAACACACAGTCCCGAAGCATGTCCTCGAGCGTCTGAATCATCCGCTCACTATGTCCGTCCGTTTGTGGGTGGTAAGCGGTACTGAAATGCAGCCTAGTACCAACTCCTCATGGAACTTCTTCCAAAACCTGGAAGTGAAATGCACATCTTGGTCTGACACAATCGAGATCGATACACCATGCCGCGATACCAACTCCCTCACATGCAGCTCTGCCAGCCTCTCAGCAGAAGAGCTCTCACTAATAGCAAGAAAGTGAGCGCTCTTCGTCAGCTGGTCGATGATTACCCATATTGCATCGACACCCCTCACGGTCCTCAACAATTTTGTAATGAAATCCATAGAAATCTATTCCCACTTCCATTGGGGAACCTCAAGTAGCTGAAACATGCCATGCGGTCGCTGGTGCTCGGCCTTAACCCTACGATAGGTTAAGCACCTCTCAACAAACCATGCTACATCCCTCTTCATACATGGCCACCAATAATCCTTCTTCAAATCAAAATACATCTTAGTGGCCCCGGGATGGATTGAAAATCTCGATTTATGCGCCTCCTTCATCAAGGTGGTGCGCACTCTGCCTGCATACGACACCCAAATCCGACCCTGAAGGGTCATCCACCCACGACGATCGGTAATGAATTCTGGCACCTGCCCAATCACCCACTCCCTCTTACGGTTCTCCGGTCTCACAGCCTGTGCCTGGGCCTCCTGAATGGTTTCCAACACCAGAGTCATCATTGTCAACCGCAAACAAATATCTGAAATCGGGGCACTCTCTACCCTACGACTCAGGGTATCAGCTATGATATTAGCCTTGCTCGGGTGGTACAGGAACTCACAATCGTAATCCTTTACCACATTGAGTCATCTCCTCTGGTGCATATTCAGATTGGGCTGGTCCATAAAATACTTCAAACTCTTGTGGTCCATGTAGATGGTACACCGAAACGCATACAAATTGTGACGCCAGATCTTGAGGGCGAACACCACTTCCCGCAAATCCAAATTGTGGGTGGGATAACTCGCCTCATGAGGCTTCAGCTGCTTCAACGCATACGCTATCACATGCCCCCTCTGCATAAGTACTGCACCCAACCCCGATATCGATGCATCACAATACACCACAAAATCCTCGATCCCTTCCGGGAGGGCTAGCATCGGGGCTTCGCACAATCTCTGGTGAAGTGTCTTAAACGAGGTCTGCTGCTCCGGACCCCACGAAAAAGCAACACCCTTCCGGGTCAACCTGTTGAGAGGCATGGCGATCTTGGAGAAATCCCTGATAAATCTCCGATAATAGCCGGCAAACCCTAGAAAACTTCTAATTTTGGTGAGCAATCTCGGCGCCTCCCATCTCATAACCGCCTCGATCTTGGTCGGATCGACCAATATCCCATCATGGTTAACGAGGTGCCCCAAGAAGTGGACCTCTCGTAACCAAAAATCACACTTGGTGAATTTGGAGAAAAGCCTCTCTGATCTCAATACCCCGTGAATCTCTCTTAGATGCTCCTCGTGCTGCTCTCAAGATCTCGAGTACACTAAAATGTCATCAATGAACACGATCAATGACCGATCCATTATCGGCCTACACACCCTGTTCATGAGATCCATGAATGCTGTCAGTGCATTGGTGAGCCCAAAAGGCATCACCACGAACTTGTAATGCCCATAACGAGTTCTGAACGCCGTCTTCTGGATATCTTCATCCCGAACCCTCATCTGATGATATCCCGACCTCAAGTCTATCTTGGAGAACCAAGACGCCCCCTGCAACTGATTGAATATATCATCAATCCTCGGTAACGGATAACTGTTCTTGACTGTCAACTTGTTCAACTCCCAGTAATCAATGCACATCTGGTGTGAACCATCATTTTTCTTGACAAAAAAATTGGTGCTCCCCAAGGTGAGCTACTTGGTCTGATAAACCCTTTCCCTATCAGCTCCTGAAGCTGCAAGGATAACTCCTGCATCTCTGGTGGCGCAAGGTGGTAAGGCGCCTTGGCGATAGGTGCTACCCCCAGAACCAAATCGATACAGAACTCTACTTGCCTTTCGGGAGGCACACCCGGAAATTCCTTAGGAAAAACATCTGGGAATTCGCACACTATCGGGACCTCACCAATCGAACTTGGCCTCCCAGCGGCCCCTCGTGTGTCCATCACATAGACTACAAACTCGCTGTAGCCCTGCTACAAACTCTGTCTCGATCTGGCAGCCGAACAAAACATTGACCCGCATCGGGTACCCACACCGTACACCGTAGGTACTCCCCTACTAGGGTCTCGTATCGTCACCAACTGATGCTCTCAGTCTATAACAAGTCCAAATCAGCTCAACCAATCCATGCCCATTATGACACATACATCCCCCAACGTAATCGGGACCAAATCTATCGGGAACTCCACAAAAAATATCTCAAGTATACATCCTCGAATCACATCTGTAGCATACACTGCTCACTCGTTAGGTATGGAAACTTGCAGTGGTCGACTCAAAGCCTCTCGCCGTATACTGATGTGCTGACTAAATGCCAAGGAAAAAAATGACCAACTCACACCCGAGTCAAATAACACCAAAGAAGGTACAAAATTCACAAGAAAAGTACCTACGCATATCACCACAACCGAATCAGTACCCTGCTTGGGTTCGTGTATGTTATGGGCTACCGTTAGTCTAGGAGCCATCATTTTAGTCTTGGATTTGATGATGTCAGGATTCGGTGTGGACCCGGTCGGTTGGATCGGGAGGTTGTTGGAGCCACAGTGTCAGGATAACTAGTGGAAACTAGTTCCAGAGAAAGATTTCGTTCAGAAGTCGTGGGAGCGACTAAGTGAGGAGTCCTTAGACTCCACAGTTGAGTTGGAACTCGGGGTTGCAGATAACCGACAGCTGATTGGAGACCAGGAAGGTCTTGAGATATTTTTGGAAGCAGCCATATAGCAGTTCAGTGTTTCATGCAGTTCAGTGTTTCACGCATTTCAGTGTTGCAGGCAGTTCAGTGTTTCGGGTAGTTGAAGTGTGATGGCATGTATTAGTATTTGTGTTGGAATGCAAGTGCTGATGGTATAGTTGGTCGATTTGAAATGGCAAGTCCCTCTCAGCAGGATCAGTTGAGTCTTCTGCCAAGTATAAGTGATCTGCAAGGATAATTAGGCAGGTAGCCTTTCTTTCAGGATGGAAGGCTCGAGTTATTGGAAGTTGAGTAGTAATATGAGAGATAAGTAGGCTGGTTCCAGCAGCATCGATTCAATATGAGTGGCAGAGTGGGTAGCACAGTTATAGATAGTCGAAGTATCTTCAGAAGTCGCTGAAAGTGACTAGGAGATTGAGATAGGGTGTAGTAACCGGTAGGAGTCCGGTAACCTAGATATGCATACATCAGTAGGGATCAGGGTGGTATCGGTTCATCCGGAAGGTGGATAAGGGACAACATAAATTTTCAGTCAGTGGCAGTAATGGAAAGCAGACTATGGTAGAATTCGACTAGCTGATTGATGGGTGCTCAATACTAAGTTATAGTAGCGAGAAGTGTCCAGTGGATACTAGCGGTAATGACCCATATTAAAGTAGTTGGTTATGGAGCGTTACCTTGGAAAGGCCGGAAATCGCGCAAGAAAAAGAAAGGGATGAACCCCTAGGGTGTTCAACATAAGTACTCAAGGAGTATCAGAAGGTTTGTCAGTCGAGTAAGTTGTGTTCCTAGAATGTTCAGGGTCATGGTTGACCTGAGATTATTATCCACAACGATTAATGTTAGTCAGAATGGCCAGGCGAAAGACCAACAAAGGTGGTCAGCGGATGATAGGCCAACCAAGCAGAGTGTTGACAACAGTTTGCAGGGCGATTGGCCGTAGAGAAACATCGAGGATGAAGTTTAGTTTAAGTGGGGGAGAGTTGTAACACCCAAAATCAGAAAATCCAAGAAAGGAAAGAAAACCCTAAGTCAAAGGGTCAACTCGTCGAGTCCAGGGAGGAACTCGACGAGTCGGAGAATGGACTCGGTGAGACCGGTCTGAAGAGAGAAACCCTAATCCGGGGGGTTATACCCTATATAAGGGACGTTATGTCCCTTCCTCAGCCTCTATATCATCCTAGAGAACCTGTAAATCCTAGATTTCGTGTAAGCTTCCATCATTTGAGAAAAAATAGCTTTGGAGGAGGGAATCTTTGAAAGGAACTTGAAGATCAAGAGGGTTGCTTCAAAGGAGAGGTGTAGATCTGAGAACTATTTCATTTTGTGCTCATCTTGGAGGTCATAAGCTGTTATCTTCCCTCCTTTGCATCTAGGTCCATTTTTTTATGAGATTTGGGGGTTTTATGGTTGTTTGAGATCCATTTCGGGTTTGGGCATGGATATGAGGTTGCCACTTTAGATCCAGTGTTGGGAAGGTCCTAAATGTCGTAAAGCATCAATTATCAAGTAGTTGGTGAAGCCCTTCTATCTCAAACCTAGCCCTAGAATGTTTTGAGCCTAGATCTCCTTAGGTACACGTAATGGTTGCAACTTTACGTGAGGAATAGGCTTTGGAAGAGTAGATCTGCAGTTTGGAGTCACTGCATGACTCAAAAATCCTCTGAATGTATGAAGCACTGAATACACTCGGCGAGTTCTTCAAGTGGACTCGGCGAGGAGCATGAAGATTAGAAGGAACACGACGAGTTGGATGAACAACTCGTCGATTCTGTTGAAGATTTGCTTAGAACTTGGCGAGTCTGTTCTTGGAGTCGGCGATTCAAGTTGCGAAACCCCAAACCCTTCTAGTTAAGACTCGGATCAGTGAGTTGGATAGGATAGAACTCAGAAATATGTAGACTCGATGAGTCATGGTCTGACTCGGGGAGTCGAGTCGTGAATGAAAGGGGTTTCAGAGCTTATGAACTCGGCAAGTTAGTAGGCTGACTTGGCGAGTAGGGTCAACTTGGAAGGTTGGCTGTGACTAGGACTTTGACTTTGACCAGAGTTGAATTAGTTGACTTTTGAAGGACTGTCAGACGAAGTATCATTTTGATATTGGTAGCTCAGAGAGATAGAGGAGCAGTAGCTTAGAAGGTTGTCGGTTAGCAGCCAGAGGGTTATCTGCAGAGCTTAGTAGTTCATGTGAGTTTCCTTCCAGTAGGAACGGGTCTACAACTGCAATTCCGACCCGTTTAGTTAGCAGTAGTTTTGGACTTCGGTCTGATGCAGTAGTTCAGTATGCTTGGTGTCTCTGTGATTAAAGCATGTTTATGTGTTATGTGTTCCAGACTTCAGTCCGATGCAGTATGCAGTATATGTGTTTACGCTAGTTGATATGTGTTTATGCTATGCTATGATTAGTCAGTTCCGGACTTCGGTCCGATGCAGGGGACAAGGTCCCAGTTAGTTCGGCCTTCGGCCCGATGCAGTTTCCGGAATTCGATCTGATGCAGGGGACAAGGTCCCAGTTAGTCCGAGTTTCAGCCCGATGCAGTTTCCGGACTTCAGTCCGATGCAGGGGGCAAGGCCCCAGTTAGTCCGGGCTTCGGCCCGATGGAGTTTCCGGACTTCGGTCCGATGCAGGGGGCAAGGCCCCAGTATGTGCTTTATATGTTATTGTATGAAATGTGGTAGATTGGGGGAGCTCACTAAGCTTCGTGCTTACAGTTTTTAGTTTTGGTTTCAGGTATTCAGTTTTCAAAAGAGGAGTTCGGGAAGATTGCAGTGCACACACCATAGCTAGTCAGCCTGGGATGTTTTACTCTGATAACATGAATATGTTTTGAACTAATACCCTTGATTTACATTAAGAATTATGTTATGGTTGTCAATCACGGATTAAGTAATGTTATTTAGATGAAATTTTTAGAGTGTATTTTTGGGATGTTACATATGAACTCGACGAGTTCAAGATCCAGAATGCAGATTTTCATGATTTTCAGCTTAAACGATTATGTAAAGCATCAAATACATCAAATAAACAGCCCATGCTCTGATACCACTGATGGGTTACGAGCACTACTTCAATCCTATGGTGTACATGCAAACCCTAAGGCTTTGGATCTAGTTTGTCTAATGAACATGCAATAATCATTCAAAGCTCATAAATCGTAGATCTAGCATATAATAATTGATATTATCATAATAAAAGGGTTTATATCTTACCTTGATTGTTATCTAGCAATAACAATCTCAATTCCTCTTTATCTTGACTCTTGAAAGCTTAGTGTCTCAAATGTTGCACCTCTAATGGAATCACAAACACCATGAGTAACAAGATGACTTAGGAGAAGGAGGAGGAGCACCAAAAACGTCTAAGAACCCTTAAGGATCACTTCCACATGTTTTTTTTGGGGCCTTAGGGGTTCCTTATATAGTGGGGCTATTAGGGTTATCAAACAAGGAAACCCTAATATGACTGCTTAGGCTCTAAGCAGCCCATGAACTCCCTCCTTAGAAGCCTTGGACGAATTCATATGGATTTCCCCATAGATTTCGTCCACTTCAACTTCTATGGAGTCCATTAGCCCATTTATGCAACTATCTTATAATTACAATATCAATCCCCTTTATTTAATTAATCTCTTTTAGCCATAAAAATAATTCTTAATTAATTCTTGACTAATACTAATTAAACAATATGATTTATCCTTTAATATATTATTCTTATAATATATTAATAAATAATAATTAATCCTCATTCTCCTTAATTCATCCTATCGGTTGCTATGGTGAAGACAACCCAAAAGGACCATGATGATAATCGGGTCAGTACATACCAAAATAGTTATGGGCTTAGACACCTAATCCATCAAAAAAGCCCATACATCCCTATTGTAAACTCTGCCTCGCCCTGGCGGTAGAACAGAAAGCTGATCCTGATCTGGTCCCCTCACCATACATAGTAAGCACTCCCCCACTAGAGTCTTGTATGGTCACCATCTGACGCTCACAGTCAATCACAGCTCCAAACCGGCTCAACGAATCCATGCCCACTATGACACAGACATCACCCATCGTTATCGGCACCAGATCTATCGGTAACTCAACACCAAAAATTTCTAATACACACCCCCATAATACATCAGTGGAAAAGACCGCATCCTCGTCAGCTATAGAAACCCTCAATGGTCGACTCAATTCCTCATGTCTGACATTAATGTGACGACTAAAGCATAAATACACAAAAGATCGACTCTCACTCGAGTTATATAACACCAAAGTAGGCACATAACTCACAAGAAAAGTACCTTTATATAGCACAATATAAGCATAAAAAATCTCAAAATAGCATAAATAAGGAGATACATACCAACAACAACATCAAAGATTTCTGGAATCATGTTGGGATTAAAACCCTAATTGTGATGTGATGAACAAAATACGGAAAATAAGAACACACACAAATAAAGAAGATATGTCGAATAATCACTTGATTTATTCAAAACATGATGAATAAATTACATTTTCAGCATAGACTAAAGAATCTAACACTACATAAGAAACCTCACACTGTGGTGGCTACATTTTGCCTTACTCTTAACCCTAATAATGTATAATACATGACTATTTATAGGGAAAAGACAAGTCTTGTGTATTTAAACTACACTTCATAAAGGGGGCCCATTGAGTACTTTGAAACCCTACAATCTCCCCCTCAAAGTATGGAATGGATGACAATGCTTCAACTTCCAAAACAAGCATATAGCAAATAAGAAATGATCTCGCAACGAGGAATATTTGTAGCAATCCACGAATCTTGATTCTTCAATAGTCTTCAAAAACAGGTTCTAGGATATGTATAAACCAAGAACTGGAGTAATGTTTTTAAACTTCATTTTCTAATGTAATCCCAAAGATCTTCAAGAAAGCCAAACCCACCTTAAAAACCCATTTCAGAATTAAGAAACCAAATCACTTGTTGTCTTTGAGGAACTCCCCCTCCAAGTCACAATGATCTTTAAATAAACTATTGATATAAGCCACCAAAAAATATCTTGTAACAACCCAAATTTTTAAAATTCGTAACGCCACTTGATCGAGAAAAAACTAGAAGTCGTAGATATAATAAGTCCTTAGAAGAACTCGATGAAGAACTGCTACTGTAAAGGATACTTCTCTGAAAAAGCTTTAGAAGAGATCGATGAAGAACTGCTACTGTAAAAGCTACCTACGTATTTCTATCACAAGCTTTATAAAAAATCTTCAAATTTGAAAAGTCACAAATCCAATTTCGAATGGCCATACCAAATTCTCCCCTGATTTATAATAAAAAAAACGTAATTATAAAGCCTTCAAATGGTCATGAGAATGATCTTGAATGGATAAATAATTATTGTGCTCCCCCGCGACAAAATGATACACACAATGAAGTATAAAATCTGAAAGAATCAAAAAAAATTCACGTTATCATGAAAAACAACTTTCCGAACCGCCACGACTTGATGAAATCCTTATTTTTCTGTTCACGAAAAAATATGTGCATTAAAAAAAATCCAAAACTATTCACCATCCCTCAAATTTGCAGACTTTCCGAAAAATAGGCTGAAACTGTCACTTTATTGAAATTCAAGGGAGAAAATTAATAATTCTGAACCATATTCCCTTTTATTTGTAATAGTTTCTGGAATTGATCCAAAAATGCCAAGTTATGAAAACAACAGGGACCAGAAGTATCAATGTGCTGAAGTTGTAGGGACCAGAAGTGAAACATAAGCTTTCTTCTCCACTTTTACCGTGATTAAAAGGAACACATCGATCGATTAAAAGAACAAACGGAGAATGGAATGGCGTGTTCAAACGGATGGTCGCATACAAAACCTTAAATCCAAATAATTGACACCCGCGAACGTTCCGAGAATGCGAATCCGAGCTAAGTCCCAACTGCGAACATAACCGATTTTGACGTTCGTATGGGGAGTGAGTGCGAACCTAGAATCACAATCCCATATTCCTTTCCCTCTCGCTCCTAATCGACCACTGACCCAATGCTAACATTCGCAGGTATGATATTCACCCTTGTTCCCCCCTAATTGAATTTTGATTCGCAATTCATTCGTTCACATTACACATCCAAAAGGGAACGTTCATCACATGTTCATTTTTCGTGGAAAACACAGTGAGATTCAAAGAAAGTTTAACCCAATTCACATGTTTGTCACAGTCCCCTTGCGAATCACGGTCAAAGAAAGTTTGTGGAAAATGGAAAGCGAGCCCGGATAAACAAGCTTCGACCGTTCGCAGGTTGGTCGTTCGTCTCGTATCCACATCAAAACTTAGTCAATTTTGAATTTACATAATTTGACCAACAGTTCGTCCCTCCGATAATGTTTCGATTTCAAATTCATTCATTCATTCCGATCATTACACTTCTGATTGCAAATTCGCTTGGCGATGCGAACAGTTCTTCAAAACAATTGCAAATCCATTTTTGTTTCCGAACACAATATTTTGACCTTAATCGGTGCCAAGCAATTGTGAACCTGACCATTCCGATTCTAGGTCACTTGACATCACATAAAAAAAACAGTTTCCAGACCAAATATCAACCAAATTCCATTGATTTTAAGAACAAGGATTGATTTCGAATTTGACTTTGAACATGACTTTTCTAGTTTGACAATCCATTCGTCACCTGTACATCACAGGACTTCAAAATTTCTACTCAACAATCATATAACCGCTTCCAAAAATCGAGATAAATCACAACAATATCATCAGACAATTTCCAAGTTCAAAATGAGTTAATCAAATCGATCTTAAGAATGTGAATGAGAAAATTGATGAAAGGTTTGATCTTGAATTAAACCACACACAAATCGATTCACCATATTTGATGAAGACATATCTATACCCTTAGTTGACAATGATACAAGCAACGATTGTTAATCTTGATTGATCTTGAGAGAATGAATAAATGGATGAATTGAGGACGCACAGTACATGATGCAAACGGGAAATTGAATGTGATATTAGGGAAAAAGACATGGATCATGAACAGTAAAGTAACAAATCAATGGCCCTATAGCAAATGAAGCCGATCCATCGGCAAAACATTGGACTTGGATTAAACTCATCACATCCAGTCAGAAAACACTTACAAGATATAAATTAGAAGAAGAATAAAAAGTACCGGATGAACAATGGAAGAACACCATAAATCATCAATAACAATAACTTGAACAAAAATTTTGACTAAAACACGCGAAAACACCAATAATCTTCAAAATCTTATGCAAAAAAGCACCAAATCAAAAACCAATACTTCAAAAATCAATAAATCTTCAAAGATCGCTCTGATACCACTTGTTAGGATTAAAACCCTAATTGTGATTTGATGAACAAAATGCGGAAAATAAGAACAAACACGCATAAAGAAGATATGTCGAATGATCACTCAATTTATTCAAAACATGAGGAATAAATTACACTTTCAGCATAGACTAAACAATCTAACACTACATAAGAAACCTTACAAGATGGCGGCTAAATTTTGCCTCACTCTTAACCCTAATAATGAATAATAAATGACTATTTATAGAGAAAAGACAAGTCTTGTGCTTTAAACCTACACTTCATAAAGGGGGCCCATTGCCTTAATCCATGGACAACTTTGAAACCCTACAAATCATCTTGTGCGAGGAATTCCTATGATACAGTTTGTTAAAGATATACCATGTTCGACGTGTGAGAGAGGAAAGAAAACTAAGTCAACCTTCAAGCCAATGTCCTTTTCCTCCATCACTAAACTGTTTCATCTTCTCAATATGTATTTGTTTGGACCAGTTCCATTCAAGTCGAGATCTGGAAAGAAGTTCACCGTTGTCATTGTAGATGAATATTCAAGATTTACATGGGTGATATTTTTGAGAAAAAAAGTTCATGCTGCTGATGAAATCATTTTTCTCGTCAGGCAATGGGAAGTTCTTTATGATCATAAAGCCAATCAATTACGTGGTGATCATGGCACTAAATTCAAAAATTCATCTTTAGAAGATTTTTACTTAAATTTAGGAATTTCTCAAAATTTCTCTGCTGTTAGAACCCTCTAACAAAATGGCATTGCTGAAAGACAAAATCAGACTCTTACTGAAGTTGGGAGAACTATGGTTGTTAAAGCTGATCTTCCTCTATCCTTTTGGGTGGAAGCTATCAACACAACTTGTTACACTCAAAACCATTCCATCATTGTAAAGCATCATGGGAAAACCACCTATGAGCTGATTAAGGGAAGAAAACCCGATGTTTCTTACTTTCATGTGTTTGGATGTGTCTGCTACATTTTGAATTAAAGAGAACAACATTCAAAGTTTGAAGCTAAAGTTGATGAAGGAGTGGTTCTGGGATAGTCTAATATGTCAAAGGCTTTCAGGGTATTCAATATTTTAAGGAAAACTATTGAGGAAACTGCTCATGTCACATTTAATGAAGATTTATTCATTCATGACTAGATTGGTCATCCGTTTTCCATTTTAAGTAAACCCACTCTCAGTCCATCAGACTATGTTCCTGAGTTTTTGTCAAATGTCATTGAGCATGTTGTTCGTAATATAGATCAAATTATCAATTCCCATTCTGACTCTGAAGATTAGACTACCGTCTCTGAAGAAGCTAAACCATCTAACTCCTCAAATCAGGAAGATTCAATTTCAAATAATGTGAATAAAAATTCTAATTCTAGAGTTCTTTGAGAGCATCTTGAATCTTAAATCATTAGAGATGTCAATTCTAGGATTTTTGGCAGCAGTGTCAACAGTAACTTTTGCATGTTTGTGAACTTTATCTCGATGATCGAACAAAAAATTGTTGTTGAAACTTTCAAAGAAGCTAAATGGATCAATGCAAGACAACAGAATGTATTTGAGTGTCATTGAGTGTGGACTCTAGCTCCTAGGCCTCAAGAAGGACTATTATTGGTACTCATTGGTGTTTAGAAACAAGATGGGTGGAGATGGAATTGTTATTAGAAACAAAGAAAGACTTCTGGCCCAAGGATTTAGTTAGCTAGAAGGTTTGGACTATGACGAAACCTTCACCCCTGTAGCTAGACTTGAAGCAATCCGTCTGTTCCTTGTTTTTGCCTCATTCAAGAACTTCAAGGTCTATCAAATGGATGAAAAGACAAACTTATTACATAGGAATCTTCAAGAAGAAGTTTTTCTAAAGCAACCTTCAGGGTTTGAAAGTGAAGAATTTCCTAATCATGTATATCGTTTTGATAAGCCGTTTATGGTTTGAAGCAGGCACCCAGGTCATGGTATGACACATTGGCTAGTTATCTTGTAGAGAGTGGATCCAAACAAAGAGAAATTAACAACACTTTGTTCATCAAGAAATCAGGATATCATATCATCCTTGCTCAAGTATATGTTGACGATATCATTTTTGGATCTACTGATGAAAAGCTGAGTTCTAAGTTTGCTGAGGTTATGGCTAAGAAATTTGATATAAGTATGATGGTGAGTTAACTTTCTTTTTAGGTTTGCAGGTCAAAAAATCACTGATGGGATATTTTTCTGTCAAAATAAATACATTGCAGACATACTGAGGGAGTTTGGTATTTCTAATATCAAACCACCGAAGACTCCAATGTCTTCATCAGCATCTATCTACGCTCATCCAACCGGTGTTGATGTGAATACTACTTTGTATCGAGTAATGATAGGATGACTTATCTATCTTACTGCTAGTTTTCTTGGCATTATGTTCACCACCATATTCTTTATCAATCCTATCCTAAGGAATCTCATCTTCTCGCTATAAAAAGGATCTTTCATTACTTGAAACATACACCCAATCTGGGGTTATGGTATCCTCATGACTTTGTGTTTAAGATGGGAGGAGACGCCGACTCAGATAATGATGGGTGTGGTATTGATTAAAAAAGTACTTTAGGAGGATCTCAAATGCTAGTAAATAGAATAGCAAGTTGGTCCATCAAGAACCAGGCATCGGTAGCTTGCTCTACTACTGAAGCTGGATATGTAGCCACTAGAAGATGTTGTGCTCAGATTCTTTAGATTTAAAACCAACTTTAAGATTATGGCTTCAACTTTACAAAGACTCATATTTTTTAGGTCAACACTAGTGCCATCCAAATCATTCAAAATCTTGTGCAACATTCTAATTCTAAGCACATCAAAATCAATCATAATTTCATCGAGGACATAGTTCAAAAGGGAAAAGTGGAATTATTCTAGGTTGCTTTCACTGGTTAATTGGTTGACATTTTCACTAAGGTATTGGATGATAAGACCCTGAATAAATTGATTTTTGATCACAACTTTCTTTTAATGACTTAATTATTATTTTTTGGCTTGCTTTGAAAAACCTTACATTTATTCACTTTCTTAAAATAACACAAAACCAAGTACCTTATTTTGCTTTCAAATAAGTTTACATAGCTTGCTAAAATTTTGTATCTAATATTTACAAGTGCTTTCTTCTCTCTTTATTCTTTTCTTTATATTTATCAATATTTTATCTACAAGTGATCTTCATCTCCTCATTCTAGAGTTAGAAAGAGCTAGGGCCATGCAGAATGTTCTGAATGCTCTAGTTGTCGTGGAGAATGTTGTCATCATATCTTCTTCTTGTTGGCAATTCCCTTTTTTCTTCTCTACTCACTAGTATGGATGCAAAGCCTCCATAAATATAATGAGTCTTACTTTCATCTACTGACTCATAATCTTATAAAATCCCAAGTGCCCTTGTGTTGATCTTGTCAACTCGATCGTTTCATAGATCAAATTCCATTAACTCGTTGGTTATAAAGACTAATTCTTGTTCTTCTATTGTTTTTGTTGAACATGAAGCTTGGAATCTATCTGCAAAATCTCAATGGTTAAAGGTATCTTCATTCTTGGTTTGTTGTGTGTATTTGATCTTGCTTGGGTATCCTTTTATAGAAAGGGAGAGATTTCTCTAAGAAAGGAAACTAATTTATGATCTATTAAAACAAAAAAATTTCTAGCATCACTTTTATGATTCTCCTGAAAATAGCTACACATTGATTCTCTGAAAAAAATTGTATATTCCTTTTTAATTATTCATTGGTTGACCATCTATTTCTTTATTATCCTCTTACCATTTTTTCGTGTACCCTATAAATGAATTGATGGTGAATTTTAAATTCTAGATTGAAACTTAACTTCATGATATAGAAGATGAACCACTTCTTGTTGATAAGTTTACACTGTTTATGATTCATGCTGATTACACCTCAGTGTGATTGAAACATTCCATTCTTTCCTTAAATTCTTCTTAAAAGCTTATGATTCAGCGTAACATAGCATATGTTGATGAGGCCTTGAAAAAATTATGTTGATGGTTAGGATATGTATTGTAGCTCATCACATGAACCAATCTATTCTCACCTTACATTCTTCTTTAGAATTTTATGGTACAACGTATGAAACCAGTTGTTGATGAGAATTTAAAAATCTATATCGATAGGTATATCACGGCCCAAGATGTATTACACGCACCTACCCATTCTCTCCCAACAAATCTATGCCGATGGGTACATTTCATACCGGAATGTATTACCCGAATCATCTCACTCTCTCCATTTATTATTCTAATTAAAAAGCTGATGATTCAGCGCATGAAACCAAATGCTGACGAGGCTTCACAATACTATGTCAGTGAATGGTACTTAAAACCTATGTTAGCAAGAGACATCACAATCTCACTTGATGACAACCACAACCTTGATGCGATGACATATCGATCACTTCTGCTAAAACAAGAATGTTGCTTATGTCAAAAAGGGGGATATATACATACATACATATATATATATATATATATATATATATATATATATATATATATATATATGTATATATATATATATATGTATATATATTTCCATAACATATTCATATTCTCAGGGGGAGATACTCTAAATACACTTCACTTGCTTAGGGGGTGGGGGATATGTTCATTCATTTCCATGCAAAAATCTCTAAATGAAGATTATTTTCTATTATCAACAGGGTTATTGGATGCAAAAAGTGTTATGAGAAGAAATCAGGCTGCAATTGGATGTAGATGGATACAAATGATTGCAAGTTATTGCATTATAGAAATCAGGTTGTGACTAGACACGAACGATCGCAAGCCATCGCAGTCTCTAATCTGTGGATGCGAACCATTTCAGAACTAATCATAACGTATCACGCCAATTGAAGTTTTATTTTCAGGGGGAGAAAATTTTGAAGATTTTTTTTGACGTCATCTGATATGAGGAGATTATAAGGCCACACCTTATGATCTAATGAGTTAAACACTTCATGTTGATCACCAGCGCCAACGTCAGAAATAGCATTGATGCCAACGCCATGCCCAGTTTACCAGCATTGGCAAGAACTTCGAAATCTAAGTAATCTTTGTAAATTAGGCAGTTATACGTTATATATGTAATAGATATTCGATCCGAAATCTAAGTGATTAAGATCATACCTTTACTTAAATAAGTATACATCCCCAAAATATCGGATATTAGTTATTTTAATAGTATATAATCAACCTTAGGTTTAAACCCTAAGGTAATGCTTTGTGTCGTCTTTGTGACCTTGTTCTCTTTGTGAGAACCTTCTTTCTTAGTGAAAGCATCTTTGTGATTATGCGTGTTCTTCAGTTTTTTGTTTAACGTTTGCTTTGTGTATTTGTTCTTTGTTATTCATACCTAAGTGTATCCGATCGATACAAACCTTCATATATATATGTATATATATATATATATATATATATATATATATATATATATATATATATACGTATGTATGTATGTATAATAGTTTGGTTATTTCGTTAGGATATTCAGGTAGAGTGACGAATAGTAAGGTTGTCAAAATCACGATCTTGATCGTAAGATCATAGAATCTTACAGACTTACCTCCCAAAAACATGCCACATCATATTGGGAACGAAAATCAGGTAGGATCGTGAATGGGATAGTAGGATCATGATCCAGTTTGATCCTACAGTTGGGTTAAATGTTACTTTTTGTTCATGACTCTATCATTTACGTCTTCACTGGGTATTGTGTAACGCCCGTGTTTCTGGGCTTGCCATTTTTAGCAATGTAATAGTCTAGCTTAACCTTTGTAACCCAATTTGAAATAATAAGAATGTATTATTTGTGAATTATGTGAATTATGTGTTTATTTTCTTAATTATTATAATTTAATGAATCAAGAATAAAATATGCGTCAAAATTTAAGTGTGAGATATGCCCGATATTGATGCACGAAAATGTAGTGGTTGAGACAAGGTTTCCGAAAATATAAAGAATGTTGAAATTCGAGTTATAACGAAGAAGTTATGACCTGTCGAAGTTTCGCGACAAAACTAGTGTGGCACAGCATGACGTAAATAGTAAATTTATGAAGGAGTGATATTTAGCCTTAGTGATCAACACGAAAGACGTAGATAATGTTGAAACCGAGAGCGTGCATAAAAAGAACGCCTAAATCTGACTTCGTATGAGGAAGTTATGATTTTTCGAAGTTTCAACTTAGCAGTAGACAGCCCAAAAGTTCGAATTAAGATCGAGCGAGTTTTAGCCTAAACTTTCTAAATGAGAATCGAAGATCTCGTTGATAGTAGTGCATTGGTGTAAAGACAGACAATAACGGACGTCAGCTGAAGAAGTTATGAATTTCTAACAAAGTTTTTCTGTCTCGGCCTACTAAAAATAAGTAATAAAAATAAAGTCAAAACTAGCCGACGGAGTCTAAATGAAAGTTGTAGAGTATGGTCTGACCTACGTGTGGATATAAATAACGTTGAAAATGAGGCTTGTATGCGAAAGTTACGCAATTTAGAAGTTTGACGAGTCAAATTACGCCGAGCGTAATTTGAGTACGCCCAGCGTACTAAGAGGAGTGCAAGTTGTCTGACCAATACTCGAGTGCCACCAAATGACGCATGCAGTGACGTCGAAGTACGCCCAACATAACCAAATTATGCCCAGCGCACTGAGTACGCCCAGCGTACTTGGAATTTACGCCCAGCATAATCCCAGACCCATCAGCCTATAAATAGAACCCGAGATCAACCATTTTCCTTGCATTTTTTCTTCCTTTCTCTCTAAGTTTTGCATCGTTTTACGTGCCAATCATATCCCGAAGCCCCGGTATCATTCCCAATCCCCGAAGCAAGTTTCGAAGCCCTGAGGATCCCGAGAAGTGAGATTTCCAAGCCGAAGCCCTGCCCGCGAGGAGCTCGGTTTTTTGTGAAGATCTTCCAGATCTACGAAGAAACACTACTTCTGCAAGCCGTAGTGCT
This sequence comes from Lactuca saligna, assembly GCF_052625555.1. Lineage (NCBI taxonomy): Eukaryota > Viridiplantae > Streptophyta > Magnoliopsida > Asterales > Asteraceae > Lactuca > Lactuca saligna. The sequence goes on from NC_136418.1 coordinate 22,288,072, forward strand.
ACCCGATCATCTTCTGATCAAGTGAGTGTATAGTCCCTTTCAATACACGATATTATACAAGTAATCGTTGAATGTATTTAAGAATACAGGTTGTGTGAGGGTATTATTATTACCTTCTAACACATAGACTTATATGACTCTCCTTGAAATTTCTTGTTATGTGTTTTACGTGTTACTTACTATTTGGATGGAGTATTGAAAGAGCATGCTAGACAAATTTTCTTTTAGAAATTATGTATAAAACATGTATATTTTTATCTACTAATATGTTGGGTAGAACATGGGTAGACAGTTGGTGTGCAATCAAATGAATTGATGAGAGGCCTCGTTGTTGGTGTTATTCTAGTCATTCAGTAGAGTATGGATGACGACCACAGACTATTCTAGACAGTCATGTGGAACGCTAGCAGGCTCATAACCTGTAGGTGTTGTGAACGATGTGTTCACCGATGTACTCTATCCCCCACATGGTTGCCTTTAGGACACTTATTGTTGATGAAGCCCCTCTACAGTAATGTCCGTCCCGATGAAAATCCTAAATTAGGTTCCTTATAATAGATGTTGTTTTTAGGGACGTAAAGTGAGGATAACGGGAATGGGTAATCGGGTTTATTGTTGATTGTTGAAATTAAATATAATTATTTATTGTGGGTTGAAAACCCTATATGCTCACCAGGCCCCCAAGCCTGATCTACTACGTTTATTTGTATTACAGGAAGTGGCGCAAGGGCATAAGATGGATGAATCATCAAGTTGTTTTGTTTACAAGTCTATATATGTATATATTTGTTGAATGACTTGTAATGTTATCGTTTATGCTTTATGGTCTGTATCGGAACATGACATCCCGATTTTTTATTATGAAATGAAATTATATTTCTTTATGAAATTTTTTGATAAAAATCTATTTTATCATGTTTTGTTTTTGGGAACAAATTCCGCATCTCTTTTAAAATCAAAATGATTTACTCTGAAAATGTTTAAAAAGCATAAATGAAACCTGTCTTTTCTGGCCGAGATTTTGGGGATGTCACATATTGACTATTGGGTATTTTAACTTGGTGAACTTTAATTAACCATAGATAGAAACTAGAAAGTAAAAGAATCCAAAATATATCTTCTCTGTTTCTCACTTTCTTTGTTTCTCTTTCTCACGTTCTCAGTATCTCCATTCATGCTTCACGATTTCACACCTTCACCTATGTGATCCTCATGAAGAAACAAGAAATCATAGAGCATTTTCAAAGCTTGATGTTTTAAACCGGTGAAATAGGTTCGACAATTTCTTTGATCTCTTTCTCTTTTACTATTCAAAATTTTAGTCTCATTTTTTAAGAAGTACTTGTTGATCGATCATTAAAAAGCAAAACAGGTGAATAGCATGAGAATCGATGATCCAAATTCAATACCATGTTCTTGTGCGAAATTTCTCACTTTTATCTTTTGTTATTTTCAGCTTTCTCTAAGAATCGATGATGCAAGATCGAAATTTCTCAGTTCTTACTTTTTATCTTTTCTTATTTTACCTTGGTATCTTAGATTCGTCTTGAGGATCATCATTTATAGTTTACACCCATACCCAACCTTTTTCTACTTTGTTGTCAACAATAATGATGCTAAAACCCGAGAAATCTGTTTTAGTATCATAAATGCATATTGTTGTTGAATAGTTATTCATTTATTATGTTTTGTATCATAAATGCATCAATGTTATATGCTTATATTTCTGCATTTCCTATTAAATCACAATGTATAATGTCATTTTGTAGTTAACTAATTGCATATTGTCTTATTCTATAGTTATTAACTTATTTTATTTCATTACTTATACAATCTAGTGCCTGGTAGCATAATCGAATCATTACTTATTACAACATTCCTATTGTATTTGTAATTCTAAATTTCCAATCTTTTATAACTTGTACAACCATGATGGAAAATAATTATGGATTAGAACATGCTACTACTTTTTCACCGCCAACAAGTAAAATGAGAAAAAAAATGGGTTTGGGGCTAGAACTGATCTAGGTTGGCTGCATGGTAAAGATTTGGGTGATCGAAAGGTACATTGTATATTTTGTGATTCTATAACACTGGTGGAATATTTATATTTAAGCACCATTTAGCTCACACACATAATAATGTCTCAACTTGTGAAAAGGTTCCTAAAAATTTTAGGATACAATTTTAGCGTTTGTTGGAAGCTAATGATATGGCAAAAAAGAAAAAGAGAGGCTTAATATCAGTCGATGAAGATGATGGAGCCTATGAGAGGACATAATATGCATAATTTTGTTTCAAAAAAAAAAAAAAAAAAACTTTAAAAAACTTAGGATTCAAATTATAAAAAGGATGAACGAGAATGAGTTTGCCAACAAATTGCAAGATTTTTTTACACGAGTGTCATCCCATTTATCTGTGTAAAAAATCCCGAGTTTCACAAAATGATTGAGATGGTTGGTGAATTTGGGAGAGGCCTTAATCCTCCCTCTTACCATGAAATACGGGCTACATTAATGAAAAAGCAAGATGATTATACTAAGTCATTAATGGAAGATTACAAAAGAGAGTGGAAGAAGATTGGTTACAGACTAATGATTGATGGATGGAGTGATTGAAAAAACTGATCGATTTGTAATTTTATTCTAAAGAGTCAAGAGGGAATATCTTTTTAGAATCAATAGACACACCCGATATTATCCAGACAAAAAAACAAGTATTCGCAATGTTAGATGACTTTGTTCAAAAAATAGGAGAGGAAAATGTTATGCAGGTGGCGACAGATAATGCTGCAAATTACAAGTTTGCTGGAGAAATGCAAATGAAAAATTGGAAGAAAATTTTGTGGACACCATGTGCAACTCGTTTCATTGATTTAATGTTGGAGGTTTTTGAGAAACAAATAGAAGAACATAAGGTGACCATCACAAAACGAAAAAAGATAACAAGCTTCATCCACAATAGGTAACGACTAACTATTTATTTATTCTATATAGTGGTTCTTATATTCCTTATACCAACTTTCATTTATAATATGTCATGATTGATTTATGTGCTGAAAGAATTTACGAAAGGGATAGAACTCCTTAGACCTGGAGCCACTACATTTGCTACTGCTTATCTTACACTTGGCCACTTGTATGAACTGAAAGGCACTTTGATCAGTGGCCGATCTAGAAAAAATAAAATATGGTATGTGGAAATCATAGACTGAGTTTTCATTAATGTCCTATTACACATACAGCAAATCGTTTTTAGTTAAATAACAACACCAGAAAACCATAGAACAAAAATAAAATTTTCAAAAATACACTCAAAATTTATGAGCACATAAAGGTAGAATACGAGAAATGATAAAATCAAGGTTATTATGCATCGAAATCTTATTTATAATCATTTATACTCTACAAAATCTTATTTATTATCGAAAGGTCTTATATATGAAAGAAAGGAAATGAATAAATCTTTCTGGATAATAATTTCAAACTTCAAAGCCACAAAGTCAAAATTAAATTGTGACAACATAAAACGTTACCTACACAAAAGATTTAAAAGAAAAAAAATCCTACATTTTGTTCAAAATTTGGATGATAAAATACGCAACATTTAAAAGATATTTTAAAGTGATATGAAAGAATTTTTAAATACAAAGTTAACGGATAAGATATATATTTTATAGGCTCAAATCACTTTAAAATTTAATTAGGTCATTTTCATGAAGTGAAAACTTGGCAGATGGGTTATTTATAAATATGACACAATTAAAAGTCTATCATTTCATAAAAGATATATCCATAGCTTTGCCACGAAATCAAACTCGTGGGTATGCAAATGTATGCACACACACATTTAATACATAATTTATTTATTTTCTAAAAAATCAACATATGTACGAAAAAATTAAGGGTATGCATTTGCATACCCTTGTTATGAACTAGATCTACCCATGACTTTGATCTCGATGTTTCCTCCGAAAATGGTTGTCTACAAACTATGAAAGAACTCAAGCCAGAAATAATATTGAAGGGATAATTATGGATCATGTAGGATTTTGGCCATCAGTTGTAACGTGGCTAAGGGGTGCAAATCCTATAATGAAGGCTCTTCGATTCATTGATTCAGATTCTAAACCAGCCATGGGTTTCATTTACCAAGCCATGGTAAATGCAAAAACTAAAATTAAATTAAAATTTAATGATGTCCAGAATAGGTATTTAATTTTGTTTCTTTGTCTATATTTTTAGTTATTAATTTATAGCCATCTCATGTTGCGGGTTATTACATGAATAATAAACTTAATAGGGAGCTCCATGTTGCATGTTATTACTTGAATCCAGCTATGCAATATAGCCCTGACTTTGAGAATACGTGATGAATTAAAGGTGGATTATACATATGCCTGGAAAGAATGTGTGGTGATGATGTAAACCTAGAAAAACGATTGATTGTCAGTTTGATCAATTTAATAGTGCACGATGGCTTTTTGGTCTTAATGTAGCCAAATTAACAAGAAAAGAAAAAACTCCAGTTGATTGGTAGGATTCATACGAAGCTGGCACACCCGAGTTGAGGTATTTTGGCATGAGAACTTTGAGTTTGACATGCTCCTCATCTGGTTGTGAGAGAAATTAAAGTGCTTTTGAGATGGTAATTTATAAATAACAAGATTTTTGTTTTATTTATGTTTTAATAATATTTTATGTAAAATTTTAGTTACAGTTATATTTTATTGTTAAATGGAAGAGAATAAATCAACTACATCAACAGAAGATGAAAGACCTCGTATATGTGATGTATAACTTGAAGCTAAATTGAAGAGAAGAAAAGAAAGGAACATGGCATGATTAAATGGGACTTGAAACATTGAATCTTGATGATATTAGTTTGGATTATGAGTCGATTACTGAAGAGGATTCTTCTCATCAACATGTAGATGAAGAGTGGATTGATCATCTTGATGGTTCAAGTTCAAGTAGGTCGCAAGCCCATGATGGTGGTGAAGATGAAGAATTTATTGAAAGAGCTATAGATATCATTTTTGTGAGTAATCTATTTATTACATGATTATATAAATTGACAATGATAGATTTTAGGTCGATATATTATGTTTTCCTTTCATTGCAGGTGCAGGTGGTGGAAGAGAATTGAAAGAAGATGTTTTGAATTTAGGAGGCAATAATATGGAAGCACCATTTGTTATGCTAGACTACAACTTATAGTATTTTGCTAGTATTTTTGGGACATTCTGATGTTTTAAATGTTTTGTAACTTTTGAATGGTAAACTTGTTGATTGGGATGTATTTTTTATGTTTTAACTTATTGTTATGTCATTTTTGGTAGGATCTTAAGATCCCGATCCCAATATTGCAAAACCAAAAATGAACCTACATACAATCTCGATCTTGACAACCTTGAAGACAAGGTACAATGCTATCCTTTAGATTTGGCCAGTATAATGTCTAGGTAGAATTGGTCAGCATTACGACTAGGTATAATCTTACCATCATGTTTGGGTAGAGTGTCTACCAAGTATAATATTATCCTAAATATTTTTGCAATATAACGATTAGGCATAATATTCCTAACTTCTCATGTGTTTTGTAAATTAATGATATAATGTAAGTAATAATATTTTACAAAATTAATTATATATAAGTTTAACATGTATTCTCCCCTGTAAAACTTTTGAAATCCTAAAGGTGGGGCCGTGAACTCAACCTTGTAGCGTGTTTTGACTGATCCGGGACTTCGCATCGGGAGGCTTGAGCCATTCAGGAGAAAGGAAAATCTTCAGGCAGGATAAGGCTGGATACAAGAGAGGATATAATGTTTTGATGTGTGAAAAGTGAGGAGGTAAGGGCCTTTATTTATAATGGGCGATGTTGGGAACACGCGACACACCTTCTTTTGCTTGTCAGAAATATGCATGTTGGCCCTTTTTAGAACTTGACATGTGTCACTCTCTCGTTCATCCACGTCTCTTGTATCTCAGTGAATCCAATTGTTAGAACTGTGAGGCGGGTGTGACGCACCCACGATATATTGTTTTTTTATTAAATTTGTATCTCCTTCATACGAGTTCTGTTTTTGAACTCTTAATATGTATGCATAGCTATCATCGACTGCTACAACATTCCTTCAGACTTCATTGGCTAATTCTTAGTTTATTTGTAGTCCATATTTTAATAATCCTAAATGATTTTGCAAAAAATCATATCCTTCTTGTACAGACTTAGGTTTTGGCCTTCTTTGTCTTATCATTTTTATAACGAGGAGTACTTCGATTCTCCTTTACAAAGTTTTGGCTAACTCAACTGATTTTCTTTTGACTTTTGGCGACACAAATCCCTTGTGCGCGGTTTATTTTTTAGTTTTTAAAAGTCATAACTTCTCCATACGAAGTTAGATTTTTACGACGTTTATATTTTTGAAATCGCGTTGTCATGTACTTTTAGTTAAAATTTCCATATAACGACATGACATTTTGCGCACCTATTTTTTAAGTTTTCATACGACTTTACTGATTTTTCTTACATGCTAGAGCTTGAAATATTGTGTTTTGCTAACTATCGCATTTAAAGTCTTTTAAACATGTTGTGATCAGCGATTAGTGTTAGTTTTTACAACTGTCGCACTACAAAAGTAGAAGGAACTAAATACCGTCATCTTTAGCTAGAGATCCCCCTGCATGAGATCGAGTTCCTACCACATTTTCTTGGATGTAAGGACCCAAAGTAAAATCTATCTAATGGTATCACACCCAATAACTCCAAAAGAGCAAAACTACAAACTCTGAGAGAGGGGAAAGGAAAAACGAAAATTATAAAATTCAAAGGGTTTATTTTCGTCCAAAGAGAGGCAAGAGGTAGGAGGCCGAATTTTCAAGGAAGGGATGAGCATATAGGGTTTGATCTCTACTCCCTATTTATAGGCTTTCAATTACATAATCCTAAAGCAACTCCTAAACCCTGATATGGTTTATCCTGAAATTTATCCCTTATCCTTATACTTTTGGAACATTCCAAGTAAATAAGCCGTTTAATTAATTAACATTTAGTCCCTTTAATTAAGTAATTCTCAATTAATTCCAAAATAGTTTCTAATTAATTTATTATAACATGACAAATTAATAAACTAATTTCTCCTAAATCCTTTTGTCTTTTAATAGCTCAATTAGGCCTTAAGGGTAACCCAAAAGGCCATTGTTATTATTAGAAATATCACTAACAATTATAAAATTAGACACTTTTTCCAACAATCTCCCACTTGGACAAGTCATCAACTATACAAGGTCTAATACTTTCAAATAATTAACAAAGAGTATGTCGTCCAAAGCAGCTGTCGAACTCTGATCATATCAAGATTCAACCGTTAGATAATTGATCAATTATTCCTTTTTTATACAATATATATATATATATAGACAAATACACACACACGAACCCAAGACATGGATAAGGGTCAATATCAGTGTTTAAGATTCAACCCTTAGATAATTGATCAATTATCAAACTACTAAATTGAATACATTGATTTTAGTTAGGGCTCGGACAAGCAGTTTACATGTCAACACCAAATCATCGAGGCGCTTATATATATATATATATATATATATATATATATATATATATATATATATATATATATATATATATCACTCCTTTTTTTTAGGGTAAAAGGGACAAATAAACATTTATTACATAGTTTTCGTCTACTCATCATGTCACACATGGACATACTCAGTATTACTGCTAGTTATAGATAATGTTGGACTAAACAAATGCATAACAAAATTTTAAAGTAAAAACCTCATGTGTCCATGTTTGAATAATAAGTGATGTTATTATCTTAGAATTACTTGTTACTCTATCCATGAAGTAATCCCTAAGTGCGGGTTGTTCTAATACGTAAAAGTTAAATATTGATTAAGTACTAATGTGTATTAGTAGTAGTCTCTATGTTATATCTAATTACCATGGACAATCTACTAGTACTCCATGAAAGGTTTGAGTCACTACTTACTTATGGAAGTATGACCGATTATGGAGGTTTGAGTAATATGCTACTTGGGAAGTGAATTCGAAAAATCCAAAATGAAACATAGTAGTAAATGAACAAAACATGGTAGCAAAGCATCTTATTATTGACTCACCATAAAATAATCACATATTCGATTATAATTTATATTATATATGTTTTAAAATATGGAATAAACAACTAACCATTTAAGCCATACCATTCGTAAAGGTGATGCCTATGGACCTATTATGACTAGCATGCTTGCTGTGTGATAATGGCTTCATGAATGGACCAGTACTCAGATTCTCCTTCGTTGATACTTTATTCACTACAACGTCTCCTTCCTCAATTCGCTTCCGAACATAGTTTTACTTAATGAGTATAGGTGTCTACTTCCTATGATCCTTAGGTTCTTTAGTCAAAGCAACTGCACCCTCATTATCATAGATATTTTAATGTTTCAAATATTCTACCAACAACACCATGATCACCTATGAAATTCTTCAACCATGTAAACTCTTTAACAACTTTAGAAGGCACTATATACGTGGAATTCAATGTGGAGTCTACCACTATCTTTTGCTTGGAACTTTTCTAAGCTACTTCTCCTCCATTAATCAGGGACACCCATCCTAATTATGAATAAGAATCATTCTTGTCAGTTTGGAATCTTGCATCACTATAACTGTTACTCTTAACTCTTCTATGCCTCCATAGACTAAGAACATATATTTTTCTCCTTAGAAATTTAAGAAGTTTTGTAACTACTGGCCACTGACTATCGCCAAGGTTTTCCTGCTAACGACTCACCATGCTCAAAGCATATGAGACATCAAGTCGAGTACATGTCATGGTATACATGATTGATTTTCATATTAAACCTCTTAAAGATCTTATCTAAGTGTGTACTTTGTCTATGTCTAATCAGATGCTTTGATCTCTCTCTTTCTCTCTCTCTCTCTCTCTCTCTATATATATATATATATATATATATATATATATATAGATATATATATATATATATATATATATATATATATATATATATATATATATATATGTCACACCCCAAAATCGGAACGGTGGAAACGTTCAGGGACGGAGGACGTCATGTATAGTATCATAACAATGCAAAGTAGTAAATAAGCAACAACATCATCCATTACATTAATAGTATAATTTCATACAAGTGTGTTCTTTAATAGAAATAAGGTACCAAAAATGAATAATCAAAATAAAGACGAGTCTTGAATATGCTCCGTCTTCTCAAAACCTGGTCATCGGTATCTGTCTACTGGTGACTTGAGAATACAAGTTATTTTGAAAGCGTAGATCAGAATTTAAGTTCGTGAGTTCATAAGTATTTTAGTGTCAATGTTTTTATAAGTTTACTGAAAATCTTTGTGAATGCTCAATGTAAATGTTTGTATATGTCACACCTCAAAACCGAGAACGGTGGAAACGTTCTGGGGCGGAGGACGCCATGTATGCATCACAACAATTGCAAAGTAGTAAACAAGCAACAACATCATCCATTGCATTAATAGTATAATTTTAATTACAATTGTTTTCTTTCATAGTACAAGACAACAACATAACTAATCAAAATAAAAGACGAGTCCTGACTGCTCCGTCTTCTCTAAACCTTGCATCGGCACCTGTCTATTTGTAACCTGAGAATACAAGTTATTTTGAAAGTGTAGGTCAGCATTTAAGTTGGTGAGTTCATAAGTATTTAATGTCATTGCTTTGATTAGTTGTTATGAAAGACTGGTGAATGATTGATGAAACATTTAGTATAAGTGTGAAAAACTCTAGAAAATCCCTTATTTCCTACTAGTATAAAAGTAGTCTTCTACCAAGACTCGAATGTTTTGAAAGTACGCATCACTTGAAAATGTGACGGTTTTTCCCTGTTTAACTATTATTATAAAACTATAAAAGTAATAATATAATAAATCATGTTGTATCCTTTGGTACTAAGATACACACGACGTGGAAACTCACCGTAAACAGATCAACCGTAGACATCTGTTGCTAACAGTTGGGTTTAGGAATAGTTAGTCCCTTAAGTATACATGCAACGGTATCAACCTAAAACATCCGTAGATTGTTCATTTACCTCTGTAGCTAACAGTGGTTCTAGGAATGGTTAGTCCCACAAAGTATCCTTTGGTACTAAGATATAAAGTCCAATCTATCTCGTCGATGATGTAATTGTATCACAAGGTAAAGATAGAAAGGAGAACTATATAACAGTATCTAGACATATAACATATAATAGTAATTTGCCATATAATGTCTATGTAAAAGTATTCATGTATAAGTATTCATGTAAGAGTATTCTTTCATATAGCATGTAGTCTAGACTCATGAATGAACTGACTCTGGTGTAATTTCTTGTAGTAGGGATAATGTTTTGTTTACTCTAAACTATTCCTATAATAGTTTACTAGAATGTAATTGATGAGTGTCCAAGTAGGTTTATACACCCTTGCTACCCAAGAGTATCAGAACTAAATTAACTGATGGAACATATATGACCATATATGTATACATGATATATAACTAATATTTAAACGACCTTCGGAGGAGTACCTGATATCCCACCAAACCACATCCAAATCGAGGAAAAGGAAATAGGGTGGATAGCTTTCCTAAGTCTTTTAAACATTTCTTATATAACTATACATATAGAGACATGCAATTTATAATATATAAGCATAAAGAAGTTTTGTTAAACCGTTGAAAAGTCTAATAAAGAATTTGTGACTTGATGTCAGTTTATAAAATGATTGAAAGTATTTTGTTTGATAAGACAGTTTAAGTACACGGAAAACCACTGTTTGAAAACACCTTTGTAACCGAGTTTGAAAGGAAGCTTACAATATGTAAGAAAGTTTGATAACGAGCTTTAATCATGTAAAAAAACATTTAAGAAAGTCATTTGAAGTAATATGTTTAGTAAAACTGTTGAACTTGTAGTAAATTCATTTGTATACTAGTTATAAATCACATATGATTTCGTTGATAAAATGCGTATAATGAACTTTATTATATAACACACGACAATAATCGAGTATTTAACTTGTATTCCCCCCCCCCCCTTAAAAGCATATAAAAGTATTTATAAAACATTTAAAAGTGCAGTTTATAGGGGTATGAAATCACTTGATTGATTGAAGAAAGCGTGACGAAAACCGAGCAAAACTTCTACTCGAGAAAGCGGATCTCTCGAGATTCTCGGGAAATCTCGGGAGTGTAAAACTTTCTTCCCACCTTGGATAATGAAAAACGGGCCTTTGGGATGACTCCGAGGGTTGAAACGCAGAGCTTCGGCGCAAGAAAGGAAGGAAATTAGAAATTTTGGCCGGCACCCTCGCATCTCTATTTATAGGGGTCTGAGAGGTTGCGTTACGCGGGGCGTACTAGAGTACACGCTGCGTACTCATGCGTCATGCATGAGCGCATCCTCGGTCGAAACATTGGAGCGACGTGGACGAACTTGAGCCTAGCATCCGAGTACGCTGGGCGTACGAGGGATCGGACCGCTGACTTGTACTTCGGATAATACCGGGTTTTAATTAAATTTATATTTTAATTAATTAGCAAACTTCAAAAATTCATATCTTTCTCATACGAACTCCGTTTTCGACGTTCTTTATATCCACGCGAAGGTGAGACTACGATCTACAACTTTCGTTTAGACACCGTCGGCTAGTTTTGAATTTATTTTTAATATTATATTTTTAATTGGTCGGGACAGGAAAAGTCCGTTAAAGTTCCATAACTTCTTCATCCGATGTCCGTTTTCATCAGACTTTTTACCGTTGCGCTAGTATTGTTGAGCCCTTCGATTCTCATTTAGACTGTGTAGGCTAAAAGTCTCTCGATCTCTATTTCGAGTTTTGTAGCTGTCTACTATTATATCTGTAACTTAGAAAAATCACAACTTCCTCATATGAAGTCAGATTTGGACGTTCTATTTATGTACATTTACGGTTTGATGATATCTAAAACTTTCATTTAGATACCTAAGGCCAAAAACTATTGTATTGAAACTTCGCGTTTTACGTTTATCAGTATTGCCGGTTTTGCCGAGAATCTTCGATTGGTCATAACTTCTTCGTTATAACACGAATTTTAGGGTTCTTCATATGTATGAAAACCTTGACACGATTCCTACTACTTTATTTAACCCAAATAAGATTCTAGGAAATTTAAATTTTTATCTATATTTGACTGGTGTTACATTTCATTGTCTTGACATATCGGGTTGTCACCTCATCCCCCCGTTAGAGGGAATTTCGTCCCGAAATTAGAGTTTAAGCAGAATTGATACTACGCTACGGATAGAAGTTTAATTTGATCTTTGCGTTCCTAAGTGAATTCAAATCCTCGCATGGCCTTCCAGTGAACCTTTCACTATCGGGGAGCGACTTTGTTTCTTTCGTTTGCCTTACTGGTGTAATAACTCTTCTTGGTCGAATGTATGTTGGATGTTTTGGGGACTGTGAAATTAGTACACCTTGTACCCTACAAGTAGTGTCTCCAGATCTTCAGAGCAATTATCACTGCTCCTGACTCAAGATCATGTGTTGTATAATTAACTTCCTGTGTCTTAAGCTGTCTTGAGGTATAGGCAGTGACCTTTCCTCTTGCATAAGAACACAACCTAGTTGTACTGATTATGAAGTCAAAACCTTGTGGTCGATTAGATGTCGTGAAGATCTAAAATAAGGTATGGTTACTCATGAATTAAGGGAAAAGGATAGGTACTTTAGTTCTATCTGTCTTCCTTGTCCCAATCGATAGATTGGGCATGTGTTGGGCTTCTAAGTTTATTTGCATGGTAGCACGATCACTCGTAGTCTTGGGAAGTCTCTGTCCTGGAGTTCATAGTAAAGCCCATACCAGGTTCATCAATCATAGTCTCGGGTATATGAGCCGTATATAAATAGGCTTGAAACTGTGGGTCTTTGGATTGAACTTGACGTACTACACGAGTGGTACTTCGGGGCGGTTTGTTGAATTTTTCTTCGGAAAGGATAAGAAACAATAAGTGCTCTATGCACGAGTACCTTGGTATTCTGGAATGACGGCTTTGCTAGAAAGACAATTTCGGAGGAAGAGATGTACGTATGAAGCTGTTTTTGTGAGGATCAAATTGAATCAAGTCATATGATAATGTCGGAATCATAAGGAAACTTAAATACATTAGATTTGAACGTAAGATGTTTACAGACAAAATACTACCGTGCAACCATCAACAGAGTTACAGCACTTTAGACTACTATAAGACTATTGTTGCGAATAAGGTATACCACAAAAGGTAAGTATACGCAGTTCGAGCATCCCTATACCGACGGGATCCCGCAAAAGATAAGACTCTAGTTGCACTAGTTTTAAACATGTTTTAAAAAGACATACATAATACTGACGATTGGAAGTGAACGTATACTATAGCAGGTTCTTTCGTTGCTTCTTTCCATTTTGAGGTCAAACTCCTCCGGATTCGCCGTCGTCCTTCTCTGTTGGACAGTCCTTCTTGAAGTGTCCCATTACGCCACATAGATGGCATATTCGAGAGATTTCGACATTGGTGTTTGAAGTAATGTGTTGGGTCCGACTCCGACAGAAATTGGTAGTATGTACGTTCTTGTTGCATTTAAAGCAGTGTAACGGACGACAACTACCCAGATGATGGAAGCCGCACTTATTGCATTTCGTTAGGTTTCCGGCATACTGCCTAGCTGGTGTAGGGACAATTGGGATACCATAAGGGATGGTAGTAGGATGTACAGATGTCGTGGCTGCGAAGGTTGCCACATGTTGTCTTTTGCTCGCCCCTTGGGGTGATTTTCCTTTAGCTTTAGCCCAGAACTTTCGTTTGTTATTCTTGGGCTTGGGATTCGGGGTTTCATGGTAGTTTGTTGCCCGTTGAGGTATTTGATTGTTACTTGGATTGGAGTTATTGTTAACAATCCCGCTAACATTCACGTTGTTAGCGTTAAGGTGGGTCAGAACAGCTGACACGGCAGCCGAGACTGTAGCTTGAAAGGTAGTTGCATCAATCTGAAGTGTTGGTGTTTGGTTGATGGGTTGATCATTTTTCCTTGGCGACATGATTTTGTTACATGGAAAGAAAATGAATTTGTGAGTGAGAATGGTTGAACCTGGATGTATTTTGATCTCTTAAGTAAAGAGTAGAAGTATGTTCTTGAAGTTTTGACCTACATCTCTATGATGCAGTCCTAGTACAGATTAGAAGTATGTTCTTGAAGTTTTGACCGACATCTCTATGATGCAGTCCTAGTACAGATTAGAAGTATGTTCATGATAGTTTGACCTACATCCCTATGATGCAGTCCTAGTTCAGAGTAGAAGTATGTTCTTGATAGTTTGACCTACATCCCTATGATGCAGTCCTAGTTCAGAGTAGAAGTATGTTTGTAGAATGGTCTTTAAACGTTTATCGTTCAAGCCAAGGTATTATAGGTGGGTGGATAAAATGATCCAACCTTTAAAAAAGGCTTGAAAATGATTTTGGAGTTAAATTACCATAGTCCAATAACGTGACTAAATGGGGTTTCAGATAGACTCCAACGGTAGTAAAATGAAGGTATTTGAACAAAGAGTAACACGGAAGTTAGTCGGCTTTCGATATCATTGATGTTTAAGATGTAATAGGTTTGGGGAAATTGACCTTGTTGTAGGTCATACATCATATTCGGAGTAGAAAAGTATTTGACAGCACAAAGACTTAACTAAAAGTACTTATAGTACAAGGTAGTCACATAAAAAGTACTACACAGAACATAGATAGGAACACGGTTCTTTAAAACAAAGAAGGAAGTAAGGTATCTCCTACTGGCGACGGTCACCCTTATGGTGAACCCTTAGTATTGTTAGTTGGTGTTTCATATCAAGTAGGTATCTCTCATACACCCTCTTGCGTACTTGGGGCTCTATGACTTTGGCTCGGGTTTTAGCTAGTGCTTGTAGCAGGGTCTCATGGTTTCTCTCAGATCTCTCACTGGTGATCAAGGTGATTGGTATGAATGGTATGTATTCTTGCATTGGCATTAACCTCTTTGATACGTTGAAAAGTCGTCATGCCCTGAATTTCATTTCGGGAAACTCTACGGATTATGATTTGTAGAACACTATCTGCTGAGATTCCTTCACTTGAGTGGTAGAAGCTTCGGTATCCATTAAACGGCATAGGTTGATCTTGCTCTTCACTCCATGTTTCCAAGCATTCTACCCAAGGAGGCATCGGGCCATGAAGAGCTGGACGAGGGTTAGGGTTTGAATTGGGAGCTACTAGGGGTAGGTTCTCATCCTCGGGTTCGGATTTATCATCATCCGAAAGGTCTTCAGCATGGTGATCATTCAAAAGGGAGTGGATGATCATTCTCTGGTTCTTCTCTGAACCATCCAGCACTGCCTTCGTTCGGGAAGTACGGTTTGTCGTGGGGATGGAGTCCAGCTATGTTTTCTATGCGAGAATTTAAGGGTAAGAGAATAATTATTAGACGAACTATCTAGATAATTATTTAGAAAACCTTCATTAGATACATCGCTATTTGTGAAGTGCATACCATCTATGTGTAATTTACCAAGATAGACCTTCGAATAAGTGACCTTAACTCCGTATTCACACATAATAGGGGTGAAGTAACATTTTCAAAGATTCTAAGTCTATAACATCCTAATTACATATAGTCTTTGTGTATCCACTTAGCAACTATCAACTTAGTGATGAAGATCCCGTTTTAGTTCTCAAGTATAAAGTACTTATAGTAACACCAAATACTCCTATAGCATTTTAATTTTAATGTTATGTTCTATTGCTCTCATTGAGGTAGGGTTGGTAAGATTTTAGCATTGTTGCAACTACCCAATTTAAACTTAGGCACATGCTAGTCAACCCTCGGATAATATAGGTGATCAGGCTATATCTTCCCAGTTTTGACCATATGTCTCTAAGCCCACTTGTGTTGCCCAACAATCGTAATTCTTTTGTACTGTCCTAGTGACACTGGTTTTAGTATGAATGCAGGCACGTATACTTACTTAAATATTTTATTATTTAAAGTATAAACTCTAAATCAGAGTATTTTTAATCCTATTGTATTTATAGTTAGTATATCTTTTATGGGTTGATATACCAATCTGTCACACCCCAAAACTGAGAACGGCGGAAACGTTCTGGAGCGGAGGACGTCATGTATGCATCACAACAATTGCAAAGTAGTAAACAAGCAACAACATCATCCATTGCATTAATAGTATAATTTTAATTATAATTGTTTTCTTTCATAGTACAAGACAACAACATAACTAATCAAAATAAAAGACGAGTCTTGACTTCTCCGTCTTCTCTAAACCTTGCATCGGCACCTGTCTATTTGTAACCTGAGAATACAAGTTATTTTGAAAGTGTAGGTCAGCATTTAAGCTGGTGAGTTCATAAGTATTTAATGTCATTGCTTTGATTAGTTGTTATGAAAGACTGGTGAATGATTGATGAAACATTTAGTATAAGTATGAAAAACTCTAGAAAATCCCTTATTTCCTACTAGTATAAAAGTAGTCTTCTACCAAGACTCGAATGTTTTGAAAGTACGCATTACTTGAAAATGTGACGGTTTTTCCCTGTTTAACTATTATTATAAAACTATAAAAGTAATAATATAATAAATCATGTTGTATCCTTTGGTACTAAGATACACACGGCGTGGAAACTCACCGTAAACAGATCAACCGTAGACATCCGTAGATGTGCATTTACCTCTGTTGCTAACAGTCGGGTTTAGGAATAGTTAGTCCCTTAAGTATACCTGCAATGGTATCAACCTAAAACATCCGTAGATTGTTCATTTACCTCTGTAGCTAATAGTGGTTCTAGGAATGGTTAGTCCCTCAAAGTGTCCTTTGGTACTAGGATATAAAGTCCAATCTATCTCGTCGATGATGTGATTGTATCACAAGGTAAAGATAGAAAGGAGAACTATATAACAGTATCTAGACATATAACATGTAATAGTAATTTGCCATATAATGTCTATGTAAAAGTATTCATGTATAAGTATTCATGTAAGAGTATTCTTTCATATAGCATGTAGTCTAGACTCATGAATGAACTGACTCTGGTGTAATTTCTTGTAGTAGGGATAATGTTTTGTTTACTCTAAACTATTCCTATAATATTTTACTAGAATGTAATTGATGAGTGTCCAAGTAGGTTTATACACCCTTGCTACCCAAGAGTATCAGAACTAAATTAACTGATGGAACATTTATGACCATATATGTATACATGATATATAACTAATATTTAAACGACCTTCGGAGGAGTACCCGATATCCCACCAGACCACATCCAAATCGAGGAAAAGGAAATAGGGTGGATAGCCTTCCTAAGTCTTTTAAACATTTCTTATATAACTATACATATAGAGGCATGCAATTTATAATATAAAAGCATAAAGAAGTTTTGTAAAACCGTTGAAAAGTCTAATAAAGAATTTGTGACTTGATGTCAGTTTATAAAATGATTGAAAGTATTTTGTTTGATAAGACAGTTGAAGTACACGAAAAACCACTGTTTGAAAACACCTTTGTAACCGAGTTTGAAAGGAAGCTTACAGTATGTAAGACAGTTTGATAACAAGCTTTAATCATGTAAAAAAAACGTTTAAGAAAGTCATTTGAAGTAATATGTTTAGTAAAACTGTTAAACTTGTAGTAAATCCATTTGTTTACTAGTTATAAATCACATATGATTTCGTTGATAAAAAGCGTATAATGAACTTTATTATATAACACACGACAATAATTGAGTATTTAACTTGTATTCCCCCCCTTAAAAGCATATAAAAGTATTTATAAAACATTTAAAAGTGTAGTTTATAGGGGTATGAACTCATATGATTGATTATAGAAAGCGTGACGAAAACCGAGCAGAACTTCTACTCGACAAAGCGGATCTCTCGAGATTCTCGGGAAATCTCGGGAGTCTCGGGAGTGTAAAACTTTCTTCCCACCTTGGATAATGAAAAACGGGCCTTTGGGATGACTCTGAGGGTTGAAACGCAGAGCTTCGGCGCAAGAAAGGAAGGAAATTAGAAATTTTGGCCGGCACCCTCGCATCTCTATTTATAGGGGTCTGAGAGGTTGCGTTACGCGGGGCGTACTAGAGTACGCGCTGCGTACTCATGCGTCATGCATGAGCGCATCCTCGGTCGAAACATTGGAGCGACGTGGACGAACCTGAGCCTAGCATCCGAGTACGCTGGGCGTACGACGGTACGCTAGGCGTACGAGGGATCGGACCGCTGACTCGTACTTCAGATAATACCGGGCTTTAATTAAATTTATATTTTAATTAATTAGAAAACTTCAAAAATTCATATCTTTCTCATACGAACTCCGTTTTCGACGTTCTTTATATCCACGCGAAGGTGAGACTACGATCTACAACTTTCGTTTAGACACCGTCGGCTAGTTTTGAATTTATTTTTAATATTATATTTTTAATAGGTCGGGACAGGAAAAGTCCGTTAAAGTTCCATAACTTCTTCATCCGATGTCCGTTTTCATCAGACTTTTTACCGTTGCGCTAGTATTGTTGAGCCCTTCGATTCTCATTTAGATTGTGTCGGCTAAAAGTCTCTCGATCTCTATTTCGAGTTTTTTAGCTGTCTACTATTATATCTGTAACTTAGAAAAATCACAACTTCCTCATACGAAGTCAGATTTGGACGTTCTATTTATGTACGTTTACGGTTTGATGATATCTAAAACTTTCATTTAGATACCTAAGGCTAAAAACTATTGTATTGAAACTTCGCGTTTTACGTTTATCAGTATTGCCGGTTTTGCCGAGAATTTTCGATTGGCCATAAATTCTTCGTTATAACTCGGATTTTAGGGTTCTTCATATGTATGAAAACCTTGACATGATTCCTACTACTTTATTTAACCCAAATAAGATTCTAGGAAAGTTCAATTTTTATCTATATTTGACTGGTGTTACATTTCATTGTCTTGAAATATCGGGTTGTCACAGTATATGTTTGAAAACTCCTAGAAAATCCTATATTTTTTACTAGTATAAAAAGTAGTCTTCTACCAAGACCCAACTGTTTTGTATGTTTGTTTCTGTGTAAAAGTGAATGCTTTTCCCAAATATGACTATCATTACCAAAATCTAGTTTTATGTTACCCTTTATGTGAGAAGATCACAATTTGAATATAATGGGAAAATGTATGTGTACTACAGTATTATTTGTATTAACTACTGAAGTAATAACTACCTTAAAACCAATGGTTTAATTAAGGCAAAATGTGATAAGATTGTTACCATACTAAACTGACTATAACACGACGATGAAAGACATCAAAAGAAATGACATTTGGCACCCATAGACTTGCAAGTCCCACTGTAGCGAACAACAAAGTTGTAGGATAGTCAATCCAATATAGATCTATACGAAAACACACACTCTCCCTCCAGGAGATTCTGGTTACAAAACGTGACACAACGAAGTGGACAATATGTCATGAAGTAGTATCTCACACTATGTTATTTCTGAACCTTGTTATAGTATACTTGTTATAGTAATAGTATTCTATGTATAGTATTCTCTGTATAGTATTCTTTGTTATAGTATTCTTTGTTATAGTATTCTCTGTTATAGTATTCTCTGTTATAGTATTCTCTGTTATAGTATTTGTATACGATAGTATTCTCCTAAACTGTACCTATTATAGTTTACTAGTGATTTCAGTAATTCAATAAATGACTAAATGTATACCTTTGCTACCCAAAGGTACTGAATTGATTGATAGTACTTTTATATCTACATATGTATACATAATATATATAACTAATATTTAGATGACCTTCAGACAAAAAACCGATACCCTAAGTCCACATCCAAACATGGAAAAGGAAATAAGGCGAGTCAGCAGTCCTAAGTCCTTTAAACACTATTTATATAACTATACATATATAGACATGCTTTTGACAATATATAAGTTTAAAAGAGATTTTGTATTACATTTGAAGAGTTTAACAATAAATATTAATGACTTGATGTCAGTTTATAAAACGATTTAAAAGAATTTTGTTTGATAATATAGTTTTAAAGTATAAGAAATCCTTTGTTTGAAAAATAGTTATAAATCCCATGTGATTGATTAGATAAATAACATGTTTTCTACTTGTATTCCCCCATAAAAGCATTTAAAATCATTTAAAAGATATGTTAAGGGGTATGAACTCACCTGTAGTGAGTGATGTGAATGAAAGATCTATATAGGATGCTAAGTGTCAAGTGAAGACTTGAACATACACGGATCCTATTTTGCATATAATGACACATATATGCATCTAACTACTGTTTATAAATCTAAACATTAAATGGAACAACCTTAGGGACTAGGTAACACTTGTTATGAAGTGTTAAACCACATAGGGTTGCATATAAGGGGTGTAGGGCCTCACATATGAGTTTACGACCCAAATGGTAACATCCCCATGAGTTTACGGCCCATAGGTTTACGGCCTAATGAGTTTACGGCCATAAACTCATGGTCACTTGTACCATTTTGTGTGTTAAGGTCCTATGGTCTTCTTTGAAGTGTTCTAGACTTAGTTCCAAGGCTTAGGAAAGAGTTGTGGCAACATTGCACCACTAGTTAGGGCTTACGGCCCAAGGAAATTGCCTTGGCCGTAAACACCTTTTGGTCTTGAGCTCTTGATGTTTTCATGTCCTTACTTCAACATCCTAACTAACTAACATCTATAGGAGGTAGAAACTTACAATTTGAATGCAAAAGGAGGGTGTTTTCGGCCCAAAATACCTAGGTGTTCTTGGAGAAATGAAGAACACTTGAAGATCTATCCAAAAGAGGAGATTTCATGGATGAAATCATGTACAATCACTAGATATTGAAGGATATCAACAAATCAAAAGGAGAGACACTTACAATCTTGATGATCTAAGAGAAAAGTCGGATGATACTTGATAGAGAATGAGTTCTTTGGCTTGAAATGGTAAAAGTGAATAAAAATGACTAAGTGTCATATGTATACCATAGAGTTTGCGGCCGTAAACTCCAATTCTTGGAGTTTTCCGGCTTGTGTACTGCACACTGAACTCTAGAATAAACTTCCTAATGTCCCCACATGAAGGTGCTAGGCTTAGAATGCTCAAACAGACTCTAAATAGTGCTAAAAGTTAGCAGAAACAAGTTTGACTTTGATTGAAGTGAATGGTAATAAGATAGAAATTTCGGGTTGTCACATCATCCCCCTGTTAGAGAGAATTTCGTCCCAAAATTAGAGTTTAAAAAATTAAGTAGTTACAAATAACTAAGCAAAAAGATGAGGATACTTCAATTTCATATGATCCTCGCGCTCCCAAGTGAATTTAGGTCCTTGCCTAGCATTACAGCGAACCTTCATTATCAGAATGTGGTTTTGCTTCATTTTATTGACCTCTCGGTTCATGATCTCTATAGGTTCTTCCACGAAGTTGAGGCTCTCATTGATCTCGATCTCATCGAGTGGGATTGCAAGAGTGTCATCGGATAGACACTTTTTCAAGTTCGAGACATTGAAAGTAGATTGTACGTTACTAAGTTCGTGGGGTAGGTTGAGTTTGTAAGCTACAGGGCTGATTCTAGCAAGAATCTCAGAAGGCCCTATGTATATTAGATTGAGCTTTCCATGATTTCCGAAGCGTATCAAGCCCTTCCAGTGTGAGACTTTCAAAAGAACGCGGTCTCCCACTTGGAATTCCAAAGGTTTCCTTCGTTTGTCTGCGTTGCTTTTCTGTCGGTCTCTAGAGGCTTTCAATCGTTCACGAATCTGAATGATCTTCTCTGTAATTTCCCGAATGATCTCCGGACCTGTGAGATTGTTGTCAAGAACTCTTCCTTTAGCTAACTGTGTGTCACCCACCTAAGCCCAACACAGAGGAGATATGCACTTTTGGCCATAGAGGGCTTCAAATGGAGCAACCTTTATACTCGTGTGATAACTGTTGTTGTAGGAAAATTCAACAAGGGGTAAATGAGTATCCCATGCCTTCCTAAATTCGATCACACAGGCTCGCAACATATCTTCCAAGGTTTGTATCATTCTCTTACTTTGCCCATTGGTTTGCGGATGGTAGGCTGTACTAATGTCCAGCCTAGTTCCTAAGGAACTTTGTTGCGGCTGCCAAAACCTTGAAGTGAATATACTGTCTCTATCAGAGATAATGGATATAGAAACACCATGAAGTCGTACAATTTACCTAATGTAAGTTCTTGTTAGCTTCTCCATCTTGTCAGTCTCTTTGATTGGTAGGAAATGCGCGGATTTGGTCAATCTATCGACGATGACCCAAATGGTATCAAGTCCACCCGTTGTCTTGGCAACTTGGTTATGAAGTCCATAGTAATCCGCTCCCATTTCCACTCCGGTATCTCCGGTTGTTGTAGTAAACCTGATGGCTTCTGGTACTCGACCTTGACCTTGGCGCAAGTAATACATTTACTTACGAAGGTAGCAATCTATGCTTTCATGTTAGGCCACCAGTATAGTTTCTTAAGATCCAAATACATCTTATCTGAACCTGGGTGGACGGAATGTCTAGTGGTGTATGCTTCAGTCATGACCAAGTCTCAGAAACCACCGTGTTTCGGTGTCTAGATACGATCCATGAGATATAAGGCTCCTCCACCATTAACTTCTAAGTTCGTATCCATCCCTTTCAAGGATTCACTCGCCACAATTTCAGGTTTCAAGGCTTCTAGTTGACCCTCCTTAATTTGTGTGGACAAGTGTGAATGGATAGTCATAGTCAAAGATTTGAATCTCCAACCAGAGTATTTTTTCTAACTCAGGACGTTAGCTACTACATTGGCCTTGCCGGGGTGATAATGAATTTCGCATTCGTAATCATTGAGTAGCTCGACCCACCATCGTTGTCTCATGTTGAGCTCGTTCTGATCGAATATGTATTGAAGGCTCTTATAGTTTGTGAAGATAGTACTCTTTGTACCATATAGGTAGTGTCTCCAGATCCGTAGAGAAAATACCACTGCTCTTAAGTCAACGTCGTGTGTTGTATAGTTGACTTTGTGTGTCTTAAGCTAACGGGAGGCATAGGCAATGACCTTTCCTATTTGCATAAGAACACAACCAAGCCCTTGGTTGGATACATCGCAATACACAACCAAATCTTCTATCCCTTCTGGGAGGGATAATATCGGTGCAGTGCACAAGGCTTGTTTCAGTTTTTGGAATGCCTTCTCTTGTTTCTCTTCCCAATCAAAGGCCACGTCTTTCTGGTTCAATGAAGTAAGCGGTTTTGTGATGCTAGAGAAGTTCTGTATGAACCTGCGATAGTAGCCAGCAAGACCTAGATATTGATGAGTGCTGACCAGTTCTCAATGGCCTTGATTTTTGAAAGGTCTACGTGAATTCCCTTTTTGTAACAACGTGGCCCAAGAATTCGACTCTTCGGATCCAAAACTCGCACTTAGAGAACTTCGCATAGAGCTTCTCTGATCGTAATGTTTATAAGAATCTTCGTAGGTGTTGACTATATCCCTCTTTACTTCGAGAGTAGATAAGTATGTCATCAATGAATACAATGACGAACTGTTCCAAGTAAGGACAACACAACCTATTAATTAGATCCATGAATACAGCTGGTGCGTTGGTTAATCCGAACGGCATCACTACAAACTCGTATTGTCCATAACGAGTTCAGAAGGCTGTCTTGGGGACATCCTCTTATAACACTCATAACTGGTGATATCTGGATCCTAGATCTATCTCCGAGAAGTAGTTCACTCCTAGATGTTGATCAAATAAGTCTTCAATGCGGGGTAAAGGATAACTATTCTTGACGGTAAGTTTTTTCAGCTCTCTGTAGTCGATGCACATACGAAACGATCTTTCTTTCTTCTTCACGAACAAGACTGATGCTCCCCATGGTGTGAAGCTTGGACTAATGAATCCCTTCCTAAGAAGTTTGTTAAGCTGATTGGAAATTTCCTGCATCTCTGCTGGTGCCAGACGATAAGGAGATTTGGCTATTGGGGTAGCCCGTCGCACTAAGTCGCTTCTGAACTCGACTTGATGCTACGGTGGTAATCCTGGTAGTTCTTTTGGAAAGATGTCGGGAAAGTCGCTTACTTCTAGAATGTTATGAATGTCTTTCACTTCTTGACTCATATCGACAATGTGTGCAAGGAATTCATGATATTCCCTTCCTAATCACTTTTGAGCTTGAATACATGAAATGATACGAAGGTTCGTAGTTGATTTGTCGCCGTAGATAACTAGAGTTTCATTGTTAGGGAGGTTAAGACAAACTGCTTTTTAAAGCACATGATGTCGGCGCGAAGAAGACTTAACCAATCCATGCCGATTATGACGTCGAAACTTTTAATTGAAACCGGCATGAGGTCGATTTGGAAAGAATGACCATCTAGAGTTAAAGTACAACCTATGTATATGCAGTTAGTGCGTTCCATTTTCCTATTTTCCATTTCTACAGTGAATAATTCCCCTAGTGAACATGGTTTTGGTTTAAGTAAGGGAGCAAATTTCTAGTTCACAAAACTCCTCTCTGCTCCACTATCGAATAATATGCAAGCATATGAATTATCGAGGAGAAACGTATCGGTAACCACCGTAGGATCAGCTACGACTTCCTCGTGGCCTATCGCCAGAATTCTTCCCACTCTGCCAACATCTCCTTCCTTCAGGAAGTCTCTCTTAAAATGACCAACCTCGTCACAATCGTAGCAAGCCTGGACCACAACAATGTTGTGGACTTGGTTAATTGGTGTCGATGGAGCCTTGCAGAATCGGGCAGTGTGCCATTTCCTGTTGCAGTTAGCGGCCTTCATTTCCTAGCAGGCATCATAACAATGGAAAGTGCATTTATTGTACTTGGGCAAATTCCCAGTATACTTCTTCCTCGGCGTAGTAGCAGCAGGTGCAATCGCGGCATGAACTGTTGGATTAATGTCTAAGTCCATAACTATATTTGGTATGTACTTGACCCGACCCGGCATGGTCCATTTGGGTTGCACTTCACCGGCACAATTTATATGGATAGTATTTTGAGAATAGTATATTTATGATTTATATTAATATATTATAAGTTCTAATATATTAATATAATCATATTATTTAATTAGTATTGATCAAGAATTAATTTATAATTAATTAAGTGATCAAAATGAACTAATTAAATATAGACTCTTAGATATATATATGTGTAGTGGGCCAAGTTCATTTAGGTTGGGCTAAGTCTTCATGGATATTCCATGGAACTTTAACCCATGGATCCTAGGAAATGAAAGGTCATGGGTATTAGGGTTTAACCCTAATCCTCCACACTATATAAAGATGTCCTTGGTTGGTGAAATGGGCACTAGTGTGGGTACACTAAGAGGGCTAGCCAATTTCACTAGAGAGAACCAAGTATCCATATTGTCTAAAGTCTTCCAAGGTGTTTTGGTGATTTGTGATTCCATTTGAGGCTTCCACACTATTGGGGCTAAGCTCTTAAAGCTTGAAGACATCAAGCTACACCAAAAGGTATGTCATCTAACTAGTCTTTGTAGTATAGTTACCTCATAGTATGCTAGTTAGGATTAAAGCCTTGGAAAATTCTTATTTGCATGTATAATAGAGAAAACAAAGATCCAAGGTTTATAGGGTTGCATGTACACCATAGGAGTGTTAGAATGCTCAAAACCCAACAGTGGTATCAAAGCCACGGGTTGTTTTCTGTTATATTGATGCAAGTATTTTATTTTCAAAGTTGAAAAAAAAGGAAAAAAACATGAAGTTTGTCAAATTTTAAGATAACTACTTGTTCTTGTGAAAAACTAATTATTTGTAAAATTTGAATAATTTGCTTTATGAGTTGAATTAGGTCAAATTTAATAAAAGATAAAATGATATGATTATTTTATTAGTTTTAAAAGTTTGATCTAAAGAGTTTTATTTTTTGAAACCTCCATAAGTTATGGATATGAAAAGGTTTTTAAAAAAATTTGATTCAAAGTTTTTATGGAGTTACAAAATTTGGTGTTAATGTTTTAAAGGATTTCAAAACTTAAGAATAAGTTATGGATCACCAAAAGTTTTTTGTTTTACCTTGTTTTATGAGTGAATTTAGATTAATGAATAAAATTATGTGATAGTTGGTTTTAATCCAAATTAATCTAAAAGAAGTTCATAAAATGTGTTTATGTAACTTATAAGTCACATTTATGAATCTTAAAACTCATAAAAGTTGCCATAGGTTACAAAATGAAGTGTCTTTTTCCTCATTAAATTGTTTTATGACTCCATAACTTGTCCTCAAGTTATAGATGTTCAAGAGTCACTTCATTAAAGTTTTTAAAACTTTAATAAAATTCATAAGTTATGAAAATCCAAGAGTTTTGAATAGTTTCAAAACTTGCCCTTATGTTTTGGAATTTGTAAAGTTTTCCCCATGAACACTTTAATTCCAAGTTAGCCCTTAGAATTTTAAAAGTTAAAATTCAACCCTTATACTTTATAATATTATAAGTTTATATATATATATATATATATATATATATATATATATATATATATATATATATATATATATATATATATATATATATATATATATAAGAGTAAAGTTAGTCTTACCGCTAGTATGCCTCATTCACGAAGTCGGTCTATAAGGTGGGTATAAGGTTGTTGCCTATAAAATGGCAACTTAATGGGTGTCCACTCTCACCCACCGCTTGCTTGACTGGTGGAGGGTCGTTAGCCGAATGGGTTTGACAAGACTATAATTCTCCCTTCATTAAAAGTATTAATGATAAATACTAAGTAACTAAACTCTTAATAATACCCAATCTTAGTTACTTAGGAAAATGTGAATAAGGTGCTAATCCATGAAATTACACTTTTCACTTTGTTTAAGTCGGTTAGTGGAGCGTGTGTGGTTAACCGGCACACTAAATCGTATTTAACAAGGTAGGCAAAGGGTAACTTAATGCTTATCATAGTATCGATGGAGCGTGTGTGGTTAACCGGCACATCGATTGAGGGGTAAACACTTAAGGGAACCAAGTAATTTGCATGGTTACTTCACACCTTGTTTTGTGATCCTCGACATCCCAGTCACAAAACCTGAAGGGCACACTCGAGATTGAAAGATTCCATTGAAAGTTCAATGAATCTCAAAGATCTATGAATTTCAAATCCAATTAAAACCTAATTAATTATTTCGTTTTTCATGGTGGAAATTGGTGAATCGTCATTCACCTACCTTCAAATATTCTATAGCTTGGATTACGGCATCCCTCTTCCAAGTTATAAAATAGTTTGTTGGGTCCTAGCCTTAATATTTCATATTGGGTGTTATATTAAGGACTTTAAATCAACTATCTTGAATATCTCCTAAAAGATGTCAAGTTCAGACATCTATGATCTTCCCAAATATCTTGGAACCTCACTTCCTCCACCTCCTACAATTATTCTCCCTAACTCACAAGTTCAAGGTCACTCAAGCCCTATTGGCAAGGCAAGGTCTAGGTGTGATCACATCTTGGAGATGAAGTCACATGCTGACAAGCCGAGAGAGTTGGGTGTCAAAGTCTTAAGAAAGTTAGTGGTTCAATCACTTTCTAAGTCACATAGTGAGTTCCTTGGGACTCCTATGAAACAGACTATGACAAGACCCTTAATAATCTTATCTATTTGCTTGGTGCTGCTAAATCAGAAATGATTTAGTATACTAGTAAAGCAAATTTGATTAGGAGATCAACTTCCCAAAACTTTATGGACAGGGACAATAGTGACACAGGAAATCCATAAATGCATTCTCTTCCTAATGGAAAAGGGATTGGCCATAGTCAACTTGGTTGACCAAATGGTAAAGAGAAAGGCTAAGTTTGAGATAGTCCCATGTACTATTACCTAAGGTTCCATATGTTTCTATTGCCAAAGGAAGGGGCTTTGGTTACAACGCTGCCAAGCTTACCTAAGGATGGTAAAGTCAATAAGTTTGACTTTATTTCAGGTAAAACTTCCACTATCTAACTCTGCTAAGTTTCTATTATGAGATTCTTGATACATGATGTGACTAGGTCACATGTTGATGTTTTAAGAATCAAAGAAAAGTAAAGAAACTTAAATAAAAGTATATGTTGTTTCTGATCGCGAAGATGGATTTCGATCGCATGGTTCGGTAATCAGAATTTTGAGCACGTGCTTAAGAGTTATCATAGATTGCTTAGGAATATATGACAACAAGTTTTCATATACATCTGCATTGTAAGGATTAGTTTTTCCGCAAAGTTTTAAAATAAAAGAAAAGTTTTTAATTTTATTTATTTTAAAAAAATATCCTTACAATGGCATTTGAAAAAAAAAAGATGTTGTTTATATGATTCCATTGATAGCAATATTGGAAATATGAATTTGACTCTTTCATTTGTGGTAGTGTCTAAATTTACCAAATAAGGAAATATTCTCATCACCTAAGTTTCAGTTGGATAGAAACTTGGAGTCATGCAAGTTGTATAGTATGATGAATGAGAACTTTCGAGCATTGGAAAATTAAGACTAACTGCTTGTTCACATGGATGTGTGAGTCAAGAGGACTAAGGGATCAAGTACACTTTCTTGTGCACTTGTCAAAGTCCACCACAAAAGATGGATAAGACTATTCATCATGATTTACTAAGGTTTAGTAAATATGATTATACTTACAAGCTTAAGTATAATTCTGAAACATTGGAAGATTTTCAATGTATGACAGAACGAATAAGAAGAATCAAATTAGGCAGAAGGATAAAAGTTTCTCAAAACTGAAAAGATGGGAGAGTACTTTAGTATCATGTTTTAAGATCAACTTAATGATTTTGAGACCTTATCAAAATTCATCCTCTAAGTACATTCTGAGAGTTAAGAAGAGGAGTTATGAATTGTTAAAGTGGTCAAATCAAGAAGATGAGTCATACTTCATTTCAAAACAAGTCTTAGAGTCATACTCGAAGACTGTAAGTTGAGTGACATATCTTAAAGAAATGTTTAAAACACTTGTCAAATGTTAGAGTACAAGTTTTCTACTCTTGTACATTTAAAATTGGTAAGTTGTGATGTTTTGGATAAAACAAAGACCAACTAAGGCTAATTGTGTTAAGTGTTTGTCTTGATTAGAATCCACACACTATCTCTTGAATATTTGGCAAGAAAGTCTTATAGGTCAAGGAGACAGTGGGAGTCTAAAAGATCCTGAAAGGGTTTAAGAAGTAATCAAGAACAAAAACTTCTATTTCATCACTAGCACACAACTTGAGGTTTATAACCTATCATCTTGACATATTCTGTGCCCATTCCAGTTAAAGTTGGCTTTGCATATGAGTTCTTAGAGTTCTCAATTGGTTGCACAACAACTTGGAAGCAATGGCAGGCCCTTGAGCTACCAAGTGGCAAGAAGATAAGATTGCACAAGTTTAATCCATATGAGTTACGATTTGTCACTAACCTAGTCTTGTGATTATGGTGTTGACAAATTCTCATGGATGGGAACACATATACCATAAAATCTAAGTGTCATAAGGTTTCTCTTCGATTCATGAAAATGATGGTAAGGAAACTCTTTCACTAAGTAGATTTTAAGTAGATAGCAATTGTGACTTTTGCAGTTCTCAAAGTCGTTAGTGGGGTGTGCGTGGTTAACCAGCACACTAACATTGACTTATGAGAAATGGCAAAAGGTCTGAACAATTTAGACTATGATTACGGCATCCCATTTCATAGTTCTGAAATTGTTTAGACACACATGTGAGCTATCTAAGAGAGGGGTATGATATTGATAAAGTCTTATCAAGGCAATATAGTATCAGAAATCTGAACTTTGGTAAGAAAGTCAATAAAGTATTGATTTCTAGAAGACTAGTTAATTTTTGGGTACATGTCAAATCTAGTGGGAGCATAAGTGTTATGCTATTAATCATCATGTTAGTGGGAGCATGATAATTATGATACAAGTTGCAAGTTAGCAATGTTAATTATAGAAAAACAAAAGGTCTCAATTGGGAAAAAGTTGTTTTGCTATAATTAAGGGAGATGATATTATACTTCATCTCAAATCTAAAAGCTTAGATTGAGGTTTTAATCGTATTTAGTCAAGAATATATATATGAATTTCATGTTGGAATGGCTCAACATAAGAAAATTCTATATATGGGTCCATTATTTGCGTTCTAAAATTCGATTATGATTACGACATCCCTTTTCATAATCTGAATTATGAGAACTTGGCAAATAGAAATCGAAATATTATAGCAAAAGACTGGTTTAGTCTTTATGTGAGACATCATAAATCGTGTCCCATATGCTTCGGATATAGGATCGATTACATATGCTATATTCATCCTTTCTAAAATTTTCCAAATGTTTGGGGCATTAAGAAGGGAAAAGGTCTAGAATTGGATATGACTAAAATGATTAAGCAATTGTTGAGGACAATCTAAGGTTTACCAAGGATTGGTTGCTCAAGGACAGTTGGAAGTATAGTGTTGACTTTGGAAGGACCATATTGACATAGTCTGAAAAGAGGCAACTCTTGTTCGGAAGTGATAGTCAAAATGGAATATGGAAATGGTTCAAAGTTAGAAAGTATTCAATCTGTAAGATTAGGAAACTTAATGCAAGAAGGATGTTTCCATGGAGTTGATCTCCGTTGGAATACTCTGTAATGATTTTTGCCAAGTCTGGTTGAATTTGTGCATAATCATTACAAGAGGATCAATGCATATAAGTTTAGAATCTAACAGATTTCAGTAAATGGAATGAATTTGGAATTCTTGCATTTGCAGTAAGGGTTTGGGACTGTGAAAAGATGATCATTGGAGTTATGCTCAATTGATCTATTTCACAAAGTAAAGATCATAGAAAAATATAGTATGCATACTTTGTGTATGGTATGACTAGTGTTTAGAAAACATAGTGTACATGCTTGGAACATGGGACAACTATTGTTTTAAATTCAAGTATAAAGTTGATAAAATCAAAACAATGAATAATGAGTAATCAGTATGGTGATAAATAAAAGTGTTTATTTGTATTCATAGGGTTTGCTACCATATTTGATTCATTTATTCTTGTGTTTCACTTTGCATGTTTTGACTTCCAGAATAAACTAGGTTATTCTTCTGGAATGACTAAGTTATTCAAACCATCCACAGTCGGTCATATGTTGGAAGTAGATATGAATTAAGACTATCATGGGTTGGCTTGTAGAGGTCTAAGATGTTGGACAAAGGGCTACAACACTCATGAGTGCTCATAAGTTCTGAGTATTGGATTCAACCCACGCTCATTGGAATCACTTCATGGATTTTATCACGAGTGATCATGAGATGATAATATCTTATATTCTTCAAACCTAGAGATATGAGTTGCTACTATGATTTGGTTGTACATTGATTGCACGAAAACACATTCGGTAACTCGGTGTTATAAAACGTACCTTTGTGTATGATTCAACAAGTAGTAGAACAAGCCATATGAGTCAAAGTTTATCCATTCCTTTTACCTTCGGGATAAAAGCGATATATGTGGGCCCCTCGATGATTTAATGATGATACATGTGAGTGCTTGGCCAAACCAGGACTGATTTGATTTGTTCAATCAGTCAGTCATCATGAATCGGAAATCGGGAAACAAGAAATGGACAGAGAGAATGATTATAATCCATGTCTCACTCTATATGATATTTAGAATGGAGGAATATATGATCCCTTATCTAATGGACAAGTTCGTTGACAAGATCAGAGTTCGACAACGACTTTAAGAGCTACGATTGTCAGTTAGGTTTTGAAGTCATACTCAATAATAGTTTTAGACTTATCCAAGTGGGAGACTGTTGGATTAATGTCTAAGTCCATAACTATATTTGGTATGTACTTGACCCGACCCGGCATGGTCCATTTGGGTTGCACTTCACCGGCACAATTTATATGGATAGTATTTTGAGAATAGTATATTTATGATTTATATTAATATATTATAAGTTCTAATATATTAATATAATCATATTATTTAATTAGTATTGATCAAGAATTAATTTATAATTAATTAAGTGATCAAAATGAACTAATTAAATATGGACTCTTAGATATATATATGTGTAGTGGGCCAAGTTCATTTAGGTTGGGCTAAGTCTTCATGGATATTCCATGGAACTTTAACCCATGGATCCTAGGAAATGAAAGGTCATGGGTATTAGGGTTTAACCCTAATCCTCCACACTATATAAAGATGTCCTTGGTTGGTGAAATGGGCACTAGTGTGGGTACACTAAGAGGGCTAGCCAATTTCACTAGAGAGAACCAAGTATCCATATTCTCTAAAGTCTTCCAAGGTGTTTTGGTGATTTGTGAATCCATTTGAGGCTTCCACACTATTGGGGCTAAGCTCTTAAAGCTTGAAGACATCAAGCTACACCAAAAGGTATGTCATCTAACTAGTCTTTGTAGTATAGTTACCTCATAGTATGCTAGTTAGGATTAAAGCCTTGGAAAGTTCTTATTTGCATGTATAATAGAGAAAAAAAAGATCCAAGGTTTATAGGGTTGCATGTACACCATAGGAGTGTTAGAATGCTCAAAACCCAACATGAACAGCCATAATTTGCTGCTTGTTGGCAGAGTTTCGCGTCGATTTACCCTTCTTGTTATCCTAGAACTTTCGCTTGTTGTCAGCGGCTTTGGAGGGTTCTGAGATAGCCAGGTTTGTTGTCGTTGTCGGGGTAGGGACTCTATGATCAATGAGTCGTTGTGCCAATCACTTGACACTATTGAAAGTAGTGGGGTTTGAAACTAAGACATTCCCCTAAAATGGAGGCACTAGCCCCCAAATGTACCTCTCAATCTTCTTTCCCTCAGTGGGAACAATATTGGGACATAGCGCCACCAGATCGCTGAATCTGGCAGTCTAAGCCACTATGTTGGAGCTCTTCATGGTCAGGCTCTAGAGTTCTTGTTGTAGTTTTTGAACCTCGCCCCTCGGGCAATATTCTTCAATCATCAACCATTTAAGAGCTTCCCATCACATAGCATTAGCCACTATTAGAGTTAGTGACTTGACATGGCTATTCCACTACGTCATGGCTCTATCGCTGAAGGTGCATGCAACAAATTTGACTTTGCTTCCTTCAGTACAGGAACAGATCTCAAAGATCGATTCCGTCTTCTCGAACCATTACGACAGAGCAATGATTCCACCGATTCCATTGAAGATTCATGGTTTACAATTGGTAAAGTCTTTATAAGAGCACTCTTGCGAGCGCACGACGATGTCACCTGGTGTGGAATGAACGAATATTCCACCTCTGCTAGTACACTGGTTGTTGTGGTATTGTGCTCTTGTTTACGAACGTAAAATCCAATTCTTGGAGTTTTCCGGCTTGTGTACTGCACACTGAACTCTAGAATAAACTTCCTCACATCCCTACATGAAGGTGCTAGGCTTAGAATGCTCAAACAGACTCTAAACAGTGCTAAAAGTTAGAAGAAACAAGTCTGACTTTGATTGAAGTGAATGGTTTGTAGAAGATAGAAATTTCGAGTTGTCATAATATGTATATATATATATATATATATATATATATATATATATATATATATATATATATATATATATATCCTTATATTGAGTATATATGGTTCATCTCCTAGATCCTTCATAGAAAAACATTTCCCAAGCCAAGTCTTCATACTTTTTTACATGGGGATATCGCTTCATATAAGTACTATGTAATCATAATATAATAATAAGAAGACACAACACTCTTAATAGCTTTGAAATATACACAAGACTCATCTTCACTTCCTAAAAATCTACTCTTTTACCTTTTCATGAAAGCAAAGATTCTGGTTGTGAGACATTTGTTTGATTATGTAGATGGATATCTCAAGCTTACACACTCTATTTGCATATTTAGGGTCTATAAAACCTGATGATTGTGCCATATACACATCCTCTGCATGTTTTCTATTGTGGAAAGTGGTTTTCACATCTATTTTCCATATTTCATAATCATTGAAAAAAGTTATGGCAAGTAGTACTCTAATAGATTTAATCTTAGCAATTTTTGAAAAAGTTTCCTTATAATAAATCCCTTGAGTTTTTGTATAACCCTTTGTTACCATTCCATCCTTGAATGTTTGTATATTCCTATCCATGTCAGTATTCTTCTTGAAGATCTACTTGTACTCAATAGTTTTAATGTTAGATGTAGGATTAACCATGTTGTATTTCTATTTAGTATCCTATAGGCTTGCTATCACCTCCTTATAGTTAGATAGCTCATACATACTAAGTAGTGACACATTAGTAATTAGAATGTACCTTTCTAAAGTAATATGGAAGCCATAAAACTCGGAAGGAAGACGAAATCAATTAGATTCACAAAGAGGAGGTGGAGATATGTTTGTTTCCTCAATATATGCATTGATCATTGGTTGATTGCTAGTGTAAACTATAGGCCCTTTATTGGTTGACTCTTGAATCTCTTCAAGATCAATTGGGCTCCCACTAGCTTCTTTGTCTTTAGAATAACGAAGATGACGAATGCAAAATCTAAACAACAATCATGAATCAATCACCATAATATGCAAGTAATTTGTGAAAGGTTTAGTGTATATTGATATTGATATGAATGTACAAAAAAAGCTCTGATCAGGAAAAAGCTCCCATCAAAAGCTACCTAATGATTATTTATATGAAACATGAAATGTTTAACAAAAATATAAAACCCTAAAAAGGCTTCTCTAAATAACCAAAAATGTCAAATCAGTTTCAATATCTCAAATACTCAACAATCTTCCGCAAGATGTTGAAACTGATGAAGATCACGATTTCCGATCTTCTTGGCATTTCTCCCCCTAAATTGTGAGGCTCATCAGTACATGGGTTTTCAAAGCGAGAGAAATAAATATCATCTTCCAAATATGAACTCCTCCTTGAATAATTAATACTCCCCCTTGAATCTTCAACAAATAGCATGGAGAGAATCCTGAAAGTTAAGAATCACCAACAACCTACACAATCTTATAGAGCAAGTCCGTGTAACCTACCCTGTCATAAGGAGCGAGTTTGCCAAAATGGATCTTCGAAACCCGTCAAATTTGATAAAATAAATCCTTTTTGAATATTTGCAATTCTCAAAAATTAAAACCCGAAAAATAACAAAAATTATTTTATATTTTTCGATTTTTAAATTTTAGACAAAAAGAATAGAGTAAGAAACAATTATTTAGAAGGGTTTAAAAAGAATAAGACCAAAGAAAAGGATAAGAAATGAAAATATTTTGGATAGAAGGGGTAAATTTGATAAAAACTCAAGAAACTTTAAAGAATTGTGAGAACTGGGGTGAAAACTGTCAATTGTCGAAAGATTAGGGGCTGTAAATGAAATTTTATGTCATCTTCTTGATTCTGATCGGAAAAAACACGATCTTTGACTCAAAAAGTCAAAATCATGTTAACGATCGTATTTGATGCACATCATATCCCGTTTTTGATGCTTCCGATTCCGAGCACTGCTTTTGAACCCAAAGAAATCCCGATTGAGACAATTTGCCAATCACGATTCCAAGACACCTGTTGAACAGTAATTCCGATTTCATATGTTCCAATCAATAGTAATTCCGAATTCTGTTTTAGAAAAAATTTCCGATTCCGATTCATTCCGAGGATGGGAATATGAACAGTAATTCTGATTACATCTTCACTTCCGAACAGGCGACCGATTCCAAAACTTTTGTTCAGATTTAAGTTTTGGAATCCAATTCCGATTGTGAATTCTGATTTCGGATTTTAGACGTAATTCATGTTTCGGTTTCGTACTCAAGAATTCTGATTTAACAAGAAGAGAATTCCAAATCGATTTCTGAATTTGAGAACTTGTTGATTTTGATTGTTAAGCCCGATTAAGGTTTCTGATCTTGGTTCTTCCACTCTGATTCCGATAACATAACTCAAACGAGTTTTGATTTTTACCACCAATTCCGAAATCATCCCTTAATTTTTAAAGAAACGACAGATTTCACCCAAGATTCCGAAACTAACTTATTTCTGTCTACAATCCCGAATTTGACCCTCCTTTTATAGTACACTGACAGCTTTAGCCCACTATTTGCAGTAATGAAAGATCACATCCCTCTTTTTGCAGGAAAGTTACTTTTTGCTCATCTTTTCAACTTTTCAGTTTTTTGTCAATTCCAACCATTTAAAAATCAATAAAAATTGATTTCTTCAACAAGATTCCACCATTTTGATTGAATTTTCGTCACATTTTGTTCCTTTTTTTTAAGACAAAACTTTTTTGAAACCTTTGGTATCCATTTATGATTCAAAATTGATGAAGACTTTTTGCATACCCATTTCTTTGAAGAAAAGCGATCATCTTCTGAAAACGATATTCGTTTTTTAGTTGGAAAACAAAAATTTCCAAAATTTTCATTAAACCAATAAAATACTCTTTTCTCTTCCCTCCAACTTCTAACTTCTTTATTTGAAGAAAAATTAGAATTGAAGTTTCTTTGAACGTGCTTGGCTTCAACTTTTTGAACTTTTCCACAAGCATTAGAGATTTGTACCTTTGGCATCCAAACCTTTTTCACTTTACTCTTCTTCTTCTTCTTCTTCTTCTTCTTCTTCTTTTTCAGATTTTGAGGTTTCAAGATTGATTTTTGAATATGAACAACCTCATTATATTTTAGAATCTAAACATTACAAGATTTTGGTACACAAACTTTTGGAGTTTGGTAAAGCTGAACATCTTGAATTATTGGCTTTTTGTAAGGAACCATTCATTCAAAAACATCTTCAGAACATGAAAAATCATATGTTGTTGTTCCAATAGAACAAAATACCTTTGTTTTCACTATTTCAGAAGATTTGATTTGCGATTCACTATTTGAAACACCGGATTCGGATTGTGACACTTCTGATAAACTTGAAACTTTTGACTCCCCTCAACAAGAACATCTGGAGTCAACTTTTCTTTAGAAACATGAAGAACATTATGAACTTCACCAAGAATGCCAAGAATATCAAGAACATCTTCCTTTTTCTTTTCATATCTAAAATATGCTGTTTATTTTCTTGATCTAAATCTCTTTTGATAATAAAAAATTACTCTACGATTTTCTCATACAGTTGTAGCTTACCCATATCAACACATGTGTATCCAGTTGTTTTCTTATCAACAAAAAGATTATACAACTCAGTAGCATCCTTCAATGTAGACTGACAAAGAATATGCCAGATAGTTACTTTGCTAATAGATTGGTTTAGTAACCTTTAATCCAAATTCTAAAATGGAGTCAAACAATAAAGAATCCATTAGATCTTTAACAAGAAACTAAACTTGAAGAAAGAGGAAGTAGATCTGATAAGATTTCTAGAGAGAGAAAATGGATGTAAGATGGTTAATAGAGAGAGAAAACAGATCTGAGACTATTTTTCGAGAGAGAAAACATATTTGAACACAAATATGAGAATAAACACGAAATTCTTCTTCTATTTCTCTTCCAAAACATGAATCAAGAACAAATTAAGTAAAAGAATGAGTAAAATATACAGATCTGAATTGGGTTTTGCAATAAAATGAATTATTTCTCTTTTTCTTTTCAGAAAGCTTACAAAACTTGAAGAACAATATGAGATTCATGAAACTTTTTTGCCATATCTGATCGGTTCTTGCAATAATCACTAAGATCTACAAGAACCCACTCTGATACCACTTGTTGAGAATAATTAAGAGATCACGAATGCGGAATCTGAAGAAAAATCATAAATCAATCACCATAATATGCATGTAATCTGTCAAAGGTTTTGTTTATATTGATATTGATATGAACATACAAAGAAAACCCTAATCAGGAAAAAGCTCCCATCAAAAGCTAACCTAATGATTATTTATAGGGAACCGAAAAATATTTACCAAAAATATAAAACCCTAAAAAGGTTTCCCTAAATAACCAAAAATTCCAAATCAGTTTCAATATCTCAAATACTCAACACTTTAGATATAAGCTCCCTATTAAGGAAGAAGCCACTTCGAGCCATATACCTTTTGCTTTCAGAAGGCTTGTAAAACAAGTATCCAAAATAATTTTAAGGATAATGAACAAATTAACAATTCGATGATATGAGTTCTAATTTTTTTGGGTCTCGTGATGAATGAATACCTCACAAACCCATACTTTCATATGTGCTAATGAGAGATGTTTCCAAATCCATTTTTTTAAGGTTTTCTTAACAGCCTTGTTAGTTGGTATGCGGTTTAGGATAAGGGAGACTATCTCTAGGATATAACCCTAGAAACTTATTAGAAGTTTTGCTCGACTCATCATAGATCGAACCATATCTATTAGCGTTCAAATTTCATCTCTCACCAACACCATTAAGTTATGATGTTCTAGGAAGAGAGAATGTGAATCAAGTTAATAATTCATAAGATGATTGTAGAATTCAAGACTTACATATTCTCCATCCCTAACAGATCAGAGCATCTTGATCTTCTTGCCCAGTTGATTCTCTATTTTGTTTTGAAACTGTTTGAACACTTTAGAAGTTTCTGATTTTTTTTATTAGATAGATATATCCATATCTACTAAAATTATCAGTAATAGTAACTGATTACCATTCACCATGCCTTGTGACAGATCTAAACGGTCTAATAACATGTGTGTGGATAAGCTCCAACAAATCCTTGACTCTTTTACATCTACTTGTGAATCGTGCCTTTGTCTTTTTTCCAAGTAAGCAAGATTCGCACACATTATCTGACTTTAAGTCAAATGATTCCAAGATCCCATCCAATTAGATGTTGGTGATGCATTTATTGTTTATATGGCCAAGACGACATGCCATAAACATGATCAATCCAATACATTTTTGAAAGAATCAACATTTAAGAATAAATTATTAATTTTACTCACACAAACAATTTTTTCATATATACCATTGCAAGGAATAACTTTAAAAATAAAACAACCAATCTTGTAAATCAAAATATAACCATTTTCATTATCGAAAGAAAATCGAAAAAACATTCCTTATATAATGCATAAAAAGAAATAATGTTTCGTGACATATCAGGCAAGTAACAACAATTGAATAATCCATCAGAAACACCTCTAGTTAGCAGAAGCTCGTAATCCCTAATCCTTGTAATAGAAGCAATATGTTTGTGTCCCATGATTAGGTTGAGCTCCTCATAATTCATCTTTCTACTTTCGTTTAGTCCCTACATATCAGTGAAATTGTGAATACCAAATATTGTATTAAGGACCTAAGAACTAGAAGTTGATGTACTATGGAGTTCAATCATAAATATACCTAAAGTGCCATACTCCTTAACTTTCTTCTTCTTCAGATCCTCCAGGTATTTCGGGCATATATGTTTATGGTGTCCCTTTGACTGGAAGTAGACACAAATGACCTCGTTTGGGTCATAGGTAGGAGCTATTTCTAAATCAACCTTTCTCTTGGGACCTTGGTTAGACTTGTCGAGCCTTGGTATTTTCCTTTCCTTTGGGATTAGAAACTATCTTCCTTTTAGCAGCACCCTTGCCAATGGATATGACAGTAACAGTGTTGTTTGAGCTAAGAGTTTTCTACATACTCGGTTAAGAAGTTTTGAAGATTCCATGAAACTCCATCAATGTATTGTCCATAATGTTCATATTATAGTTCAAGATGAACTATTGGTATGAACTAGAAAGCAAGTTCAAAACCATATAAATGGCTAACTCTTTTGGAATTGGACACCAAGATTTTCCAATATGCTTATCTACTATTTCATGTTCTAAAAGTGTGTACACACAAATTCTCCCTGTTTCATTTTACATGTAGTGATGGACTTTATGATATCAAATCGTTCTTCTTGATCTTGCTCTTGAAACATTTTCTTGAGCTGGTAGTTTCTATCATACGCCGTAAGATTCTCAAAGACCTTTCGAATCTCATAGGACATGGTCTCTAATATAAGGAAAACAACTATATTTCACTCATCTTAGTGCTTATCATAAGTAGTTATTTGATCAACAATAGCTTCATTAGTAAGTCCAGGGACATCCTCATCGAGAACACACTATTTTTCTTATACCTTAGGGTAATCCTCAAAGTACCAATCCAATCAAGATAATTAGTTCTGATGAGTTTCTCCTTTGACAAAATAGAGATGAGTGAGAAGTTTAAGTGAGGTGGTGGTGGAAGAGGAGGGAAGGAAGGTTATTGTAGTTGTTATTAGAACCATTCATCCACAAAAGAAAAGGTTCATAATAGTTTAATAATTGTAATCCTTAAAAATAACTTACATAAAACAAAAAATTATTTAATTGGAAAAATATTATTTTATAAAAATAATATTTTACCAATCTGCTGAGAATTATTGTCTCTAAGAAATAATAGTAATAATAAAAGAAGAATTTTTTTCATATTTATACGGTATAATTGTATATAAGTTATGTATATTTATTTTGGACTTATTGAGGTTCATTAATAAATAACAAGCATGTGTAACTATCTAGTTGTAAGAATGAAATGGAAGACAAATTTGGTTTTGTTTTTTTTACCAAATCTATAGGTTCCTCTCTTTAAGAGAAGGACTGTTTGTTGGTTCATGTCTTACACACCCATATCTTATGAAATTGATTGTTTTTGACTTTATAGAAGGTATGGCTCATAAGTAGATATTTCTAACTATGTAAGAAACGGTTAAGTGAAAAAATAGTGATTTTTTTCTTCTTTTCTTCCTTCTTTTGCTACCAAAAACTAAGGACACAAGGGCCTCTCCCCTCTCCTTTGTCTTGAAAATATTACAGATATTTAAGCCACTTATTTTTTTCTCCTTTGAATGTATATTTTGTGTATACTCCTAAAGCTTAAGAGAAACTAATATACAAGTAAATACTAACATCTTTGTTAGTTGATTGTTTCTTGGTGGACAAATTATTAGCAACTTCTTCTTTTGAGTGTATCATCTTAAATAACTTTCTAGTTTTCCAAAAGGAACCAGAGTCTTCAAAGGTTATAAACTCTTTCTTTTCTATGGTTGTTTTAATTTTCCTAAGCTTTGCAAAATGGTCATTGGTCGGTAAAATGATTTTAGTTTATTCAAATGTAAAATTGCTTTTGTTGCTAACCATGCCATTTTTTACACTATAATTAGACTATTTTTTAATAAAAGCCAACAATTGGTATCACAACCATTTTTTAAGATTGGTTAGATTATTTGATAATATGTTATTATCTTCTGTGTTCTTGGAAAACATGGATAATTTTCTTTTAATAAGAAAATACATACATATTTTCTATGACAACTTCATAATTGTTATTTTTTTGCAAGCTTCTAAAAAGTTCGTCATGACTCCAAGGCTTGTACTTGTCAGTAAGCTTTAACAAAATGCCGCCTTAAGTCATATATGTATATTAAAAAAAATAGTAGAAAATACATATAACATTATTAGTTATATAAAAAATTATCATCTTAAGTCACGCCTTACAAACGATATAGCTCACTAGGGCTCGTAAAAGTTTGAGACTTATCATTGCTGCCAAAGTCACACCTTACATTATATAGAACTTTGTTTTTTAGTGACAAAAGCTTACATGTATTTATTTGTCACCAAAAGTTGTCTTAAAAAAAACTATGTGTTGCTTTATATAATTTTGAGTGTCTTTTATATATATATATATATATATATATATATATATATATATATATATATATATATATATATATATATATATATATATATATATATATATATATATATATATATATATGATGTGCATAAATAAGCCATGGACTTATTGGGAATGTGTTTGTGGTTATTTGTAAAAATGATTGTAATATTTGTTTATTCATATGGTATGTAATAATTAAATTGATATTTATCATTTGTTTATTTTTTTTAAGTAATACATTAGTTTAAAAATAGTTTATTTTTATAAAAATACAACACGAATTAAGATAAATGTCATTTTGAAGATCAAACGTTTATAAACTTAATTTTAATTTAAAGTTTCTCAAACTTTTTAAATTTAATTTTATAAACTTCATAAAAGGTGTTCAAACAAGTAGAAGAACGAAGAAAGATGATAGGTTGGTTCTCTTAAAGAGAATATTTTCTATGATCAGATAGGAATAATGTCATACATGAGTAGGCTTCGTTACATGATTTTTAGTCCCTTTATGTTCCTTTAGGGATGAACTTGATATTTTTGTGATAACTCATAAAAATGTCACTAGATGGTCGGTTTATGAACATATGTTTTTCATGCTTGTGTTGTTTAAATTTATGTTGATATTGTGTTATTATTTTTAAATTAGATTTCACATGTATAAATATTTTGAATATAAATAGCATAACAACAAGTTTGGTTTTAATGAAATTTACCATTTAACATAAGATGGTAAAAATAGTTTAAAAAATAAAACAAGTTTTATCGTTAGCTAATGGTAGATAACGATAAATTTCAGGATTAAAATTATATAAGTAGAAAATTAAGATTTTATAAACTTATAAAACTCCAAACCTTATTTTATAAAATGAAGTTTTATTAAAATGTTTATAAATGTTCTTTAACGCTCAAACGTCCAAACATAATACTAGTTATTAAATCTAAAATTTGATTGGTTAGATTGTATTAAATTTGGATTTTATAAAAGAATATTGTTAAAATGTTATTTCAAATAAAAGTATACAATGGCTTATTGGATGCATTCAATATCCAT
Source organism: Lactuca saligna (assembly GCF_052625555.1). Classification (NCBI taxonomy): domain Eukaryota; kingdom Viridiplantae; phylum Streptophyta; class Magnoliopsida; order Asterales; family Asteraceae; genus Lactuca; species Lactuca saligna. The sequence continues at coordinate 22,330,933 of NC_136418.1, forward strand.
GATATAATATGATGTTTTTTAAACTAGAATTATAAAAAACGTTAAAAGTCCCCTTATTAAATGCAAGTATATTTCATCCACCTTGGATACTTACACGTCACTCATATGGTCTTTTTGGGATAAATGCCACCAAACCACTTGGATTCATCTTTTGATAGTCAGGGTAGTGTCAGACTTTCTAGTGGGATAAAGGCTACCTAACCGCTAGTTATGCATCAGTTCTATATGCCGTTCAAACTAGATGATTTGGTTGGAAATCTATTGTGATAAATGATACTTAAGCAATAGACGTATGAGGCATAGATGGGTTTAAACATGTATATTAACAAAATTTATTAGCGATTCAGTAAAATTATGAATTATATACTAGTTTATGATTGATAATCGATATCTACCTTGTTGGATTCAGATGAATGGGGTAATGTCACCTAACCATTTTATTTATTTTGCAACTTGGTTCCTAGACTTTGATAATTAATGTTTTTGAAAACTTATGGGTATTAAATATTGACAATTTAAATATTCAAAATACTAAATGAATTTTGTTAAAATTTTGTAGATGAAAACAAAATCCGATCCCGTAATCATGCACCTTTTTTCTCTTGATGATCTAAAAGAATATAAAAGATTCTATAAATACAATTACTTTTATCAGCTTCGAACCTTAAAGGATAATCTCGAAAGTGTTCATAAATTGCACATTATTAAACGTCCCATTCCTAAACAACTTGTATTACCGGTAGAGCTGAACATGATTTTTTTGTGGAAATATGTTTGTGATGCAAATGATGTTTCTGAAATCATATTGGGTTAAGTTATTCCTAACCTTTGGATAGAACTGGAAGGCTTAGATACATTTTATATGTTTTGTTAGATTGAGCAAGTATGCCTAAGATGTAATGATATTTGGTTTGAGCCAGATCAAACACATGAAGAATGCACAGCTGAAGAGAGTCACCTTGTGTGTTCTAAGAGGCCATAATATAATGGAAAGGACTCCTTTATACCTAAGAAATCCAAGAAGGCCTGCAGATATGGATATTGTTTCTTTTATGGAGAAACAAGACACTGGAAGAGGAAATATCCCACTTATCTGAAAAAGAACATCTCGAGTGACTAGTAATTCAACTATCTACTAGATAGAACTTATAGTTTTTCATTTAACATTCAAGTACATGATACTTAATATTAATCTAATATTTGTAAATGTATACAAATATTCAATAAGAGTAGGCAATTGAGCATAAGCAAGTTAGAACTCCACTCTCGAAGTTTAGTTTAATATTTGTTCTTAGAACATAATGTACTTGTAGTGTAAAAAAAAAATTCGGAACAATTTATGTTTTAATTTAGCATGTCTAAAAATATGTATTAGTTATTTTATTAAATGATTGATTATTTACATAAATCATTTTTCATAACAATCATCGTCATATTCTATTATGATTAGAATTATGTTTTAGAGAACTAGATCTCTTGATAGAATTATAAAGTAAATATCAATGTTTTCTAAATAACAAGTTTTATATGTAAACACTTTTTTACTTAAACTTGTTTTAAATCAAACTTATCTGAGTCATTATTATCTTTATTATATAAATAAAATACACATATTCCAACTTCAAGAAATAGATTATTGAAGGAAAATAATGTAGTTTATTTGACATATGTGAATCTTATTTATATATAAAAAAATTCATAATGATATTTTCACTAAGCTATAGAGAAAATAATTATTAAGGAACTATATATTATGATGTATCACTTCCTTTCTAACGAATGCCTAAGATTTAGCACGAGATACAAAATAACCTTTATTTACAACTATAGTCATTGTAATTATATTTTACATGTTAAAACATAATTGTGAAAACTTTGTTAAAGTTTTCAAATATAAAGTTGAGATACAAACCAGTAAAAACCATTTAAAGGCTTAGAGATAATAAAGGAGAAATTAAACCTAACTATATATGGTTTACTTTCTAATTGGTAGAAATATCCGCTAGTATTTTAGGATTATACATTAATCACTATTACATGTATTTTGAATACAAACACCAATTAATACGTAGATAAAACACTATATAAGATTTTATATGAAAAAGGATCATCCTTGTCTTATTTAATGTTTTGTGGTTTTTAATCTTATGTTAGACTAAAACTTCTAAACCTAAAATCTACAAATTACATATTTGTAGAATATTATAAAAGGTGTTATTTAGATTATTACATGCAAACCCACAAAGAGTTCCTTCATTCCGCTAAAAGCTGAGTTATCAGAAAACAAGCTTATAATGATAAAGCAAGAGGAGACACATGGAACTTGAAGCAACTCAAGAACCATAGCCTAATGTAACAAATGTTGGCACTAGTTTTAACAAGTCATTCGTAAACATGAATTATAACTTTTCATAAACACAAACTGTTTGCATATATTGTTGAAATCATCTATAATATGGGAAATATGGAATCACTAGTTGATGAGTTTTCTTGATAGTTTATAGTAAATCTATCAACTACCCAAATGCTATATCAAATCTTGTATTTAATAAATGGATTTGAGTCATGAACATTGATATGTAATCCATGTCTAATAATGAAGTATGGGCTTGATTAATATTCCTCCACATAGCCAGGCTAGAAGGAGTAGGAAATTCTTTTAGAAATAATACAAACATGAATATCTATACACATTTAGGAAGACTTGTTGTTAAAGGCTTTAATCATACTAATTTCAATTAATATGATTAAACCTTTCTTCAAGTAGCTATGATTAAATCAACAAGGATATTATTTACCATAACTACATATTCTGATTATGCGATATGGAAAATAGTTTTCAATAAAAATTGTTTTTCTTAATAGACATCTATTTGAAGATAACTATATAGATTAGCCTGGAGGTTTCTTAATCTATGTTATCCTAGAAAAATGTGTAAGGCTTAAGATCCAATTATGGATATAAAGAAAATATCTCAAGGTTGAAATCATTATTTTAATATGAAAAAACAAGGTATGCTTTTATATCAAAAAGAAGATGACATATGTGTTTATTAAGAACTAGTGGGAGCGTAGTGATATTCCTAATTTTGTATGAATAAGACATACTTAAATCGTGAGAATATACATTCTGACTATGCAAGACTCTTTCGTCTAGACTTGGAAAGTGTTTCTGTAACATTTTTTTATTAAAACATATAGATAAATTAATAAATGAATACTAGCCCTAAATTCAGAACAATTTAGCAAGGCATTGGTTTCGGGGGTTAAATGTTATAATTTGGACTTTGGGGATTAAGAGTGTAATTTTTGTACTAGGTTGTAAAGAATTTTGAAGGTTGAGGGTTGTTTGGTAAATTATAGATTTAATTTGAAAAGGATTTTAGAAGTTAGGGTATGATTCGTAATTTTTGTACTTATTATGAAAGGATTTTTAGAGGCACCAGCTAAAGGGTAAATTATGGACTTAAGTTGAAAGAAAAAGGAGAAGGAGGGGCCAAAGTGTTAATATGGCTGATGTTTTGAGTTTGGATGGGGGTATATATCCTGTCACCTTGTCCCTAAAACTCTAAACCTACTCTAATACATAAACTGCCATCCTTATGTCCCCCCACCACCGGTTGCAGCTTCCTCCTTGCCTATTGAAGCCAGCATACCCATCGCTAACAACGAAACCCAACCACCGCGGCTATCCTACGATATAAGAGGTGTTAACATCGTTAGGGGAGGAGCTTCGGGATCAACGATGACTGTGAGAGACTTTCGCCACCTTCACCCACCATTTTCGTTAAAGACGAAACCACCAAGCTCCGTTGTTGTAGTAACGTTGGTGTTGAAGGCCAAGGCTGCCATGCTATGGGATGTCATGACTGTGGATGACCGGAAGAAACACGTCGGTGGTCATCGTTGCACCTGTTTCTGGTGGGAGTTGCCTACTTATTCTCTTCTTCATCTCCATCTGTTATCACGCCATCGCCACCGACACCGCTCCGAGCGGTCGCCGTGAGCTGTCGCCAATCGCCATGACCGCCGTATGCCACCATGTAGGATGATTGTGTTCAAATTCCGAGCTAAGGTGGGTTCGTGTGTGCTTCTGCTAACTGTGTGCATATCGTATTTTTGTTTGCTTGGCCATACTTCACGAGATAAGCCACCACCACGATCGTGAGGTGGTGGCTATCAACTCCAACCACCACCTGCCGCCACAAGGGTGGCTGAGTGTGTGTGTGTGTTATTTTATGCATGTGTTGATTTGGATATTATGTTGTGTAATTGTATTTTGTCCGGAATAATCAAGGAAATTCGTCACCACCACCGTGAGGTGGTGGCCATTGGCGTGAGCTGCATTGACTACCACTAGCCGAGGTGGTAGTGGGTGGTGCCCAACTTAATAAACATTAATTAACCTAAAAAATTAACCATTTGTCTAATTGGCACACGATTGGGTTGGAAACGCTAATTAGCATTAAGAAAACCCTAATTTTGGGTATATTGGTTTTGGAGTTGTCGGGACCCGCGTTTGGACCGTTGGATTGGAATTATGAGTTAAGCCCGACCACATTGTGTGATTGACCTAGTAGAATTAATGGATTAAGTCCTTGTTTTGTGATCCTTGGCATCCCAGCCACAAAACATGAAGGGCACACTCGAGATTAAAACATGTCATTGAAAAGTTCAATGAATCTCAAAAGAATCTAGGAATTTCTAAAACCCAATTAAAACCTAATGATTTATGTTTCGTTTTTCATGGTGGAAATTGGTGAATCGTCATTCAACTACCTTTCAAAAATGTTATAGATTAGATTACGACATCCCTCATCTAAATGATAATATATTGTGATTGGGTCCTAGCCTTAATATTACATTTGGGTGTTTTATTAAGGACTATCTTTATATCTAATCTAAACTTGTTTTCTTCTTTTCAGGTGTCTTCCAACAATGTTGCTTCAGGTTCAAACCCTACCGGATCCTTCTCTATCATGAACCTTTGTGGGAGAGTCATCTTTGATGGATCCAACTTTATGGATTGGATCAGGAAAATAAGGATGGTCACTTAGTATAAGGACAAGAAATATGTCCTTAACAAGGAGCTTAAGGTACCCAATCCGTTTGCTTCTCCTGAGGAGATCGCTTAATATGAGGCACATGAAAGAGATTCTACCAAAGTGGCATGCATCATGTTGGCCACTATGACAGCTGAGCTGCAAAAGTCCTGTGAGGACTATTACCATTTTGAGATGCATAAGGACTCAAGAGGAGAAGTATGACATCATTTGTTCCATGATAACAACTGGAATGAAGGATGGTGAACCCATCACCGACACTTGCAGAAAATGCAAAGTTATGTGGACCGGTTGCTAAAACTGATGGGTTATGAGCATTCTAACACTTCCTAAGTGTACATGAAACCCTAATAACCTTGGATCTATGTTTGTCTAATTATCATGCAAAGTCGATTTCCAAGGTTACGTTCCTATCTAGCATACATGGGGAACAATTTTTCTTTGAATGAAAGATAGAACTACATACCTTGTTGTTGAAAGTGTTCCTTAAAACCTTGTGAGCCTAGCACGTCAAGTGTGATGCCTCAAATGCTTCACACAACACCAAATGCAATGAACAAACTTGAGAGAAAACTCTAACACTTGCAAAATCGGCCAAGCCCTCTTCTTCTAGCTAGTGTTGCCGATTTTGGGGAGAAACACATTGCTTATATAGTGTGTTGCATTAGGTAAACCCTAATGTAACATGACTCTTCATTTCTTGATACATGGGTTAACTCCATGGAGCATCCATGGAGTATCCTATGGGTGGAACCCGACTTGACAATCCATGGAGCCTCTTAGCCCACTATATAAGATATGGAAGATTTACATAATCTACCCATATATCTAATTAGTTATCTTTTGATCACTTAATTAATTCTAAATTAATTCTTGATCAAAACTAATTAAATAATATTATTAATATATTAGAACTTATAATATATTAATAACCATAAGTGTTATTTCTCTCATTTAGTTTATTCAATTGCATGATGCCATGCAATCCAAATAGACCATGTCGGGTCGGGTCAAGTACATACCAGAAATAGTTATGGACTTAGACACCTTATCCAACAGAAACTTAATGTGAGGGCTAGGGTTTGAAGTTCCTTCACCACTTGACTCTTGAAGTTATTCAAGGTCAATTTGCCTCCCACTATCTCCTTGGCTTATAAATTCTATTTCACGAAAGACTCCTCTTCTTGCTACAAAGACCACATTATCATTGGGTCTGTAGAAGAGGTAACCAAAGAATTTATGTGGGTAGCCGATGAAAATACACCTCTTGCTTCGAGGTTCAAGCTTATCATGAGTATCACGTCTCACAAAAGCCTCACAACCCAAAATCTTGATGTGGTCTAGTTTGGGTACTTTACCTGTCCACATCTCGTGAGGAGTTTTGGCAACTTTCTTTGTAGGAACTAGATTAAGGATATGGGCGGCAGTCGCTAAGGCATACCCCCAGAATGAAATTTGTAGCGATGCTTGACTCATCATGGAACGAACCATATCCAGCAAGGTTCGATTGTACCTCTCAACCACACCATTCAACTGCGGTGTTCTGGGAGGTGTCAATTGTGAGATAATCCCACATTCCCTAAGATACTTGAAGAACTCTGAACTGAGATACTCACCACCTCGATCGGATCGAAGCATCTTAATGTTCCTACCCAATTGATTCTCAACTTCCTGTTTAAATTTTGTAAACCTTTCGAAAGTCTCTGACTTATGCTTGATTAAGTAGAGGTATCCATATCTACTGTAATCATCAGTAAAAGTCAAATAATAACGATTAGCATCCCTTGTGGCATGTTTGAGGGCCCACACACATCTATGTATATAAGATCCAACAAACCTTCACCCCTCTCACAAGAACCTGTGAAGGGTGACTTTGTCATTTTTCCAAGTAAGCATGATTCACAACTATCATCTGACTTTAGATAAAATGACTCCAAGACTCCATCCTTTTGGAGTTGGCCTATGCATTTCTTGCTTATATGTCCAAGACGACAATGCCATAATGATGCTTTATCCAAGTTATTATTATTAACAGAATCAATACACAATACATTATTTCCTAAGTTATCAACCACAGATACAGTTTCATACACGCCATCAAACGAAAAGGTGAAACGTTGTTTATACAATGCATGAAAGGAAATAATGTTTCTTGCCATTTCTGGCGAATAACAACATTTATTCAAATCTAAACTAAACCCACTACTTAGTCATAAAGTATAAACTCTAATCTTGGTGACAGGTGAAGTTTTCATGTTTCCCATGATCAAGTTTATTCTTTCTTGCTCCACATTCTCACTTCTTCTTACTCCCTACAAATCAGAACATATATGAATACCATAATCGGTATCAAGGACCCATGAGTTAGAATGGGGTGACTTATTAGATAAGATGGTGTAAATACCTACATGGTTAGGTTTAACTTTCCCATCCTTCACATCTTGCTGGTACTTTAGGCAGTTCCGCTTCCAGTGAGCCTTTTCATGGCAATAGAAGCATTCAGCCTCTTTTGGGTCAAAATAAGGAGTGACAAAACCTTCCTTGGTTCCACTTGAAGAAGAGCCATCAAGGGTCCTAGCCTTGGTACCCTTCGATGAACTCTTTCTCTTCTTACCTCGTCCTTTCCCGGTTTCCAAGACAGGGGTGGAGTTGGTAGGAGTAGGAGTAGTAATAACCATCTTACCCTTAAGACCACTTTCCACGGTCTTTTAGAGTCCTTGAAGTTTGTTGAGAGTGACCTCTTCATTGTTAATGTGATATGTCATGAGGAATTGATCATATCACGATCGTAAGGAGTGTAAAATGATATCTATTGCAAGCTCCTCGGGGAAGTTGACATTGAGCTTCAGTAACCGGTCCACAAATCTTTGCATTTTCTGCATGCGGCCCGTGATGGGTTCAACATCCTTCATTCGGGTTGTTATCATGGAGGAGATGATTTCATAACTCTCTTGTCTTGCACTTTGATGGTATCTTTCCATCAAATCTTGGCGCATTTCAAAAGGGTAGAAGTCCGCGTAGGCCTTTTGGAGATCGGCTGTCATAGTAGCCATCATGATGCATGCCACCTTGGTGGCATCCCTTTCATTTTCCCTAAAGTCAGCGACCTCTTGAGGAGTAGCAATTGTCTCATCAATCTCCTTAAGCTCCTTATCGAGAACACATTTTTTTGTCCTCGTAGTGGGTAATCATTCGAATGTTTCTGATCCATTCATTAAAGTTGGACCCATCAAAAGTGACTTTCCCACACAAGTTCATTAGAGAAAAGGAGCCATTAGGATTAGAGCCAGAAGCAGCAGTGTTTGCAGACATCTGAAAAGAAGAAAAGTTTAGTTTAGATATTGAGATAGTCCTTAATAAAACACCCAAATGTAGTATTAAGGCTAGGAACCAATCAAAATATATTATACTTAGAAGAGGTATGTCGTAATCTAAGTAATAACATATCTGAAAGGTAGGTGAATGACGATTCACCAATTTCCACCATGAAAACGAAATATTGAAATTAGGTTTTTAATTGGTTCTTAGGAATTCCTAGATTCTTTGAGATTCATTGAACTTTTCAATGTTATGTTTCAATCTCGGGTGTGCCCTCCAAGTTTTGTGACTGGGATGCCAAGGATCACAAAACGAGGTGTGAAGTAACCATGGAAATCACTTGGTACCCTTAAAGTATTACCCCTCAATCGATGTGCCGGTTACCACACACACTCCATCGATACTATGATAAACATTAAGTCACCCTTTACCTACCTTGTTAAGTTCAAGTTAGTTTGTCGGTTAACCACACACGCTCCAGTGACGACTTAAACAAAGTGTAAAGTGTAATTTCATGGATTAGTAACTTATTCACATTTTTCCTAAAGTAACTAAGATTGGGAAATTAATAAAAGCATTTAGTTACTTTAATATATTCATCATAAGTTTAATGAGAATTTATAAGTCCTTGTCCTACACGTTCGGCTAACGACCCTCCACCGATCAAGGAAGCGGTGGGTAAGAGTGGACACCCATTAAGTTGCCATTTTATAGGCAACAACCTTTATACCCCCCTTATAGACCGACTTCGTGAATGAGGCGTAATAGCGGTAAGACGACTTGATCTTATACATACATACATACATACATACATACATACATATATATATATATATATATATATATATATATATATATATATATATATATATATATATATATATATAGGATATAGATCCGGTAAGAAAATTTTTTTGGTAGGAAGGTAAGAAGTTTTTTTTTCTACATATTTTTTTGACGAACAAAATAAATGAATCACTAGATGATTCATTTGTAAGATGATTCACAAGAAAAAATTCCCAAAAAAACATCTTTATGATTCATTTTTAAGTAAATTAAGAAAATATTCATTTTTATGATAATTTTAGTGAATAACAACAAAATCATTGTATAAATGAATCATCGAGATGTTTTTTTGAGAATCTTTTCTTGTGAATCATCTTGCAAATGAATCATCTAATGTTTCATTTTGTTTGTTCGTGAAAAAAATATGTAGAAAAAAACTTCTTACCTTCCTACCAAAAATTTCCTTCTTATTTGATCTTGACTATATATATATATATATATATATATATATATATATATATATATATATATATATATATATATATATATATATATATATATATATATATATATATATATATATATATATATAAACTTATAATATTATAAAGTATAAGGGTTGAATTTTAACTTTTAAAATTCTAAGGGTTGGAACTAAAGTTTTAATCAAGACTTTACTTGTTCCAAAACTTGAGGGCAAGTTTTTTAAAGTTTTAAAACTTTTCATTTCTTGTAACTTATGAGTTAATAGAGTATTACAAATGAAGACTCTTCATTTTTTATAACTCATGTGTTACTTTAATGGCTTTTAACAAAGTGACTTTTGGTTTTCCATAACTTGAGGACAAGTTATGGACTCCATTAAAACACATAATGATCATGAATTAATCTACTACATAGGTTACAAAAAATTCCTATGATCATCTAAACATCATAAGAACAAGAACATGAATATGAACACTTTCAAGAATCAAAAATTACACTTAAAAACATGTAATTTCGATAATTGTCACTGTAATGGATTAGCATAAACATTACACCATCTAAAACATGTTTACAAGTACCAAAACAATTTAGGGTAATGTTTCTAGTCCATTTCCAACAACAAAAGTTGAAATTCTGAAAACTGCAGCCTCTACTCGTCGAGTGCAAGAACAAACTCGACGAGTAGCTTGCAATTGGTCAAGGACTCGTCGAGTCCCCCCATGGACTCGGTGAGTTCATACGAGTAGAAAGTAGAAAACCGAATTTTTTAAGCAGTTTGCACAAATAAACAACAAACAAACCTAGCTCTGATACCACTGATGGGTTATGAGCATTCTAACACTTCCTAAGTGTACATGCAACCCTAATAACGTTGGATCTATGTTTGTCTAGTTATCATGCAATGTTGATTTCCAAGGTTATGTTCCTATCTAGCATACATGGGGAACAATTTTTCTTTGAATGAAAGATAGAACTACATACCTTGTTGTTGATAGTGTTCCTTGAAACCTTGTGAGCCTAGCACCTCAAGTGTGATGCCTCAAATGCTTCACACAACACCAAATGCAATGAAAAAACTTCAGAGAAAACTGTAACACTTGCAAAATCGGCCAAGCCCTCTTCTTCTAGCTAGTGTCGCCGATTTTAGGGAGAAACACATTGCTTATATAGTGTGTTGCATTAGGTAAACCCTAATGTAACATGACTCTTCATTTCTTGATCCATGGGTTAACTCCATGGAGCATCCTATGGGTGGAACCCAACTTGACAATCCATGGAGCCTCTTAGCCCACTATATAATATATGCAAGATTTACATAATCTACCCATATATCTAATTAGTTATCTTTTGATCACTTAATTAATTCTAAATTAATTCTTGATCAAAACTAATTAAATAATATTATTAATATATTAGAACTTATAATATATTAATAGCCATAAGTGTTATTTCTCTCATTTAGTTTATTCAATTGCATGATGCCATGCAACACAAATGGACCATGCCGGTTCAGGTCAAGTGCATACCCGAAATAGTTATGGACTTAGACACCTTATCCAACAGAAACTTAATGTGAACTTCCCTGAGGAGTTGGCAATAGATATCATTTTGCACTCCTTACCCTCGTGTTATGATCAATTCCGCATGACATACCACATGAACAACGAGGAAGTTGCCCTTAGCAAGCTTCAAGGACTCCTAAAGAACGCTGAAACTAGTCTTAAAGGTAAGTCGGTTGTTACCACTTCTACTCCTACTCCAAACTCTGCCCCTGTCCTGCTAATCGAGAAAAGTAGAGCAAAAAAGAGGAAGAACCCTTCGAAGGGTACCAGGGGTAAGACCCTTCAAGGCTCCTCTTCAAGTGGAACCAAGAAAGGTTTCGTCACTCCTTCTTCTGAACCGAAAGAGGCTGAATGCTTCTATTGCCATGAAAAGTTGCATTGGAAGCAGAACTGCCCAAAGTACCAGCAAGATATTAAGGATGGGAAAGTGAAATCCACCCATGCAGGTACTTACATAATATTGTCTAATAACTCACCCTATTCTAACTCTTGGGTCCTTGATACAGGTTGTGGAATTCACATATGTTATGATTTTCAGGGACTAAGAAGAAGTGAGAATATGGAGCATGGAAAGATAAACTTGATCCTGGGGAATAGGAAAGCTTCACTTGTCACCAAGATTAGACTTTATTCTTTGTTTCTAAGTAGTGGGTTCACATTAGATTTGAATAAATGTTTTTACTCGCCTAAAATGGCAAGAAATATTATTTCCTTTCATGCTTTGTACAAACAAGGTTTTACCTTTTCTTTTGATAATGAAGTTGGTGGAATAAATGTTTCCTTTAATAATGTTCTTTATTTTAAAGCGTTACCTTGTGATGGTGTGTATGAAGCTATGTCTATTGTAGATAACCTAGGAAATAATGTGTTTTGTATTGATTCTTCTAATAATAATAACTTGGATAAAGTATCATTATGGCATTGTTGTCTTGGACATGTAAGCAACAAATGCATAGGCTAACTCCAAAAGGATGGAGTCTTGGAGTCATTTGACCTAAAGACAGATGATAGTTATGAATCATGCTTACTTGGAAAAATGAAAAAGTCACCTTTTACTGGTTCTTGTGCAAGGGGTGAAGGTTTGTTGGATCTAGTGCACAAAGATATGTGTGGACCCTTCAAAACTGCCACAAGGGATGATAATCGTTATTATGTGACTTTTACAGATGATTATAGCAGATATGGATATGTCTACTTAATCAAGCATAAGTCAGAGACTTTTGAAAGGTTTAAAGAGTTTAAACAAGAAGTCGAGAATCAATTGGGCGGGAACATTAAGATGCTTCAATCTGATCAAGGTGGTGAGTATCTTAGTACATAGTTCCTCGACTATCTTAAGGACTGAGGGATTGTCTCACAGTTGACACCACCCAGGACACCACAGTTGAATGGTATGCCTGAGAGGCATAATCGAACCTTGTTGGACATGGTTCGTTCCATGATGGGTTGAGCTTTGCTACCAATATAATTCTGGGGGTATGCCTTAGAGACTACCGCCCATATCCTTAATCTAGTCCCTACAAAGAAAGTTGCCAAAACTCCTCATGAGATGTGGACTTGAAATATTTCTAATCCAGACCACATCAAGATTTGGAGTTACGAGGCTTTCCTAAGGTGTGAGACTCACGATAAGCTCGAACCTCAAAGTGAGAGGTGTATTTTCATCGGCTACCCACACAAATCCTTTGGTTACCTCTTCTACAGACCCAGTGAGAATGTGGTCTTTGTAGCAAGGAGGGTGTCTTGAGAGAGAGAGAGAGAGAGTTCATAACCCAAGGAAATAGTGGGAGGCAAGTTGAACTTGAAGAAATTCAAGAGTCAAGTGGTGAAGGAACTTCAAACCCTAAAAGTCAACCTGAGGAGGAAACTCCTGTTGATCCAATTGACAAGTCTATACCTCTAAGGTGCTCCACAAGGGTTAAGAATGAAACTGAGCACTACTATGGTTTTCATATTACTGCGGAAGGTGAGACACTTATCAGTGATGAGACATTGGTAAGTCTGGATGAACCTAACAGCTATACGGAAGCCATGGAAGGCCCCAAGTCTGCTAAATGGAAAGAGGCAATGGACATCGAGATACAGTCCAAGTATGACAATCAAGTTTGGAACTTGGTTGACAATGTACCAGGTCGCAACACAGTTGGTTGCAAATGGATCTTCAAGAAGAAGACCGACATGGATGGTAATTTACACACGTATAAGGCGCGAATGGTTGCAAAGGGCTTTTTTCAAACCCCGGGAGTTGATTATGATGAGACTTTTTCACCAGTAGCAAAGATTAAGTCTATTAGGGTCCTATTAGCTATTGCTGCATTTCATGATTATAAAATATGGTAAATGGATGTCAAAACCGCCTTCCTTAATGGAAGTTTGGTTGAAGATGTTTACATTTTTCAGCCAGAGGGTTTTGTCAGTACAAAATACCCTAATATAGTGTGTAAGCTTGATAAATCCATCTATGGATTGAAACAAGCACCTCACAGATGGAATATTTGTTTTAATGAGAAAGTTAAAGAGTTTGGCTTTTCGAGGAGTGAAGATGAATCTTGTGTATATGTCAAGGCTAGTGGGAGTATAGTTAGCTTTTTGGTATTGTATGTGGATGACATACTACTCATTGGAAATGACATCCCAACCTTGTAGGAAGTGAAGCCCTGGCTTAGGAAGTGTTTCGCTATGAAAAACCTAGGTGAAGCTGCCTATATTTTAAGGATAAGGATTCTGAGAGACCGGAGTAAAAGACTAATTGGACTTAGTCAGAGTACCTACTTGGATAAGGTGTTGAAGAGGTTCAGCATGCATGATTCCAAGAAAGGAGAGTTACCTATCCAGAGTAACGCCAGATTGAGTAAGACTCAGAGCCTGAGTACCGAGGCTGAGATAGCAGAAATGAGCCGAGTACCTTATGCTTCCGTTTTAGGCTTGATCATGTATGCTATGACTTGTACTCATCCTGATGTAGCCTTTGCTTTGTGTATGGTTAGCAGATATCAGGGGAACCCTAGCAAGGCTCACTGGACTGTGGTGAAGAACATTCTCAAGTACTTTCAGAGGACTAAGGAATGGGTCCTTACCATCGGTGGGAGTGATGACTTGAGAGTTGTAGGGTATAGTGATGCTAGCTTCCAGACTGATAAGGATAATCTACGCTCACAGTCGGGCTAGGTATTTACCTTAAACGGAGGAGAAATTACTTGGAAAAGTTCCAAGCAGGAGACAGTGGCTAATTCAACCTGTGAATCAGAGTATATAGCAGCAAGCGAGGCAGCAAAGGAGGTAATATGGCTGAAGAACTTCATTGGAGATCTTGGAGTAGTACCAGCTATAAAGGAGCATATGGAAATTTTCTATGATAGTGAAAGTGTAATTGCCTTAGCGAAAGAACCAAGGGATCATGGGAGATCCAGACACATCGACAGAAAATACTATTTCATCAGACATCAAATAGAAGAAGGACTCCATGTGGCAAAAAGGGTATCATCGGATGAGAACCTGACAGATCCCCTCACGAAGGGACATGGTAGGGTTAAGCATCTTCAACATGCGTGGCGTATAGGGTTGAAGGATGATATTAGTTTTAGTAGTTAGATAGCTCTGAAATTTGTAAAGTGTAATTGACATTTGATGATGAATACAAGGTCTGTTTATTTATGAGTAAAGTGGTGCTATCTTTTGTCAATCGTTTACTATTATTTCTTTTGCATCTTTTAACTTCCAGAATATTTATGTTGTGTATTATATATTATTCGAATTCTCCATAGTCTGTAATATGTGGGAAGTAGATATGAATCAAGACTATCATGAGGTTGGCTTGAAGAAAAGTGGTGCTACAACACTTCATGAGTACTCATAAGCTCTGAGTATTGGACTCAATCCACGCTCACTAGTATCACTTCATGGAATTTATCTCGAGTGATCGTGAGATGGTAATATCATATAAGTCTTCAAACCTAGAGATATAACTTGTTGCCTATAAGTTTGTTATACATTGATCGTACGAAACCACATTGGTAACTCGATGTTATAAAACGTACTTTTGTGTGTTATTCAACAAGTAGTAGAACAAGAATATGAGTCGAAGTTTATCTGTTCCTTCTTGGATTAGAAGTGATATCTGGGCCCCTCGATGATTTTGTGTTGACCTATGTACCGGGTCCGGTCAGAACTAAATTGATGTGTTCGATTATGTTCTTTGTCAAACAAATCGGAAATCGGGAAACAAACTGTTGGACAATAAGAAAGACATTGTTCCATGTATTTTTCCGGCTGATATCTAGAATAGAGGATTATATGATAACTTATCTTAAATGACATATCATCATCATCTCAATTCCGAGAGACCTTGAAAGAGCTACGATTGCTGATTAGTTCCTGAAGTCTTACTTGCAGTTATAGTTATTAGACTCATCCAAGTGGGACACTGTTGGATAAGGTGTCTAAGTCCATAACTATTTCTGGTATGTACTTGACCCGGTTTGGCATGGTCCATTTGGGTTGCATGGCATCATGCATTTGGATAGACTAAAATAAGAGAAATAACACTTATGGTTTATTAATATATTATAACTTCTAATATATTAATAATATTATTTAATTAGTATTGATCAAGAATTAATTTAGAAATACTTAAGAGATCAAAAGGTGACTAATTAAAAATATGGGTTGATTGTGTAAATCATCCATAACTTGCGCTAAAATCCATAGTGTGCTCCATGGATGCTCCATGGTGTTTATAGAACCCATGGGTCATGGAAATGAAAAGTCATGACAATTAGGTTTAGATGGTGTAACCCTAATTGTAACACACTATATAAGGATCATCATGTTCACCAAAATCGGCCACATAAGCAAGAGTGAGAGGGGATAGCCGATTTCTAAGTGTGTGACATTTCTCTCAAGTCATTCCAAAAGCATTTGGTGTTGTGTGAGACATTTGAGGCATCACACTAGGGGTTCTAGGCTCATAAGGTTTTCAAGGAATCCTAATTACTATAAGGTATGTATTTCTAGCTAGATTTTATGTTTAAAGTGCCCCATGTATGCTAGATAGGATTAAGAACCTTGGAAATCAAATTTTGCATGTATTTTAGACAAACATAAATCCAAGGTTTCTAGGGTTGCATGTACACCTTATGAATGTTAGAATGCTCAAAACCCTACATCAGTAACTTGTGTCTAACCTGCTGAATCTGCTCAGTGATTTTAAGCACTATCTCAGTGCCGCCCATCACTCCTTGCCCTACCTCCCTCCAACAGATGGGAGTCCGACACCTCCTCCCATATAGAAGCTCAAAGGGAGGTATACCAATACTTGAATGATGGTTGTTGTTGTAAGAAAACTTAGCTAAGGGAAAATAAATGTCCTAACTTCCTCCAATATCCATAACACATGCACGCAACATGTCCTCAAGCGTCTGAATTGTTCGCTCGTTCTGCCTATCTATCCGCGGGTGGTATGCGGTACTAAAATGGAACCGAGTGCCCAACTTCTCAAGAAACTTATTCTAGAACCTGGAAGTAAAATGCACAACTCAATCTGACATTATCGACATCGGCACTTCATGCCGTGCTACCACCTCTCTCACTAAATCTCAGACAGTCTATCTACAGAAGAGCTCTCACTGATAGCAAGGAAGTGAGCACTCTTCGTCAACCGGTTAAAAATCAACCATATCGCGTCAACCCCACGTGGAGTCCTCGGTAACTTGGTGATAAAGTCCATAGTAATCTGTTCCCACTTCCACTAAGGAATCTCTAGAGGTTGTAATGGACCATGTGGATGTTGGTCCTCCGCCTTAACTCGGCGGCAGGTCAAGCACCTCTCAACTACCCATACCACATCTCTCTTCATGCATGGACACCAATCATCTCTATTCAGGTCCAAATACATCTTAGTGGCCCCTGGGTGGATCAAGAATCTTGATCTATGTGCCTCCTCCATCAGTATACGTCGAGCTCCACCCGTATAGGGTACCCAAATCCACCCTCTGAAGGTCATAACATAAACCCAAGACTATCTGTCTCAAACTCAGACACCTGTCCAATCACCCGCTCCCTCTTCGGTTTTTCGGTCTCACAGCCTCCACCTGGGCCTCTCGAATAGTATCTAGGACTGGATTCATCACCGTCATCTTCATACACACGTCTCATATCGGAGCACTCGCTGCTCTATGGCTCAGGTCTTCGACTACCATATTAGCCTTGCTCAGATGATATAAGATCTCGCAGTCATAGTCCTTCACTACATCCAACCACCTCCTCCATCTCACATTCAGGTTGGGTTGATCAATGAGGTACTTTAGGTTCTTGTGGTCTATATAAATGGTACACCGGACCCCATACAGGTAGTGGTGCCAGATCTTAAGGGAGAACACCACTTCCCCCAACTCTAGGTCATGGGTAGGATACCTCGTCTCATGAGTCTTCAGCTGCCTCGATGCAAATGCTATCACGTGGCCCCTCTGCATCAACATCGTAGCCATCCTAGATATAGACATATCACAATAAATGAAAAATTCCTCCACTCCCTCGATAAGGGCTAACACCAGGGCTTTGCACAATCTCTAGCAAAGAGTCTCAAATGAGTCCTGCTGCTCGGGCCCCCAAGCAAAAGTAACACCCTTCCAGGTCAACCTGGTGAGAGGAACGACCATCTTGGAGAAATATCTGATAGTAGCCGGCCAACCCCAGAAAACATCTAATATTGGTAGGGGATCTCGGCACCTCCAATCACATAACTGCCTCAATCTTGGCCGGATCGACCAATATCCCATTCTGATTAACAATGTGTCCTAGGAACTATACCTCTTGTAACCAAAAATCACACTTGGAGAACTTGGCATAATGTCTCTCCGCCCTCAGTACTCCAAGAATCTCTCTAAGATGCTCCTCATGTTTCTCTCTAGACCTCGAATACACTAGAATATTATCGATGAACACGATCACCGATCGATATAACATAGGCCTGCACACCTGATTCATGAGATCCATGAACGCTACTAGTGCGTTTGTAAGTTCGAAAGGCATCACCACAAACTCGTAATTCCCATAACGAGTCCTAAAGGCCGTCTTCTGGATATCCTCCTCGCAGACTCTCATATGATGATATCCAGATCTCAAACCAATCTTGGAAAACCAAGATGCCCCCTGCATCTGATCAAATAGATCGTCGAACCTCGGTAGTAGATATCGGTTATTGACCGTTAGTTTTTTTCAACTCTTAGTAATCAATACACATTCGGTGCGAACCATTTTTTCTTGACAAAAAGGATCAGTTCTCCCCATGGTGAGCTACTGGTCTGATAAAACCCTTCCCCAACAGCTCTTGGAGCTGTGAGGATAACTCCTGCATCTTTGGTGGTGCCAGGCGATAAGGTGCCTTGGCAATGGGCGCCGCTCCCGGAACCAAATCAATTCAGAACTCCACCTACCTCTCCGAAGGAACACCAGGCAACTCCTCGGGAAAAACATTCAGAAACTCGCACACTATCGGAACCTCGGTGATAGAACTCGGCTTCTCAGTAGCAACTTGCGTATCCGACACGTACGCTAAAAAGCCTATACAACCCTACTGTAGACTCTATCTCGCTTGGGCAGCAGAGCAGAAAGCTGATCCAGATCAGGTACCCTTACCATACACCATAAGCACTCCCCCAATAGGGTTTGTATGGTCACCGTCTGACGCTCACAGCCAATCACTGCTCTGAAATGACTCAAGCAGTCCATGCCCACGATGAAACATACATCACCCATCGTGATCGGCACTAGATCTATCGGAAACTCGACACCAAAGATCTCCAGTACACAGCCTCGAAACACATCAGTAGCAAAAACCGCATGCTCGTTGGCTATAGAAACTTTTAGAGGTCGACTCAATGCCTCACATCAGATACTGATGTAACGACTAAAAGATAAAGACACGAAATATCGACTCGTACCTGAGTCCAATAACACCAAAGCAAGTACAAAACTCACAAGAAAAGCACCAAACATGACATCAGGTGATGTGCGGACCTCCTCCGATGTCATTTGAAAAGCTCTCCCACGAGCCCTCGGTGTCTCGACCTTTACTGGATGACCCTCAGTAGCACGTAAAGCAGTAGGTGCAGATCCCTATCTTGATCCCTAAAGAAGCTGGGGGCACTCGGCCTTCCGATGGTCGGTCTGGTTACAGTGAGAGCAAACTACAAATCCCTTAGGGAAATCCGTTTCCATATGCCCCTCCTTACCACATTTGTAAAAAATCCCTGCTCGGCATGATCCCTCGTGACCCTTTCCACACTTGACACAAGTACGACCCTTCTGGACCCCAGTCCTCGTATCAGCGGGTTAGCCCGCTTCGTCGCCGGTTGTGACTATACTGGTCTCCTGTCCCTTCCCAGAGACTCTTCCTCCTCTCTGGTCTGTAGCTCTATCTTAATCTCCTTACGCCTGGCATTGGTCTGAAGCTTAGCCAATTTCTGGTATGATGAGTTCGCTATGAACTCTCGTATATCCCTCCTCAGTATACTCAGATATTGGCTCGCATGTGCCTGCTTAGAAGACACATGCTCAGAGCAGAACAACGCCCTCTCGTGAAACATCTTCGTAATCTCAGTCACTGACTCTGTCTTCTGTTTGAGAGACAAAAACTCCTATGCCAAATTTTCCCTCTCCATCGGGGTAACATCCTTATCTCGAAAAATCTGTATGAACCTCTGCCATGTCACTACAGCATGGTCAGCAAGAGTAAAACTGATAGTCACAAACTTCCACCAGTCCTTCACGCCCACGTGAAGCTGGTTCAACACAAATTGAACTCTCAAATTCTCTGGGCATGAACACATGTAAAAACAACCCGCAATATCATAAATCCATCTCATCACCGCAATAGCATATTGAGTCCCATCAAACTCTGGTGGCTTCGTGTTGTTGAACTCCCGTAGCAACAACGAGTCACCTCCTTGTGGTCTAGCAGTGGCAATGGCTGTGGTGGCTGCAGCAATAATAACCTTGGTAACAACAACATACCTCTCGTTAAATGTCTCAATCAGTGTGGTCTTAATACACCCAAACATCTCCGGTATCGCCTCTCAGATGGCTGCGGCCACCTCCTCATGAATCATCCTGCAAATCTCATCATCTCTAGTCCCACTGCTCCCTGGGTTGTGGCATGTACCCACCATAATGTCTCTAAAACACAACACGATAATCATCAGAGACTTGCTCGAGCATACTCACACTCGATCACTCGCCCCTACTTGTTTTTAACATCGAAAATTTCAAACAAATTTAAACTTTTAAAAACATGTCAAGTTCATCAAAATATTACAAATTTAGTTTTCAAAACATTAATTGTCAGAGTCTTTTCCCAGAAACATAACATAGTAGGAGGAGCTGTACGATCACATCTTGGGCTTGCTGTGATCCCCTGAGGTACCTGAAACCATAAACTAAAACTATAAGCCCGAAAGCTTAGTGAGTCACCCCAAAATACCGATACATATACAGTCCACATAACAATATCAACATTAGCATATCATATTAATCAAAACAGAACAGCATACACTGGGTCCCCAGCTTTACAAGCTGGACTACCCCCAAGTCCTCATACACTGGGTCCCCAGCTTTACAAGCTGGACTACCCCCAAGCCCTCAGTACGAGTCTGGAATGCTTACCAGGCCCTCATCTCGTATCTGGAATGCCATCGAGCCCTCAGCACGAGTCTGGAATGCCTATCGGGCCCTCCCCTTGTATCTGTAAGGCTCCCAAGTCCTCAGTATGAGTCTGGAATGCCTACCGGGCCCTCAGCTCGTATCTAGAATACTCTCGGGTTTGTTGGCTACCGTACGGAGCAGTACAACCTCAACCCACCCCACACAACATGTCGACATGTACCAGATAAATGCACATACATGTAATCAATCAATATCACAAGCAGCCCTACAGATCTACCCGACTAGCATATCAACTGACATACATTACTAACCCAACTCAACATATCAATAACTACTAGGATATCAAATCCATTGGGCCGGCCTTGGTGCCTTAGACCCCTTAATATAGTGAGGATAACTCACCTCGAAACGTCGACTCACAGAAATTAGTTCCAACCTTCGGGTTACTGACACGAATCCCACCACCTATATTTATCACGAATTGCATACATAAGATTCCGATCCTTCTAGAACTGTCCTCAAAAGTCAACAGATCAACTTAGCTCAATGGTCAAAGTAAACAGTCAAGGTCAACAGTCCATGTTGACCTGACTCGTTGAGTTCCCTCGGTTACCGGCGCACTCGCCGAGTCATAGAGTGAATCGTCGAGTTTCCCTCGTTTTTCGACTGAACTCAAAAGCCACTCGTCGGGTTTCCTAAGCGAAACTCGACGGGTGCATACGCGGGCATATCCTTGGGAAAGTTCATCTGACTCGCCGATTTGTTCATCCAACTCACCGAGTTTCATGACAATCTTCATCGGACTCGCCGAGTTGTTCATCCAACTTGTCGAGTTCACGGCTTGCTTCATCAGACTCGTCGAGTCATCCTTGTGACTCGCTGAGTTCGTTTGGTCTTTTTTCCATATAGACTTATTTTGAGCCATGCAGTGGCTCCAATTCATAGATCTAGGTTTCTATGGCATACTTATTACGTAAAGTCACAAACTTTACGTACATGCATTGCATTTAAGGCTCTAAATTCCAAGTCTAAGATCTTAATGGGGTTTCATGCCCGAGAGGGACCTCATGCATGATCAATTCTGAGTCTTTATGTTTCTAGAGCTTAGAGAGGGTTCATATCTGAAGTTACAACTTCAGATCCAACTCATTGTTCACTTATCAACCTTTAAGGTCCATAGAAAAACCCTAGAACTTCAATGAAAGGAAAACTCGCAGAAAAGATGGTAATTTAGGATACCTCTATAAGATGACAACTGAAAGTAGTGCTGATTTCCCCACCTAACTTGCTCCAACCTCGTCTTCCTTCCAGCCTTCTCCTTCAAAATCTTCAAATCAAGCTTCACACACTCAACAAGCACACACACTCGAATCAGGGACTCACTAAGACTGTAAAGAGACCCAAGGGAGGCTAAGGCTCCTTTAAATAGGGACACAAACCCCGGGAATTAGGGTTTCACTTGCCAAATCCTACTTGTCGAGTCCCACTAGTGGACTCGCCGAGTCAGTCACTTAAGTTGCGATCCAATCCCGCTGCTACTCGACGAGTAGGGTAACTGAATCGTCGAGTAGGGCCAAAACCAAGAAACTATAATTTGAACAATACCTGAAAATCAGGGCATTACATTGTTCCTTAGCATCCTAAAGATTCTTAGGTGTTGTTTGTTTTTTTGAAGCAAAAATCCATAAAGTCTGCAGACCACCTTTGCAAGCTTATGCAGTACAATAGGTGGACCAAACGGTTGCAGACTGTAATAAGAATTGTGTTTGTTTTTTTAACATCTGCATGCTGCTACAGATATTAAAAAATTAAAATAAACTGATTTTATAATCCGAAAATAGTTTTTTCATACCGAAAATTTAATAATGTATGACATTTCGGTAAAAATTTCTTATATTTCAGTAAAAAATAATGATATTTTAACAAAAAAAATAAAGATATTTTAACATAAAATAATAATATTTCATCAACAAATTATTCTTATTCAATATAAAAAAAATTCAACAAGAATAAACAAAAAAAATGTGAAATAAGATTTCAGCAATATATAATCAATATTTTAGCAAGAAAAAAAGAAGAAAAAGAGGTTGGAAGAGCCAAAACAAGTGTTACGCCATGAAGAACACACACAAAGGTTTTTTAATCCGAATACTTTTGAAAAACAAACAGTTGTGAGACGAAAAATGTTGCGCGTGTGCTTCGTCGCGCAACAATAAGAGGTCTGAAGAGGTTTTTTCCAAAAAAACATACAACACCTTACTTGGTTTGCTTACAGATCTAGTGCTTTCAGTAGTACGTGCCCAATACTACCTTTCACACCAGCCTGTAGTCACCCCAAGTCCTCCTCCTAGGATCCCAATTCACAAGCACTCCATCTCTCACAAATAACAGACTACTCTCTCGGTAGACCCCTCATAATCTCCTATAGATATCTCTCCTAGATCGACTCAGAACTCTCTCTAGGTGATTCCTACTAGATACTCTTACTCAACACATACTCAAAGCACACTACAGATAACAGCAGCTCCTAGGCTAAGACATCACAAATCAGGCAACTCTAGTCCTAAAATATGAAATACCTAGCCTACCCTCTAGCATGCATAAATAATATCTCACAAGTATCTCATAACACAAAAGTAACGGTATTTTTGGAAATCATCGTTCGGGCTCTAGCTGATTGTACACACTACTCGAACTCGTTTTCTCTTAAACTCTTTCTCATTTTAGAAAAATCATTTCTTTTGAAATTTTTTCTCAAATCCTCAGTTTGAGTTCAGACACACCCAAAGGTGAATCTGAATCCCTCAAACTAAGGCTCTGATACCAACTTGTAACACCGTAAATTTTCAATCCAAAATTTTCATTTTAAAACACAATAAACTCATATTATATTTTCTAAAAATCACAATTGTCTCAAATGTCATCAGAATCCACAAATTAAAAATCACTATCATGGAATCCTCAACATGGTCTCAAACGAATGTGTATAATCATGTCGGTGCCTTCCCGTGATCTGGAGAGGTACCTGTGTCACACCCCGAAAACCAAAGGCGGAAACGTCTCCGGGGTTGACTCCAAGTTGAGTATCAAATCCAATGTACATAGTAAGCAATGTAAACAACCATACATTACATATCAAAGTTTACATTTGTTCAAAAGTAAAATTGTACATTCGTAATACATAGTATATATGAACAAAAATAAAGACGAGTCTTCTGTACGCTCCGTCTTCTCCAAAAGATTTGCTAGGTACCTGTCTAATGTGGACCTGAGAATACAAGCAGTTTGAAAATCAGCATAAAGCTGGTGAGTTCATAAGATGTTTGTTTTGTGAAAATGTACAAGATTCCTTTTGTTTATCGAAAAGTTATTATCCAAGAAAATCCCATATTTTCTTAAAAGAGAAAGTTAATTGATTATTAAGTTACACGATTCCGGTTATGATTAACTATGAACCCAGGAAAGTCCCATCCTTTCCTGATTGTACATTACTAGTTATGAGAGATGTAATGTTATTCAGTTTGCTACTCTTTCTAGTTATATAAGTGTTACCCAGGAAAGCCCCATGCTTTCCTGCATGATGGTTTCTAATGTGAAAGATGTTAAAGATGTAAAAGATAAACACGTGATTAGGTAATGTTTTGTTTTCCCCAGGAAAACCCCATGTTTTTCTGACTGTATGTGTGTCCTTACTGGTTACGGTTATGTTCAGTATTCTTATTCTTAAACATATTTGTGTACTTATTCGTCCTCGTGTTTGTATTCGTTACTGTATTTGTTTCTCTATTTCTACTCTTATTACTTTTCGTATTCGTATTCATATTCGTATTCGCAGTCGTATTCGTATTCGTATTCGTATTCGTATTCGCATTCGTATTCGTATTCGTATTCGCAGTCGCATTCCTATTCCTAATCCTACTCCTAATACTATTCGCAGTCGTATTCGTATTCGTATTCGTATTCGCAATCGTATTCGTATTCGCAGTCGCATTCCTATTCCTAATCCTACTCCTAATACTATTCGCAGTCGCATTCGCATTCGTATTCGTATTCGCAGTCGTATTCGTATTCGTATTCGCAGTCGCATTCCTATTCCTAATCCTACTCCTAATACTATTCGCAGTCGTATTCACATTCGTATTCGCAGTCGTATTCGCATTCGTATTCGTTCTATTCCTAATTATTGTTTCGTTATCCATTCTGTTCCTAGTTATAGATGTGTTATCCGTTCTGTTTCTAGTTGTTGATTCTTTATTCGTTCTATTCCTAGTTATAGCTTCGTATTCATTTTCGTTTTCGTAATTAGTTATCATTGAAAATTAGTAAGTTATTCGTAGATTATGAAACATAGTTTAGATTAGAACATTTCATCGAGATATCTATGATTCGTTTGAAAGCTAAATTCGTAATTCGAATTATTTGATAAACACAGTTATTGATATTAGAACATACAGAATGAAAATGATTAAACTGAAAACAATGAGTTTGAGTACAAGATTTCCTTGTACTTTTGCTTGTATTCCCCCCCTAAAAACAGTGAAAACAGTTGAAAAAGCGTAGGGGTATGAACTCACCGGACGAGAAATGTGGCGAATTCGGATGCTAAGTGTTGGTCCGGGACTTGTAAACACGCGAGGTTCCTAATTATGAAGTAAAGATACACATTTGTATCTAATTAGGACCTAGATTGATTAATTGATAAGGACCATTACTTTCAATCGCGAAAACACTCTATTACGAGTGTTTGGAGGGACCCGGGTGGCGTTTAAGGACGGGAATTGAAGCGAGGGACTTGGGACTTGAGTTTACTCCCCATGAATAAACTTATACAAGAGTTTTTGGTCCAAAACACCCATTCCCCATGAGTTCACGGCCGTAAACTCATGGTGGGTGGTTTATGGTGCAAATTTGGGTCATAAATGGATATGGACACTTGGAAATGCTTGGATTAATTTTTCTTAAGGCTTGGATTGAATTAAAAACATCATTTACAATACATAAGGGAGTTTACAGCCTAGGCATGGGGTCTTTGGCCGTAAACTCTCAAATCTCCAAGATTTAGTGTTTTTAGGGTGTTAAAATCAATCACATGTGATTCTAAAAATTTCCACAAGCCTAGAAATGAGTTTGTATGGGACATATGAGGGATTTATGGAGTTTACGGCCCATGAAACCCCCTTCATGGCCGTAAACTTTAATATATGGTGCTCCAAGGTGTTTCAAGGTCTAAAACTTGCATGAAAGGACTTATAAAATTCATCTAGGAGCCTTAGGGGTGCTTAGTTTGCATTCTAACACCAAAGATTTTGGAGTTTACGGACCAAGAACAAGCCTTGGCCGTAAACTCTTAGAAATCCCATGAATGATGTGTTTTAGGCCCTTAAAGTATTTTTGGTTGATCCCTTGATTTATTCCAAGGCTTTTGGTGGTGTTGGATGGCTTTCTAACACCTTAGAATTGGATTTATGTCAAGTTTTGGGGAGTTTACGGCCCAAGCACTCACCTTGGCCGTAAACTCATCTAAATCCCCCAGAATTCATGTTTCAAGTGTCCAAATGCTAAAACCAAGGTCCTATAATTCATATCTAAGCCATAGAAGTGATTTGGAAGGGTTTAAGGGCATGAAAAACCCCATTAACATGAGTTTACGGCCCAAGCTTATGCCTTGGCCGTAAACTCCTTCAAAGTCCTCAAAATCATAGTTTTAAATGTTCTAAGTCCATATCTTGAAGTCCCTTGGCCATATCTAAAGTCCAAATGAGCTTAGGAAGGAGTTTAAGGGCTAAAAACCCTTCAAAATGGTGTTTACGGCCTAGGCAACCTCCTGGGCCGTAAACTCACATATGATGTCCTATTTCATGATTAAATGTCGAATTTGGAAGCCAAACATATAGATTAAGGCTAGGAAGGTACCTTTAGGATTTGAAGCCTTAAAATTGAGTTTTGGACCCTTAATCTTTAGGTTTAGGAGAGAGGTTAGAGAGAGAGTAGAGAGAGAAGGAAAAAGCTTCAAATGATGGGTTAAACATGTTTATATAGTTCCTAAAACTTGGACACGGTGGAATTCTACCCGATACCGGCGCTAAACGCGGCTTTTGGTCGCACCCGATTGAGTTTCCGTCACCCGACGGGAACATTTTTAAAACTTATGAAATAATGATTTTGGGCTAATAACATAAGTTCCTGAGTGATTTGGACCCTCAATGAATGATAATAAACATATAATTTTTAGTTAACTAAATCCAAAGAGAAAACGGGACGAATCCGATAACGGCGACCTTTCGGGTAAAACGGGTTTTGGCGACGGACAATTTCGGGTTGTTACAACCTGAAACACATATCACATAACACGATAAGCATGAAGCTTAGTGAGTTCCCCAAAATACCACACATATCTCGTTAGCCTCTCACAGTTATGCTCTAATAAGACCCTCCTATCAATGTGTCTCAGTGGGACCCTCCGGTCACACAACTCAGGTGGACCCTCTGGTCCTAGCTCAATAAACTTAGTGTCACAACTAGCATTTTTGGCTAGGAAATTCTATCTGTGTATGATCAACTCTTGATGTATCTTGTAACTCTAATATTGATGTTATACATGTTATTAATTTCAAAAACAACTATTCAAATCAAAACTCACCCGTGAAGCCCAAAACCTAATTCGATACATTGCATACAATCAACTTTGGATTGTAACCCTAATTTTGATGGTTCAACCTCTTATTGGACCAGGGTCCTTTTATTAGGCCTAATGGGACAATAAACCCACAACCTAATTTTTTGGGTTAAGAATACACATTTGGGCCCTAATTGAAACCACACTCACTAAGTAATTGATTTTGGGCCACAAAACTCTTCATGGGCCTTAATGGGCCATAAATGCTTTCTTGAACCTCATTGGGCTGAGAACCCATTGTTTATACCAATTTTGGGCTGAAAACTTGTGTATGGGACCAATGGACCGAAAGCTTTCTTATTGGGCTATAAGATCACGATTTTTATTCAATTGAAGCCCAAACATTTCTCTTCTCGTTCGCAATTGTAAAAAAAATGAATTAAAAACCTTGACACCTCATTATTATCTAGAGGTTATCTATGTTAATGGTATCACATGTTTCTAAGTCTACCATCCTAATCCTCCGTGTAATGACCAAGACTAAACCTCTCTCTTCCTTCTTCTTATTTCAGTCGAGAGTACACCACCACCACTCTCGTTTTCTTTCCATTACAACTACACCTAATAATTCTCTCTAGAGCTCCTAAAAATCACTCATCCTCTCTCTTCAAATTCATGTGTGCTTGGGTGTGTGCTCAAGAGCACTTCATCAAAGATCATTATTCTTGGTAAGCTACATTCTAATCAAGGTGTTCAACTTTATTTTATGATAAGTCGTTTAATCATAAATATTCCATTTCATGATCTATGCTTCTTAGAACTCCATCAGTTCGAAGATCTTCTCAAATGAGCTTGGTAAGGCTGAAATCTCCTTTAATCTTCTCACCAAAACTGATCCATCAACCAAAGTGAGTTCATACACCTTTTTTTGTTTTTACTATATTTTGGGGGAGGATACAAGTTGCTTTGTGTTATATCTGTGTATTTATGCATGTGTATGTGTGTTTTCATGTTATATGTTGTGATTATGTTATGAAAACATGCTAGATCTTCACTAAACTCGAAAAATCTACTAAACTTGGTGATGTTTGTAAACTAAACCATCTTATGTGACTTACTATGAAGTGGAAATGATTAAACATGCTAAGAATGATTGAAAACTAAATAAAATCATGTATAGGGCCACATTTGACAAAATAAACAAAAAGTGAGGTTCTTATGTTAACTCAAGGTTTTGAGAGGACCAAAAGAGTCATTTTTAAATAAAAATGATCTTTATGATATTCATGGTTTTAAAGGGTCCAAAAGTGTAATTTTTCACAAATGGGCTTCTACTTGGGCCTTCATGGTTTTAGTGGGCTAAATATGTCATTTTTCACAAGAATGGGTCTTATTTAGCAACTCACGGTTTCATGGGCCTAAAAAGGTAATTACTGACTTTTTATTGATTAAATTGTCATTTTAAAACAAATATGGGTCAAAAATGTAAATTTTCGATTAAATGGGCTGATAATGTCATTTCTATTAAATTTGGGCCAAAAATGTTATTTCTATCAAAAGTGTGTTTAAAATGTCTTTTTATACAAAATAAGCCCTTAAAAGTAAACTTTCGGTCTTAATGGGCCTAAAGTGTCATTTTTACCAAAAATGTGCCTTAATTGTAAAATTTTCGGTTTAATGGGCCAAAAATGTCATTTTTACAAAAAGTGGCCCTTTTATGGCATTTTGGTAAATAATTTAGCTAAAACAATCAATATAAAAACTAACAGGCTAATTACATCGTTTTCATTTTTATTGGGCCTTGTTTACCCATTTTCATGTTATTGGGCCTTTGTGGTCCATTTACATGCCTATTGGGCTGATACATTCGTTACATGTTTAGTGGGCCTTAGTGACCTATTTACATGCTTTTTGGGCCTAATACTTTCATTACATGTTATTGGGCCTTAGTGACCTATTTACATGCTTGATGGGTCCTGTATACTCCTTACATGTTTATTGGGCCTTGTTAACCCATTTACATGCTCAACGGACCTTGTATGCCATTTTATGCTCATTGGGCCTTGTAACCTAAATGCATACACAGAAACGTTATTTAAAACATTAAATAGCGTGTTACAATATTCACGTAAACATGGTTAAGGTTCTTGTGAGATGTTCTTTCATTCGTACCTACCTAGTGTACAACCTTCAGTCCTGTAGTTATAACCAGAGTCTCCTGGAAGGAGAGCGAGAGTTTGTGTATAGATCTATACGGCGTTGACAGCCCCATACCTGAGCTGTTCACTACATCTAGATTAGGTCATTCTAGGGTGACAAATATCTTACCTTAAACAAGCGATGCCTGAAAAGCGTCATGACAGGCAGATTAGTCATATCAAGCATGGTTATAAAGAATCACAAAGAAATTAACTCCACTATAAAATTTATGGAATACATATACATTTCTGCAGATACGATACTAAACAAACACCATTTTACGATCTTAGGGTTTAAGACCACAACATTTTTTACAAGCAAAAAATATCGGATTTTTTTGGAAAACTTACAATATACATTACCTTCTACTTACAATAGAAAACTTAGGAATTCTGGAATACACTCGTTATACATTTTTAAAACAGAAAAACACATGCTGCAATACAAGATTTGATACAAAGCTTTCAAACTAGTTTTACAGAAAATATCGTATTTTCTGGTGTTTACAAAGTGATACAAAAGTTTTCATACAAATATGCTTATGAACTCACCAACATTTATATGTTGACGTTTTCAAAATAACTTGTATTCTCAGAAAATCGTTAAGCAGGTTGGTCTTCAAGAACTCATGGATTTTGCTGTAATTTTTGTTATCATCATACACTTATTATATTGGGAATGAAATTTGTAATCCAACACACTAATATAAATAATTACGGTTGATTTATTGTATGTGTGATGATGATGTTGTCTTGATTCAATTATATACCCTGTGACGATATTACAAGATGAAGTCACCCAACCCCCGTAAGTTTTTGTCGTTCCGGTTCGGGGGTGTGACACTCAGAATCATACACAACATAGATAACATAAACATAAGCATAAAGTAGAATAGCACAACACTCAATATAACACATAAGACCCTCCGGTTACACAAATATTACCACTCTAGGTAAGTATAGTGAGAAGACTCACCTCGTAAGCAAGCAAGCAAATAACCTCGTACACGAATCTTGAGCTAGCCTCCGCCTAACACATAGGATAAATATCTCTAATTAATACTCTATTCACGACTCCAAATAACCTAAGGTTATTCTTTCTGTCTCTAATTCTTGAAGTGGGTAAAAGATCATTTTACCCCTCGATGGTCTCCATTTCTCATGTTTGAGCAAACCCTAAAGTCAACAGAAGTCAAACTCAAGTCAATTGTCAATGTTGACCCAACTCATCAAGTGCACTACTGCAACTCGTTGAGTCCCCTCGTTTCCTCAGAAGTCTCATGAAGTTAAGCTCACTCGTCGAGTTGACCCTCCAACTCGCCGAGTTATCACATGATCACACTCATCGAAACAAACCCTATCCGACTCGTCAAGTCAGTTCATTGACTCAACGAGTCCCTTCATTCTGTATTCTCATTCAGATGTTTTAGGGCAGATCTACCACTCCAAGCTCTAGATCTATCCTCCCAAGACTCTATTGTCACGTAAATCTTCGATCTTTACGTTCATGCATTGCATATTTGCTCCATAATGCTAATACAAGCTCTTATAAGGGTGTTTAGTACAAGGCTCCTCTATGGCTAGATAAAGTTGGGACCTTTGGACTCCAGGGACCTCACAAGGTCCAGATCTGAATTCTAGACCTCCTGATAACTCAATGCACTCAAAGTCCTAATAAAATGGTGGTAAAAACCCTAAGCTCCCATAATCATGAGATCTAACCAACAAGACGAGAAAGGTGTAGGCTTTTTACCTTACACATAAGCTCTGAACGTAATGGTACTAGATCTAATAGCTTCTCCTCGTTCCTTGATGGATAATCTCCTCATCTCCTCAAAAGATGCACTAGAATACTCAAAGATTAGCTCTATAACTCTCTTAGCTCACTACAAATGTGTAGGGTTTCACACAGGGGAGTTGGGTAGCTGGTGAGGCAGAAATGAGGACATAAGTTCTCTTAAATAGGTCCCAACCATGGAGATTTAGGGTTTCATCTCACAACGCCACCTCGGCGAGTCGGCTCTCTGACTCATCGAGTCGATTATTAAACCCACATGGCCAATTCGACTCTAGTCGACGAGTTGGGCTCACAACTCGTCGTGTCACTTAGTAAATCTCAAAAAGTAAATATATAAATAATATACCTGGGAGTCAAAATGTTACAAAAACATAACCCATGGAAGAACATTATTCATACATGTACAACTTTGTAATGCACTTGAATATTTATTAAGAGAATCTTGATTAAGTAGGTACATTTCATCACTAAATTTACGTTTCCAATCAAATGATTTATCATATCATGGATTCTGGACAAGTCTTCAAATGAGTGGAATCACAAGTGCTGTGATTTTTGAGTTTACTTGGCTTTAAGATCAAATTCATGGGATAAGATACAACATCAATATGTACAAGATCATGCAGCTTTTGCAAACACGTCACCATAATATAGCTTGAGGTAAACTTTTATGATAATAAAGATACCTTTCATATACAGTCGTATCCTTTTGCAGAGAGTTGTCGACAACTAACCACAATAAGCATAACATAGTCCATGTTTTAACGAAGCTACCACTCCAAAACGCTCTTTATGTACGTTATGGCCTAAGAAGGTTACGGTCTTTGATACTTTTGAAGCTTTAATTTTATTTAACTTTTTGAGGAAAATTACTCAAGAGGATAACCAACTGTTGAGTTTGTTCTAATTTTACCCCTTTCCTTTTTTTTTGTATCCAATATACCATCGAACTTGTTGTTTGTGTACACAATAACCCTTTGACCGACTATCATATGTCAAAAGTCGGTCAAAAGGGTTATGGTGAACACAAACAACAAGTTTGATGGTATATTGAGTATAAAAAAAAAGGTGCCAAATGAAAACAAACTCAATAGTTAGTTACCCTACAGAGCCATTTTCCCAAAAAAACAAAACAAATCAAACATAAAATTGAAGGTTGTACTTAATCCAGAACTCATATGCCTCATATATGAGTGGTGAGTCTTGCCTCGAATTAGACCTAGTCAACTCACGAGTCACAAGCCTAACCAATTCCATTGAACCCAACTATTGAGATGTATTTAATTGAAAGAATTTATATTGCAAGTACTTATATGTGTAACAATTTTTTATTCCCCCTTTTCCTTTAACTTTATTGTTGGGTCTTTCACCGACCAAATTCATATCTCTTTAACGATAGTTAAAAACGTAAAGGCAAAACTTAAAAATGGTATTTGTGGTATGTATGTTTTACGAAGTTTAGTCCAAACTTTAATTCTTTTAGCTTCATGGTCCTTTTGGCCTAGTTTGTATGTGGTTTTGGTACCTCCGAAAATTAAAATGACTATTATACATTTTTAATATTTGTTTTAATAATTTAATAACTAAAAATATAAAAGAGGGCCTACATATCCTATCCCCCTCCCCCTCTCTTTCTCTTTCGTTTGAATAATCATCATCCATTATTTTCTTGATTTTTATAAGAAAAAAAATACAGCCACTGATTCTGGAGAATGTTCTGGCTACGAGAAAGTTCCAACAACTGATGTTTCTTGCGACAACCACCATGTTATAGCAAGTAATGGTTCTAGAGACAACAACCAATCTTAATCCTAACACCGCCTTCGATTTTCCTGATACGCCGCCGCTGCTTGATGAAAACGGAAGGAATTGAGAACTCTTGAGTCATAAACCCTTCATATTTCTCTTTCTCGAAAACACTACTTGTCACACCCCCAAACCAGAATGGCGGAAACATTTGGGGGTGGATGACTTCACATAGTACCATAACAATTAAATATCGTAAAGAAAGTACACAACCATCATATATATAATAAAAACGTACATTGTTGCGTTATACATATTTCAAAAAGAATATTACAATATGATGATATAAATGTTTAACAATAAACGTTCTTAGCGTTCCTTCTTCCAAAGGTTGATGGTTACCTGTATTACTGGTTCCCTGAGAAATACAAGTGGTTTTGAAAAAAGTGTCAACAATTAAGTTGGTGAGTTCATGAGTGTTTTGAGTTGAAAAGTATATCCTTTTTGGCAGCAAATCGGTAAATGAGGTTTTCAGAAAATCCAATATTTTCTATAAATGATTCGAAGAGTTTCCGGAGTTGGAATGCGTTAGTATTTTTCGTACTTGAATGATAAAGATAACTTTGTATGAAAAATAATGTAGAAAACTGTAATGCATATATGAATCTCGTAAATCAAACTTGTTTTTATACTTTTTATGTGAGTTTTATAACCATACTATTGACACTGAATGCCTGTAACAACATTCTTCAGGTGTTGTAGTGTTATGACATTTGTCACCCCAGACCTGCCGGTCTAACTATAGCTAATAGTTTAGGTGCGGGAGTGTCAATCCCGTATAGATCTATACACAAGTATCACGCTCTCCCTCCAAGAGATTATGGTATATAATACAAAACTTGAAATGCATACATAAATGTACGTTGAAGTTTGAATACCTCACATTGCTTAGTATAAATAGATTTACAATAAGAATGACTTTACTTCTTTTGAAAGTGTTTCGTTTTTCAAGATGTATATGTAAAATGTACGATTGACTCATTAATTATACGCATTATAGTTTTTCAGAAAGTATGTTCCATTTGGTGAAAATAACTTGGTGATATAATAGCCTTTTATACATAAAGATGTTTGTATCGATATTCAAAGATAGACATTACATTTGTGTTTATAAAATGATACTTTAGCGTGTAATGTACTTGTATTCCCCCCCCCTAAAACATGAAAAGAATTGAAAGGTAGGGGTATGAACTCACTCGCTTGGTTCGAAGAGAGAGAGAGGCTAAAGTTGAGCAGAACTTTGATCGCGGAAAGCTGCGTCTTCGGACTCTTCGGGGATCTTGGTAGCGTAGATCTTTCGTCGGGGGTTTGGGTATTGAAACCGAGGTGTCGGGATGGTCTGTGGAGCTTTAGGGTGTGTAAAAGTGAGAGAGGATCTAAGAATTGTTTGCAAAAACCCGAAGCTCAACCTCTCTATTTATAGGCTGGAGGATCCTCGTACGCGGGGCGTACTACCGGAGTACGCTGGCCGTACTACCGGAGTACGCTGGGCGTACTCGGTACGCGGGGTGTACTTTGGTTATGCGGGGCGTAAAAATGCGTCACGGCTTACGACTCAGGTCTAGCTAGCGTAGAGCACTCGAGCCGATGGGACTTGACACTGGGTCTAGTACGTGGGGCGTACTCTGGGATTACGCAGGGCGTAATCCAGTCTTCCATCTTCTAAATTCCGTAACTTTCGCATACGGGCTCCGTTTTTCGCGTTCTTTATATCCACGCGTAGGTGAGATTATGCTCTAAAACTTTCATTTAGACTAAGTCGGCGAGTTTTGACTTTATTTTTAATGATATATTGTTAATAGGCCGGGACCACTAATGTCTGTTAAAAATTCATAGTTTCTTTATTCGACATCGGTTTTTGTTTGTCTTTTTATCATGTTAATACTATTGTGGAGATCTTCAACTTCCGTTTAGGTGGCGATAGCTAAATAACACTCAATCTTCAATTCGAGTTTTTAGCTCTCTACTACTGTTACAAAACTTAGGAAATTCGTAACTTCTTCATACGAGGTCCAATTTGGGCGAGCTTTTTATGTATGTTCACAGTCTAATGAACTCTACATCTTTTGTTTAGATACTTAAGGATAAAATGTATTTTATTGAAATTTTACTTTTTACGTTAAATGGCGTTTTAATGGTGTGTCGTAAATATACGAGTGGTTATAATTTCTTCAATATAACCCGGTTTTGAACGCTCTTTATGTTTTTGGAAACCTTGGCACGATATCTAACATTTGATGTATCCCAACTTAGATATTTGAACACTTTATTTTTGAGGTTAATTTAATTGACTCCAAATAATTTTTGTTGTATTTGACTTTTGAGCGTTACACTGCTTTTGGAAAAATATCGGGTTGTCACATCATCCCCCCGTTAGGGGAATTTCGTCCCGAAATTTAATCTAAGATAAAGTTTACAGGTTTAGGAAAAAGGTGCGGATACTTTTGTATTATCTGGTCCTCGCGTTCCCAGGTGTATTCAGGTCCTCGCTTGGCGTTGCAGTGGACCTTTAAATAGGTATGCGACTTTGTTTAGTCCTTTTTATTTCCCGGTCCCTTATCTCTACTGGTTCTTCCACGAATTGGAGATTATCATTTATTGCAATTTCATCTAGCGGGATGACAAGGGTCTCATCGGACAAGCACTTCTTTAGGTTTGATACGTGAAAGGTAGGGTGTATGTTGTGGAGCTCCTGAGGTAATCGAAGTTTGTACGCCACTGGACCGATCCTGGCAAGGATCTTGAATGGTCCGATGTATCTTGGGTTTAGTTTCCCACGCTTTCCGAAACGTATTAACCCCTTCCAGGGCGAGACTTTTAGTAGGACTCGATGTCCAACCTGGAATTCCAAGGGTTTTCGTCTTTTATCCGCGTAACTCTTTTGTCTGTCCCTTGACGCCTTTAGGCGTTCCCGGATCTGAACAATCTTCTCCGTAGTTTCCCTTATGATTTCTGGTCCAGTGAGCGTGTGGTATGTTGCTTGTCCTCTTGCTAGTTGTGTGTCCCCCACTTCGGCCCAGCACACAGGTGATCTGCATTTACGGCTGTAGAGAGCTTCAAATGGGGCAGCCTTGATACTAGTGTGGTAGCTATTGTTATACGAGAACTCGACCAAGGGAAGGTGGGTGTCCCATGCTTGGCCAAAATCGATTACGCAAGATCTCAACATATCTTCTAGGGTTTGTATGGTTCTCTCACTCTGGCCGTCAGTTTGTGGGTGATAAGCGGTACTCATGTCCAGTCTTGTTCCTAGAGCTTTTTGTAGTGACTGCCAGAACCTTGATGTGAATCTACTATCTCGGTCCGAGATAATGGATATGGACACACCATGTAGTCGTACAATTTCTCTGAGGTACATCCTAGTTAGCTTCTCCAATTTATCCGTCTCCTTGATCGGTAGGAAGTGCGTTGATTTAGTTAACCTGTCGACAATCACCCAGATGGTGTCGAGTCCGCTTGCCGTCCTGGGTATTTTGGTTACGAAATCCATGGTTATACGTTCCCACTTCCATTCGGGTATTTCCGGTTGTTACAACAATCCTGAGGGCTTTTGGTATTCTACCTTGACCTTAGCGCACGTCAGACATTTACTTACGTAGGTAGCAATTTTGGCTTTCATGTTCGGCCACCAGTACAACTTTTTGAGGTCGAGATACATTTTATCGGAGCCGGGGTGTATGGAGTATCGTGTCTTATGGGCTTCGTTCATGACGGCTTCTCTAAATCCTCCAAACTTCAGTGTCCAAATCCTATCCATGAAGTAATGAACTCCATCATTCTTGACTTCAAGCTTCTTATCCATTCCCCTTAAAGCTTCCCCTGCCACATTCTCAGATGTTAAGGCTTCTATTTGAGCTTCTTTGATTTGTGTGGACAGGTGTGAATGGATTGTCATGGTTAAAGACTTCACTCTGCGGCCCGAGTATTCCTTCCGGCTGAGTGCATCGGCCACCACATTAGCCTTTCCGGGATGATATCGAATCTCGCATTCATAATCATTTAGCAATTCTACCCACCTTCTTTGTCTCATGTTGAGGATATGTTGGAGGCTTTTATGGTCAGTGAAGATCGTACATTTCATGTCGTAGAGGTAGTGTCTCTATATCTTTAGAGTGAAGACGACTACTCCTAGCTCAAGATCGTGCGTTGTGTAGTTCACTTCATGCGTCTTTAGTTGCCTTGAGGCATAGGCGATGACCTTCCCTCGTTGCATCAGGACACACCCGAGTCCTTGGTTTGATGCATCGCAATGGACCACGAAGTCCTCCGTTCCTTCTGGCAAGGTTAGGATGGGCGCACTACATAATTCTCGTTTTAGCGTTTGAAACGAGGCCGTCTTGTTTTTCTCCCCAGTCGAAGGTCACATTCTTCTGAGTTAGTGTGGTGAGTGGCTTGGCAATCTTGGAGAAATTTTGTATGAACCTTCGGTAATACCCGGCGAGTCCCAAAAATTGCCGGATCTCTGTAGGGGTTCTTGGAATCGTCCAACTCTCTATTGCCTTGATCTTCGAGGGATCCACATGCATTCCCTCCTTGCTTACTACGTGTCCTAGGAAATCCACCTCCCGAATCCAAAATTCGCACTTTGAAAATTTTGCGTACAGTTTCTCTGTCCTCAGTGTTTCCAACACCTGGCGGAGATGTTGGCTGTGTTCTTCCTGGCTTCTAGAATAGATGAGTATATCATCTATGAACACGATCATGAATTTGTCCAAGAAGGTACGACATACTCGGTTCATCAAGTCCATGAACACCGCTGGAGCGTTTGTCAATCCGAAGGGCATTACTACAAACTCGTAGTGACCATAGCGTGTTCGGAAAGCCGTTTTGGGGATGTCTCCTTCCAGTACTCGTAGATGGTGATAACCAGATCTTAGGTCGATCTTTGAGAAGTAGCTCGCTCCCTGTAGTTGGTCGAACGGATCGTCTATGCGTGGAAGGGGATATCGGTTCTTGATTGTGAGGTTGTTCAGCTCCCGGTAATCGATGCACATGCGAAAAGATCCGTCCTTCTTTTTCACGAACAGGACCGGTGCTTCCCATGGTGAGAAACTCGGTCTGATGAAGCCCTTGCTTAGCAGCTTGTTTAATTGACTGGACAGTTCCTGCATCTCGGCTGGGGCTAAACGGTAAGGCGACTTTGCTACTGGAGTAGCTCCGGGGATTAAGTCGATTCTGAACTCGACTTGGCATTTTGGTGGAATTCCTGGAAGATCTTCTGGGAAAATGTCTGGGAAGTTGCAGACTTCCGAAATGTCTTTAATGTTCTTTGGTTCTTGTTTCTGTTCTACTACGTGGGCTAGAAAGGCATGGTATTCCTTGCGAAGATATTTTCGTGCTTTAACACAGGAGATGATTTGCAAATTTGAACTAGGTTTGTCTCCATATATGATAAGATTTTCACCGTTGGGCAGATTGAGACGAACGGCCTTTTCATGGCAAAGAATGTCGGCATGGTAAAGACTCAACCAGTCCATACCGATGATTACATCAAAACTTCTTATCGAAATGGGCATAAGGTCAATTTGAAATAAGTGTTCGTTTAAATTTAATGTGCACCCTACGTACATATCACTTGTGCTTTCTGTTTTTCCATTAGCCATTTCTACAGTGAATATTTTATTGAGTGGTTGGGGTCTTTGGTTAAGTAGGTGTTTAAATTTATGACTCACAAAACTTCTCTCTGCACCGCAGTCAAAGAGTATGCATGCATAAATGTTGTCTAGGAGAAACGTACCCATAACCACTGTTGGATCAGTTATTGCTTCATTTTGACCTATCGCCAGCACTCTCCCAATACCACCAAGATTCCTTGTCTTGGGGCAGTCCCTCTTGAAATGCCCAGTTTCTCCACACCCATAACATGCTTGGCTTATCCCAGTACCAGGAACTTGAGTGACTAGTCACGCTGGCGCTTTACAGAAACGGGCAGTGTGCCCTTTTCTGTCGCAGTTCTTACAGTGCATCTCGCGGCAATTACCGTGGTGATGGTAGTTGCATTTGCTGCACTTGGGCAGGTTCCCTGCATATTGTTTTGTTGGCGTCGGGGTAGTAGGAGTTGTGGCGGGAGCAGTAGCAGCATGAACTACTACCATTTGTTTCTTCGAAGGTTCTTGCGAGGTTTGCCCGTTTCTCTTGTTCCAGAATTTCTTCTTGCTGTTGTTATTGGCATTGTTATCGTTGTTGTTGTTCCCTTTGGTTGGTTCAGCTACGATAGTCGTGACTCCTTGGCAGACGCCATGATCAACGAGAGATTGCGCCAGTTCCTTGGCGCTGTCGAAGGTCATGGTCTTG
The DNA here is from genome assembly GCF_052625555.1 of Lactuca saligna. Classification (NCBI taxonomy): domain Eukaryota; kingdom Viridiplantae; phylum Streptophyta; class Magnoliopsida; order Asterales; family Asteraceae; genus Lactuca; species Lactuca saligna. Next base: position 22,370,520 of record NC_136418.1, read on the forward strand.
GAAGCTAACACACTTCCTCGAAGTTGGGGTGATAGTCCCCAGATGTACCTCTCCACTTTTTGGCTTTCTAGAATCAACATCCCTGGACAAAGTGTTATCAAATCACTGAACCTGTTGGTGTAGCCTGCGATGTCTGAGCCTACCATCGAAAGGCCCCACAGTTCTTGTTTAAGCTTCTGAATCTCGCCTCTTGGGCAGTATTCTCGTAGAAGCATTCGTTTCAGGTTTTCCCAACCCATGGAGTTCGCCACCACTAGGGTTAGTGTCTTGACGTGGCCGTTCCACCACGTCAGTGCGCGTTCAGCGAAAGTAAAAGAAGCAAATTTTACTTTGCTTTCTTCAGGGCATGCGCAAATTGCGAATACGGCTTTCGTTTTCTCTATCCATTGGGACAGAGCCAATACTCCCCCAGTCCCATAAAAGGGAATAGGTTTTCCATTGGTTAAGTCTTTGTAAGTGCATACTCCGGAACGGCCTTGGCTTGGGACACTTGTAAAGCTGTTTATTCCTCCTCCTGACCCATTGTTGCTGATTTAAGCCATCGCCGCGGTTACAATGGCAGTTACAGCAGTTTGGAACATAGCTGCATCCATAGTTGGAGGGGTGGTGGAGGTGGTGTTGGAGTTGAGTTTCTGTGTGTTGATCTACGAGGAGGCATGTTCTGGTAGAGAAAATAAGAACGAATACTATAAGTTTCTAATGTTTTGACAATCATGTATTTGAGGGTTAGTCGTATCTTGTAATTTGTTTTGACTTTAGTTTTTGGTTTCAAATTAGATACAACAATTTAGTTAATTTCATAGGTTTCGAGAGGTATATAAAGAAGTACTTCATATTTATATATATGTCACACCTAAGGTGTGTTACATTATGCTTCTAGGTTTAGGAAAATTTGACCTATCTAGAGGTCTCCGTTTACAGATACAAAAGAAAATAAGGGAAAAACTTTATCCGAGGTCCTAGTCTATATCAAAATTGTTGGAGCTGAGCAAGTTCTACTTGCGGGGTGTTGTACGTTTGGAGTTAGATTCGGCATTTGACCGCTTGACTCCCATCGGGCTCCTTTCAAGATCTGCTTGTTGTTCCTTCATTTCTCTTATTTCTGCTAGTGCGTTCACCATTTGATTCTGAAGCGTCCCCGTGTAGATTTGGGTATTTTCGTGTAGTCCTTCTAGACGACGGATGTCTGCGGCGTTACCCTGAGTAGTAGCATTGATCTCGCGAACTTTGGCTGCTTGCTGGTCCGCATGGTAGTTCTGGGTAGCGATAGTGCCCACAATAACAGGAAGTGCTCGATCAGCTGAGCCTCCCTCACTGACATTGTAAAAATCTCGACACATGCCGAAAGGAGGGCGTACACCTAGTTGGCGGCTCTAGTTGTAGAGATGGCTTCCCCAGATGGGGATGGGTCCTGGGTAATATGGTCTGACTTCGGGAGGATAAGGAGCAGGAGGGTTGATCACTTCCGGTTCGGAGTCTGTCCCACTAGAAATTTCCACGATCTCCTCATCGACTTCTAATTCTTCTCCGACTTCGACTTCGAATTCTTCTTCAACTTCCTCCTCGAACTCTTCTTCGACCTCTTCTTCGATTTCCTCTGGGTCTTCCTCCGGGTCTTCTTCTATCCAGCCGCCGTTACCTTGGTTTAGGTAGTAGGGGTCTCCCGGTGAAGGAAATCCGGCCATTTGTCTATACTGGGATAGAGGTATGAGATTTTTTATAAGAAAAGAAATTTCTATTTAACGACATCCTACGTTTAACTATATCTTACGGAGTGCAAGTTTTTCATTGTACTATTATTTATAACAATAGTCCTTTAGTATTCTAAATTAGCGAATCTAGAATAATTTTATAACTTTTTGGCTTGTTGACTACTACGACCATTCCTCGACGTACATTGGTCAAATCCAGGATAAATATAGTTGATCAGGCAATATTTATTCTTGATTTGATTACATACCCCAAGGCCCAATCGTGGTATCGCAACTTGCCTTAATACTTTTTAGAAAACTTGTCATGATATGAGACTGATACATGCGGGTAAAAATGTATATATTTAAAAGAAAATATATTTTTATGAAAATGTTTTGTCAGAGGGTTTTTGGTTCCCGTTGTATTTATAGTTTGTATATCTTATGTGGTTCGATATACTTAGTTCACTATAAACAATGCTCTGATACCAATCTGTCACACCCCCAAACCAGAATGGCGGAAACATTTGGGGGTGGATGACTTCACATAGTACCATAACAATTGAATATCGTAATGAAAGTACACAACCGTCATATATATAATAAAAACGTACATTGTTGCGTTATACATATTTCCAAAAGAATATTACAATATGATGATATAAATGTTTAACGATAAACGTTCTTAGCGTTCCTTCTTCCAAAGGTTGATGGTTACCTGTATTACTGGTTCCCTGAGAAATACAAGTGGTTTTGAAAAAAGTGTCAACAATTAAGTTGGTGAGTTCATGAGTATTTTGAGTTGAAAAGTATATCCTTTTTGGCAGCAAATCGGTAAATGAGGTTTTCAGAAAATCCAATATTTTCTATAAATGATTCGAAGAGTTTCCGGAGTTGGAATGCGTTAGTATTTTTCGTACTTGAATGATAAAGATAACTTTGTATGAAAAATAATGTAGAAAACTGTAATGCATATATGAATCTCGTAAATCAAACTTGTTTTTATACTTTTTATGTGAGTTTTATAACCATACTATTGACACTGAATGCCTGTAACAACATTCTTCAGGTGTTGTAGTGTTATGACATTTGTCACCCCAGACCTGCCGGTCTAACTATAGCTAATAGTTTAGGTGCGGGAGTGTCAATCCCGTATAGATCTATACACAAGTATCACACTCTCCCTCCAAGAGATTATGGTATATAATACAGGACTTGAAATGCATACATAAATGTACGTTGAAGTTTGAATACCTCACATTGCTTAGTATAAATAGATTTACAATAAGAATGACTTTACTTCTTTTGAAAGTGTTTCATTTTTCAAGATGTATATGTAAAATGTACGATTGACTCATTAACTATACCCATTATAGTTTTTCGGAAAGTATGTTCCATTTGGTGAAAATAACTTGGTGATATAATAGCCTTTTATACATAAAGATGTTTGTATCGATATTCAAAGATAGACGTTACATTTGTGTTTATAAAATGATACTTTAGCGTGTAATGTACTTGTATTCCCCCCCCCCCCCCCCTAAAACATGAAAAGAATTGAAAGGTAGGGGTATAAACTCACTCGTTTGGTTCGAAGAGAGAGAGAGGCTAAAGTTGAGCAGAACTTTGATCGCGGAAAGTTGCGTCTTCGGACTCTTCGGGGATCTTGGTAGCGTAGATCTTTCGTCGGGGGTTCGGGTACTGAAACCGAGGTGTCGGGATGGTCTGTGGAGCTTTAGGGTGTGTAAAAGTGAGAGAGGATCTGAGAATTGTGTGCAAAAACCCGAAGCTCAACCTCTCTATTTATAGGCTGGAGGATCCTCGTACGCGGGGCGTACTACCGGAGTACGCTGGGCGTACTCGGTACGCGGGGTGTACTTTGGTTACGCAGGGCGTAAAAATGCGTCACGGCTTACGACTCAGGTCTAGCTAGCGTAGAGCAGTCGAGCCGATGGGACTTGACACTAGGTCTAGTACGCGGGGCATAATCCATTCTTCCATCTTCTAAATTCCATAACTTTCACATACGGGCTCCATTTTTCGCGTTCTTTATATCCACACGTAGGTGAGATTATGCTCTAAAACTTTCATTTAGACTCTGTCGGCTAGTTTTGACTTTATTTTTAATGATATATTGTTAATAGGCCGGGACTACTAAAGTCCATTAAAAATTCATAGTTTCTTTATTCGACATCGGTTTTTGTTTGTCTTTTTATCATTTTAATACTATTGTGGAGATCTTCAACTTCCGTTTAGGTGGTGATAGCTAAATAACACTCAATCTTCAATTCGAGTTTTTAGCCCTCTACTACTGTTACAAAACTTAGGAAATTCGTAACTTCTTCATACGAGGTCCAATTTGGGCGATCTTTTTATGTATGTTCACAGTCTAACGAACTCCACATCTTTTGTTTAGATACTTAAGGCTAAAATGTATTTTATTGAAATTTTACTTTTTACGTTAAATGACGTTTTAACGGTGTGTCGTAAATATACGAGTGGTTATAATTTCTTCAATATAACCCGATTTTGAACGCTCTTTATGTTTTTGGAAACCTTGGCACGATATCTAACATTTGATGTATCCCAACTTAGATATTTGAACACTTTATTTTTTAGGTTAATTTAATTAACTCCAAATAATTTTTGTTGTATTTGACTTTTGAGCGTTACACTGCTTTTGGAAAAATATCGGGTTGTCACACTACTCGATTTTTCGATGAAGACCAAAACCCTAATTGTCGCCTCAACGCAACACATCTGTTGCAAAACAACACAACTTCCAGATCCGACTTTACCAGAGAAGACGAACAGAAGGGTGACGACGCTACTAGAGAAGAGCAAAACGTCTCCTCCAACAAGTTATGGTTTCAGATCACCGTCGTCCTTCTTCTTCGCCTAAAACCCTACTCCAAATGAGATAAGGTGGCAGAGCTAGGGTTTCAGAAGTTGGTGATGGTTTTTGTCAAAAATAGGGGTTATGGAGATGGTTTTTGTTGGAGAAAAAAGATTTGTGTCTTTTGAATAGAAAAACAATTTCACAAAAAACGTGAAACCTTAACCTTGTAAATCGATTTGTATGTTTTTTGTTCATCCTAGAAAACTGATTTCACTATGTGTATGTGTGTGTTTTTTCAATTCAGAAAATTGATTTTTGTATACGTGTTAATCCCATAAAATGAGTAGTATATGGATGTTCGAACAATATTCAAAAATCGATTTTTTTCATTCCCGATAGTGAAACAGAAACACCACTAGATTTATGAGTGTGTTTGTTTTATGTTTGTGTATGATTTTTAGACGAAGATGAAGTTGTAAAAAAAATTAGATAAAGATGGAGGTGACAGATAGTGGTGGTGGCAGACTATGTTGGTGGCGGACAATGATTGAATGGTGGTAGTGGCGGAAAATGTTCTTGAATGTTTTATGAAGATGTTCTTGAATAGATAAACCCAAATGGGATATATATATATATATATATATATATATATATATATATATATATATATGTATATATATATAGAGAGAGAGAGAGAGAGAGAGAGAGGATATATGGGTCATATTTTTTATTTTTAGTTATTAAATTATTAAAACAAATATTAAAAAATATAAAAATAAAAATAAAATGATATAATAGTCATTTGAATTTTCGAAAGGAACAAAACCACATATAAACTAAGACCAAAATGATCATGAAAATAAAAAAATCAATGTTTGAAACAAACCTCAGAAAAAATACATACGACTAATATTATAAAAACATTAAAGTTTTAACGTGTAGTTGGAAAAAACCTTAATATTTTTTTTATTATCGTTATGGACATAACTTTCTTGCAGAATTATCATTCTAGCCTACTTAATGAATTTAATGGTTAACTTTGTTAACTTTTTTGCAAAATCAGTCCTACCCTGAGATTTGCAAAAAATTACACTACATGATTTTTTTAACTTTATTTTTGCATTTTTTGCATACTTTAATTATTTTTGTTTTTTTATTAATATATATACATTTTTTTATATATACTATATTTATTTTTATTTGTTAACATTATTTCTAAAAAATTTGATTTTTTTACCTTTTGTTTTCTATTTTAGTTATTTATGGTTTTTCTAATGTTTTTTTTTCTCAAGTAAACGAACTTGAATTAAATATAAATTACTATAAAAAACATTTTTTATAAAGATCGGGTATTATTTTTTTTTTTTGTTATTTCTTTTAGTTTGTTATCAAATTGAAATATTATCTTAAATTTGAATTATTGACATCACATATAGAAATATGATTTAATTTGCAAGTTATATCACACATTGAAACACTAATTATTAATAAACCAACAATTTTTTTTTAATTTCAATTTTATCGTAACATAAATATAATAGCATTAAAGAATTAAAAAAAAAATTGGACCGAAATTACAGATATAAACATAACTATTTTATTTATTTGAATAAAAATAAAAAGATTATAAAAACTATAACTTATCAAAATTGTAATATACTGTAATATATTAATACATTTTATATTATTTGGAAAAGATCAACAGAAAGTTAAAAATACAAAATAATAATAATAATAATAATAATAATAATAATAATAATAATAATAATTGGTAAAGAAAGTTAAAAAAAATAAATAAATAAAGTATATATAAAAAACAATATATATATATATATATATATATATATATATATATATATATATATATATATATATATATATAACGACAAAAAAAATTAAAAAAATCGGGTATAATTTTTTGGTATATATATATATATATATATATATATATATATATATATATATATATATATATATATATATATATATATATATATATATATATATATATATAACGACAAAAAAAATTAAAAAAATCGGGTATAATTTTTTGGAAATCTGAGGGATCAAATTCAAACTTTTTAGGACTGATTATGTGAAAAAAATTGAGGTCATATCAATATTAAAAAAAATATTAGAGTTTTTTTCAATTACCTTTTAAAAATTTAAGGCTTTTACAATATTAATCCAAATACATACTAGTTTTGTCAAGATTATATATATATATATATATATATATATATATATATATATATATATATATATATATATATATATATATATATATATATATATATATCGGCTTTCCTCTTTGTTTTTTTTTTCTTATATAGTACAACTAACATATAAAATAGTATACTTTTAAGTTTTTTTTAGGTTGTATGTTTTATGAAAACCAGTTTATTGATTTTTTTGTTTTCAAATTCGCTAAAGTACACCTTCTATTAGTTATAAAAAAACAACTTAATTTTTTACAGGTTAATGTATTTCATTTTATATATTTAAAGAACTTTTTTATCATCTAGCTGCTAGTTTTCAAATTAATCGAAATTTGAGCTACAAAACTTTTTCTAATGATGATATCACATTTCGCAATAAAATTAGAATTGTTACATACACATTGTGATATGAGAATACCCGATGAAGAAAATACTCGATGAGGCAGTAAATAATTGGACTGTGCTGTGAATAAAATATATATATATATATATATATATATATATATATATATATATATATATATATATATATATATATATATATATATATATATATATATATATATATATATATATATATATATATGATGGTCAAAGTTTCTTAAATTTTGAGGATATAACATAGCAATTTTCACCTAATTACCACAAATCTCACTTTTCAGTATTAGGTCCTAATAATCATTGGAACCGGACAAAAAAAAAAAAAAAATCAACATCAGCCATAACTAACGCTGAGGATGCCGAAAAACAGACACAGAGATAACAGAAAACATAATTATTAATGCATTAATGGATTTCCAGGGATATATCTCCCTCTCGTTAATGTTGTAATAGTTGCGACAGGAAGACGTTATTATTGTACCAAACGTAAGTTATTGTGATCAGGTTTCAGGAGGAGTACTGCATTGCGCTTTTAAGCGAAAACATGCTTCAAAGTTCATACCACACCTAGTCGTTATCGTTATAGAGTAATAGATATAAAAAAAACAATAATTTTAATTTATTTAAGAATAAAATTGGTCAATTGTGCGTTTCTAATTTTTCTATTTACATCGTGTCCAATATTTTTGGCAAAGAAAAAAAACGAAGCAAAAAATAAATAAATAAATAAGAGAGAAAAAAAACATTGTATTTTGGTATTGCTTAATTGGAAATAAACGAATCAAAATAATAATAATTTTTTTTCTTCGAATCCCTCTATATTGAAACGAAAATTAAGAGGGAAATTATATTTTCACTTCTTCCCATTTCCATGCAAAAAAATAAATAAATAAAATCTTCCAAGTAAGACCAAATGAATTAGACAAGCGACTTTCGTGATTCACCACACACAATCGGGCGATGATATATAAAATAAAAAAAACATATAAAAAATGAAAAATGAAAGATTTATATTTATATTTATCGAATTTTTTATTTCAAAAGAAATTAAAAGATGTGCATAAGTAATATATTCTACCTATCATCATGCTTGTAGAATATGTACAATATTACTCATAATTCTACTACGTACAATATCAAACATATCTAATATTATTCGTAATATTTTATACACACATTATGTTACAATATGTAGAATATTACAGCTGGATGATCATTTTTTTCTTTCTTTATTTTATATATATATATATATATATATATATATATATATATATATATATATATATATATATAAATAAAGAGAGAGAGAAAGATTATGTGTGTTGTATTAAAAATTAATGTTAATATTAACGTATTAGTATTCATATATTCTTTGTTGAATAATAACATAAAGTTGTGCTTACAAAATTTATAAAAAATAATAACATAATGATAGTATTATCACGCTCTCATTTAGTATTTTTATCATATAAGTCATGCATACAAACATATAAAGATGTCGCGAGCTCCTCCCAGGGTGTTATACATGCTTGCCATAGGCTCCCCCACATGATCTTTACTTAGGAATACCATGGGCTCCCCTACATGGTCTTATTTCCAACTGCAACGGGCTCCCCCCGAAGTCTTCCATGCAAATAAAAGAATAGTCAACTAGCAGATCATATATCACAAAAATATCTATCATACTACATAACTCATACATAAACATATAAGGATGTCATAGACTCCCTCCAGGGTCTTACTCCTATGTGCCATTAGCTCCGCCACATGGTCTTTACCTAGGAATGTCATGAGCTCCCCCATATGGTCTTATATCCAACTATCACCCCCCCCCCCCCCGGGGGGTCTTCACATATCCTGTCAATAACTACTAGCACATTCTCATATACATGCGTACTAGACATATCAGTAGTGAATCCACAATAAACACTACAACTAACTAAATGGGTCTGCCTTAGTACCTTCGACCCATTGGTATGGTGAGGAGACACACCTTTGTCTGTTGAATCTGAAAGCTGGTCTCCTAACAGTTCGTAACCACCCGTGTTAAACAATAATAACATTACCGAAGGTTAGACTGAACACAATCTAACTGAAGGACCCCAAACCCCAAGTCCTTTCACAATGGCCCAAAAAGTCTTCATTTGCTAATGGGCACAAAGTCCATGTCCAAATTCATTAATGGGCATGATGACCCAATAAGCCCAACAATAGCATCCATGGTCCAAAACAGATAAGTTGGCCCACTAAATCCAAAACGTAACCAGGCCCAATGACTAATTAAGGCCCAAAAGCTTGCAAGCCCAAAATGAGTCCAAGCCTATCTGAGGTGTGGACGCCTTGCGTACCACCCTAGTACATGCACCATACTGAGTCCATGAGCTGTACGTGCGGCATACTATAACTTACGCCCAACGTACAAACAAATTAAGAACTTCCTTCCATTAAGTGCTTAATACTAGATCTTTTAACATCCAACACCATATCTGAGCTCATTAAGACGTCCTAGGGCATAAATCTGGCAACTTTATGCCCTTGCATGCTATATGGAACTTAAAACTTCATACTTATCATTAGTAATTCATATAAAGATTCAAACTCATGCATGGAGTCTAGAAACTCTTCAAGCTAGCACCTTTATGCATCTAGCATGCTCACAAAGTTCAGATCTAACCATTTCAGCCTCTGGAGTTGCTTAACTCTCAAAAGAAAGTCCAAAACCAACTAAAGGGAACAAATAGGAAACCCTAGCTAGATCTAATTAATAAGATAACAAGATCAAATCTTTATACCTCCAAAAGCTCTTCAAGGTGAACAAAATGCAGATCCTTGAAGCCAAATGCCACTCCAACCTTACTTAGCAGCTCCTTCTTCTTGAATGGACACTAGAATGGCCACAAATACACTCCTTAATCTCAAAAACAATCTCACAATGTATCTTTGGTGTAGATCATGGGACCCATAGATTCACTGTCTGTTGTGCAGAAGATTCCTTCCTGCACCTGCATGCGCGCTTCCCCACACATTGTAACAATTCATCGTGATAGATGCCTTTGGCTCTACTCTAATTGGCAACGAGACAGTGGATTGAATCATACACCTATGGGCTCACGTCCTCCTCTAGTCTGAATCAATGGCAAATTAAGGTTATGGAGGCTGACTAGGGTTTGGTCCATGAGGCTTAAGGGTGTTTAAATAGGTGTCAATTCCGAGAATTATAGTTTTAGCCCTCTGTCGCGTATTCGTCGCGCACCTATACGTACGCCCTGTGTATGCGGCCAACTTTTGTGATCATGCATTCCTTAGTAAGCTAAGTGGACTCCTGGAGTACGCCTCACATACTAAGGGACCTTTTATGCCATATTTTCTTTTTAAGGGTCTAAACAGTCATACCTAATTTAGAGTGTTACAACTCTACCCCACTTGGACTACACTTCATCCTCGAAGTCCGTAGACGCGGGTAATGCTCCCGCATCTCGTCCTCCGGCTCCTATGTCCATTCGGAGCCCCTTTGATGCTGCCATTGCACCTTTACTAGCTTCACTTCCTTGTTCCGAAGAACCTTGGTCTTCCTATCCAAAATCGCAACAGGCCTCTCAATATAGTTTAGGCTACCGTCCACCTGAATGTCGTCCAAAGAAACGACCGAGGCCTCGTCGGTGACACACTTTCGAAGCTGTGACACATGAAAGGTGTTGTGAATCTGGATAAGCTAATCCGACAGCTCCAAACGATAAGCCACCATGCCCACTTTGTTGGGTTTTGTGCAATCTAACACTTCCTAAGTGTGCATGCAACCCTAATAAACCTTGGATCTATGTTTGTCTAAATACATGCAAAATAATAATTTTTCCAAGGTTCATAACCTATCTAACATGGCATGGGGTACTTTTAAACATAAAAGAATTAGATAAGATTACATACCTTTTGATGATGAGTTTGATTCCTAAGGAGTTTGAGGGCCAAACACCAATAGTGTGAACGCCTCAAATGGAATCACAAATCATCACAAACTCTTGGAAAACTTTGAGAGAGTGTATACACACTTATAAAATCGGCCACACACAAACACACACACTCTAGTGACACTAGTGTCTATTTCATGCAACATAAGCATGCTTATATAGTGTACATGATTAGGGTGAAATCCTAATAACCCATGACCTTTCCTTTTCCAAGGATCCATGGGTTAAAAGCTCCATGGATCATCCATAGACTTCCATATAAGCCTATCCCATTAACAAATGAGTGTTAGCTCACACCATATAAAACCAATAGCCCACAATCTAATTAGTCTTCCTTTTAATCTTTAAATTAATTCATAATTAATTTAAGACTAAGACTAATTAAATAACATGACTTCATATTAATATATTATAACTTATAATATATTAATAATCATATGTGTATAACTCTCATAAAATTATCCATAAATAGTTTGGACGAAATGCAATCCAAATGGACCATGCCGGGTCAGGTCAAGTATATACCAAATAAGTTATGGACTTAGACACCTTATCCAACAGACTCCCACTTGGATAAGTCTAATAACTATATTTGCGTATGTTACTTCAAGAACCAACCAACAATCGTACCTCTCGAAAACTCTGTTGAACTATGAAGCACCATTTTAGATAAGTGATCATATAATCCTCTGTTCTCATGATATCAGCCGGACAAATACATGGAACAACGTCGTACTTATTGTCTAGCAGTTTGTTTCCCGATTTTCGATTTGTTTGACAAAGAACTTAATCGAACACATCAATTTAGTTCTGACTAGCCGGTACATAGGTCACAACAAAATCATCGAGGGGCCCAGATATCGCTTCTATTTCTAGAAGGAACAGATAAACTTCGATTCATATGCTTGTTCTATTACTTGTTGAATTGTACACAAAGGCACATTTTAGAACATCAATTTACTGATGTGTTTACGTGCAATCAATGCACAACCAACTCATAGGTAACAACTCATATCTCTAGGTTTGAACATTTATATGATATTACCGTCTCACGATCACTCGAAATAAATTCCATGAAGTGATACAAGTGAGCGTGGGTTTATTCCAATACTCATAACTTATGAGCACTCATGAATGTTGTAGCAACCATTGCTATGACTAAACCCATTTAGCCATCTACAAACTCAATTCATTACAGTCTTGATTCATACCTACTTCCAACATATGAACGACTGTGGAGTGTTTAAATAACTTAGTCATCCAGAAAGAATAACCTAGCTATTTTGGAAGTCAAAACATGAAAAGTGAAACACAATAATAATCGAATCCAATATGGTCTCAAAACCCTTTTGAATATAAATAGAACCACCTTTTATTTATCACCATATTGATTACACATTATTCATTGTATAATGTTTCAAACAATCAACTTAAGACTTGAATAAAAACAACAGTCGTCCCATGCTCCTAGCATGTACACTTTGTTTTCTAAACAATAGTTATGCCATACTCCAAGTATGCACACTATGTTTGTCTATGATCCTTACATTGTGATGTAGATCAATTGAACATGATTCCAATGATACTCATTTCACAATCCCAATTCCTTATTGTAAATGTGAGAATCCCCGATTCCTATCATTTACCAAAAATCTGTTAGATTTTAAACTTTTATGCAATGTTCCTTTTGTAATGATTATTCACAAAGTCACCAAAACCTTGTCACCAGTCATTACAGAGTATTCCAAAGAGAGTCAACTTCTATGGAACGGAAGTCTCATATTCAAAGTACATTGCTTTGAACATCCTTCTTGCATTAAGGTTTTCTAATCTTACATAGATTGAATAACTTCCACCTATGGAGACATTTCCATAGTCCCATTTTAACTATCACTTCCGAACAAGAGTTACTTCTTTTCAGAACATGTCAAGACGGTCCTTTCCGACAACATACATCATACTTCCAACTTTCCCTGAGCAACCAATCTTTGGCAAACCTCAGATTGTCCTCGATAATTGCTTAATCACTTTAGTCATATCCAGTTCTAGACTTTTCCCTTCTAAATGCCCCGAGCATTTGGAAAATTTAGAAAGGATGAATATTATAGAACATGAAATCGATCCTATATCCGAAGCATATGGGACACGATTCATGATGTCTCACATAAAGACATGATACTAGACCAGTCTTTTGCTACAATATTTTTTATTTGCCATGTTTTCAAAATTTAACTATGAAGAGGGATGTCGTAGTCATAATTGAATTTTGAGAACGCAATATATATAGAATTTCCTTAAGTCGAACCATTCAGACATAAAATTCATATATATGTCCTTGACTAAAGATGATTAAAATCTCAATCTAAGCTTCTAGAATTGAAATGAAGTATAATTTTCTCTCCCTTAATTATAGCAAAACGACTTTTTCAACCCCTGCAACTTCACGAATTGAAACTTTTGTTTTTCTATAATTAACATTGCTAGCTTGCAATACTAATCATAATTATCATGCTCCCACTAACATGATGATTATCAGCATAACACTTATGCTCCCACTAGCTCTGACATATTTCCATAAATCTACTGGACTTCTGAAATTTAGATTCATACACCCTTTCTTAGATAGCTCACATGTGTGTCTAAACAATTTTCAGAACTATGAAAAGGGATGCCGTAATCATAATTTCAATTGCTTAGGCATTTTCCATTTCTCATAAGTCCATGTTAGTGTGACGGTTAACCACACACGCTCCACTAACGACTTTTGAAAATGCAAATAACACAATTGCTATCTACTTAAAATCTACTTAGTGAAAGCGTTTCCTCACCATCATTTTCATGAATCGGAGAGATACCTTATGACACTTAGATTTTATAGTGTATGAGTTCCTATCCATGTGAATTTGTCAAAACCATAATCACAAGATAAGGTTAGTGACAAATTCAGCCTTACATGGATTAAACTTGTTCAATCTTAGTTTCTTGTCACCTTGGTAGCACAAGGCCCACCAATGCTTCCAAGTTGAACTCTGATAACTCACATGAAAATTCAACTTATTTGAAGTAGGTACAGAAATAAGAATTATGTCAACACGATAGGTTTCAAACCTTAAGTCGTGTGCTAGTGATAAATTATAGGTTTTACTCTTGATTAAATCTTGAAACTCTTTCAGGATCTTTAAGGCTCCCACTGTCCCCTTGACATATAAGTTTCCCCAGTCAAGAACCATTCCTTGACAAAACAAATATTCAAGGGATAGTGCGGATTCTTATCAAGACTAACACTTCACACAATTGGTCTTAGTTGGTCTTTGTCTCATCCAATACATCACAACTTACCAATCTCAAATGTACAAGGGTAGAAACATTTTACACTACATTTGATAAGTGTTTTAAACCTTACTTTATGTCACTCAATGTTATAATCTTGGAGTATTACTCTAAGAATTGTTTTGGAACGAAGTATGACTCATCTTCTTGATTTTAACCAATGCAACTATTCATGACCTCTTTTCTTAGCCATAACAATGCACTAAGACGTCGTTAGAGTATGAATTCGTGATATGGTTTCATAATCATTAAGATGATCATGAAATATGATACTAAAGTACTCTCCCATCCTTTCAGATTTGAGAAACTTTTATCTTTCTGCCTATTTTGATTCTTCTCAGTTGTTTTGTCATACATTGTAACCTTTCCAACGTTACAGAGTTATACTTAACGTCGTAAGTATAATCATATTTACTAATCTTAAGTAAATCATGACAAATCAATCTTTGTGGTGGACCTTGACCAGCGCACACCCAGTGTACCTAATTCCTTAGTCCTTCAATTGACTCACATATACATGTGATCAAAGAATTAGTCTTAATTTCCAAAGATGAAAATTCTCATTCATCATACAATACAACTTGTATGATTCCAAGTTTCTGTACAATTGAAACTTGGGTGATGAAAAACTTTCTTCATTTGGTAAATTCAGACACTACCACAAATGAAAGAATCAAATCCACTTTCCAATATTGTCATTACTGGAAACATATAAGCAACAATTTTCCACAGATGCCGTTGTAAGGATATTTTTAAAATAAATAAAATTAAAACCCCTTATTTTTCTTTTTTTTTTTAAAACTTTGCGGAAAAACTTATCCTTACAATCCACATGAAAACCTTGTTGTTATCTATTCATAAGCAATATATTATAACTCTTAAGCAACAACTCAAAATTCTGATTACCGAACCATGCGATCGAAACCCACCTTCGCAATCAGAATCAACATATACTTACTTTAAGCTTCCTATCTTTTCTTTGATTCTTAAAAACATCAACATGTGATCCATTCACATTATGTAATAAGAATCTCCAAATAGGAACTTAATAGAGTTAGATAGTGGACTTTACCCGAAGTAGAGTCAAACCTCTTGACTTGATCAACCTTATGACCTTTCAGGTGAATAGGGCAGCTTCGCAACCAATGCCCCTTCCTTTGGCAACAAAACACATGGACCCTTTGGTAATGGCACATGAGACTATCTCAGACTTAGCCTTTCTCTTTACCATTTGGTCAACCGAGTTGACTATGGCCGATCCCTTTCCATTGGGAAGAGAAATGCTTTTCTAGATATCCAATGCTACCATTGTCAATGTCCATTTAAGACTTGGGAAGTTGTTCTTTTAATCAAATTTGTTTTACTGGTGTTCCAAATCATTGTTGATTCCACAACACCAAGCAAATAGATAACATCATTAAGGGTCATGTCATAGTCTGTCTCATAGTAGTCCCAAAGAGACTCACTATGTTACCAAGAAAGTGATTGAACATCCAACTTTCACGAGACTTTGACACCCAACTCTCCCGGCTTGTCAATATGTGACTTTATCTCCAAGATGTGATCACACATAGACTATGCTTGCCAATAGGGATTGAGTGACTTTAAACTTTTCAAGAACTTGTGGGTGAGGGAGAATAATTGGAGGAGGTGGAGGAAGTGAAGCATGATGTTGAGGGACACCATCTTCAAGAGATTTGGGAAGATCATAGTTGTCTGAACCAGACATCTATAATGGGAGAAAATCAAGTTAGTTGATTCAAAATCCTTAATATAACACCCAATATGAAATATTAAGGCTAGGACCCAACACAATATTTTATAACTTGGAAGAGGGATGCCGTAATCCAAGCTATAAAATATTTGAAGGTAGGCGAATGACGATTCACCAATTTCCACCATAAAACCGAAATAATTTATTAGGTTTCAATTGGATTTGAAATTCCTAGATCTTTTGAGATTCATTGAACTTTTCAATGGCATGTTTCAATCTCGAGTGTGCCCTCTCAAATTTTGTGACTAGGATGCCGAGGATCACAAAACAAGGTGTGAATAACCATACCAATTTACTTGGTACCCTTAATATTATCACCTAATCAATGTGCCGGTTAACCACACACGCTCCATTGATCTATGACAAACATTAAGTCACCATTCGTGGTCCTTACTAGTCCAAGTTAGTGTGCCGGTTAACCACACACGCTCCACCAACGACTTGGTAAGGTACAAAGTGTTAATTCCATGGGCTAGCACCAAATTCACATTTTTCCTAAAGTAACTAAGATTGGGAATTAAATAAAACATTTAGTTACTTTATAGTATTCATCATACTTAATGATAATTTATAAGTCCTTGTCTTACCCGTTCGGCTAACGACCCTCCACCAGTCAAGCAAGCGGTGGGTGAGAGTGGACACCCATTAAGTCGCCATTTTATAGGCAACAACCTTCTTCGTGAATGAGGCCTACTAACGGTAAAATGACTTGTTCTTATACATATATATATATATATATATATATATATATATATATATATATATATATATATATATATATATATATATATATATATAATTAACCATTAATGTTATAAATAGTATAAGTGTTGAATTTTAACTTTTAAAATTCTAAGTGTTGGAATTAAAGTTTATTAAAGTGTGTGAAACTTTTCCAAATTCCAAAACTTGAGGGCAAGTTTTGTAACTCTTCAAAACTTTTCATTTCATAACTTATGAATTAAAGGTTCATAAAATGAAGACTCTTCATTTTATGTAACTTATGTGTTTTTAATGTGTGTTAAAGAAAAGTGACCTTTGGATATCCATAACTTGAGGACAAATTATGGACTCCATTAAAACACATAAATGATGAAGAATTAATCCTAAACAATTAAGCAAATAATTCCTATCATCTTCTAAATTCATAAGAACATGAACATGATTATCAAAGTTTCAAGAATTATATGAACACATACAAAGCATGAAATTTTGATATATGCTATTGTAAATGGATTAGAACAACCATTACACCAACTAAAATAAGTTTTAAAACATCAAAATAGTTTAGGGTAAAGTTTCTAGTCCATTTCCAGCAGCAAAAGTCGAAAATCTGCATTCTGAACCTTCTACTCGCCGAGTGCACGAACCTACTCGGCGAGTAGGATGAATTTTGCCTTGGACTCGGCGAGTGCCCCCATGGACTCGGCGATTCCATCATGCAGACAGCAAAAATTGACTTTTTTCACTATTTTGCATCAAGTATCAAACAAGCAAACCTGGCTCTGATACCACTGTTGGGTTTTGAGCAATCTAACACTTCCTAAGTGTGCATGCAACCCTAATAAACCTTGGATCTATGTTTGTCTAAATACATGCAAAATAATAATTTTTCCAAGGTTCATAACCTATCTAACATGGCATGGGGTACTTTTAAACATAAAAGAATTAGATAAGATTACATACCTTTTGATGATGAGTTTGATTCCTAAGGAGTTTGAGGGCCAAACACCAATAGTGTGAATGCCTCAAATGGAATCACAAATCACCACAAACTCTTGGAAAACTTTGAGAGAGTGTATACACACTTATAAAATCGGCCACACACAAACACACACACTCTAGTGACACTAGTGTCTATTTCATGCAACATAAGCATGCTTATATAGTGTACATGATTAGGGTGAAGCCCTAATAACCCATGTCCTTTCCTTTTCCAAGGATCCATGGGTTAAAAGCTCCATGGATCATCCATGGACTTCCATATAAGCCTATCCCATTAACAAATGAGTGTTAGCTCACACCATATAAAACCAATAGCCCACAATCTAATTAGTCTTCCTTTTAATCTCTAAATTAATTCATAATTAATTTAAGACTAAGACTATCTAAATAACATGACTTCGTATTAATATATTATAACTTATAATATATTAATAATCATATGTGTATAACTCTCATAAAATTATCCATAAATAGTTTGGATGAAATGCAACCCAAATGGACCATGCCGGGTTGGGTCAAGTATATACCAAATAAGTTATGGACTTAGACACCTTATCCAACACACTTGAGCCGTAATCCTAAAGGGTTCAATATATTAGGGCCCCAACTTGGCATTTTTCCGAAACCTGATGACTCCCTTCCATGGAGACACCTTTAATAACACGAAGTCCCCCACGTGGAACTCAAGATTCGATTGCCGCCGGTCATCATAATTTTTCTAATGGCTCTGCGTGACTCGCAGCCGGTCACACACCTGTTAAAACAGCCCAGTAGTCTTGAGCACTACCTCAGTGCTCCCCATGACTCAGTGTCCCACCACGCCCCAACAAACCGGGTTTCTACATCTCCGACCATACAACATCTCAAAAGAAATTCGGTCGATACTGGCATGGTAACTATTGTTGTATGAAAACTTTGCCAATGGAAGGTATGTATCCAAACTGCCTCCAAAATCCAACACACATGCTCGAAGCATATCCTCGAGTATCTGGATCGTCCTCTTGCTTTCGCCATCTCTTTGGGGGTGGTATGTCATATTGAAATACAACTGAGTGCCTAGTTCCTCATGGTACTTCTTCCAAAATCAAGATGTAAATCAAACATCTATGTTAGAGACTTCCGACACTGGCACCTCGTGTCTCGCCACCACCTCTCGCACATAAATATCTGCCAACTTCTTAGTAGAGATGCTTTTATAGATCGGAATAAAGTGGGCACTCTTAGTCAATCTATCCACAATCACCCATACAACATCCACACCCCTTGATGTCCTCGGTAACTTCGAGATGAAGTCCATAGTGATCTCTTCCCACTTCCACATGGGAATGTGTAGCGGCTCAACTTTTCCATGAGGTTGCTGATGCTCAGCCTTGACCTTCCAGCAGGTCAAGAATGGCTCCATAAACCAGGCGATCTCCCACTTCATGCAGGGCCACCAATAACTCAACATCAAGTCTCTATACATTTTTGTAGCCCCTGGGTGTATAGTAAACTTGGACTTATGCGCCTCCTCCAATATTCTCTACCTCAATTCCCTAGATACTGGGACCCACACTCGGCCACATTAGGTAAGGAGACCTGAAACAACAAAAGAATTTGTCCCTGTATCCGCTCTAACTTCCAATTCTCATTCTTCAATCCTTCCACCTGTGCTTCCTTGATCATATCCAACAATGGAGAGATCACTGTCATCCTCTAACAAACATTCCTAATCGGGGAGCCTATCGTCTTGCGGCTCAAAGCGTCGGCCACCACGTTGGCCTTCCCTGGATGGTACAAGATCTCGCAATCATAATCTTTTGGTACATCCAACCACATCCTCTGTCACATGTTGAGGTTCTGCTGATCTATCAAATACTACAAACTCTTATGATCAATATAAATAGTGGACCGTATTCCATATAAGTAGCGCCTCCAAAATTTGAGGGTAAACACCAATGCCCCTAGTTCCAGGTCGTGGGTGGGGTAATTCGCATCATGAGGCTTTAACTGTCTCGAGGCGTAAGCTATCACATGCTCCCTTTGCATCAGTATTGCACCTAACCCGGAGATCGATGCATCACAGTACACTACGAAATCATCTAACCCCACAGGTAGTACTAGAGTCGGAGGCTCACTTAACCTCTGTCTCAAGGTCTCAAAAGACAACTGTTAATCCGTACTCCATTAAAATGTCACATTCTTCTTGGTCAAATGGGTCAAAGGCACAACAATCTTGGAGAAATTATGGATGAATCTCCGATAATAGCTCGCTAAACCCAAGAAGCTATGGATCTCAAATGCATTCTTCGGTACTTCCCACCGCATCACTGCCTCAACGTTGGCTGGATCAACCGAAATGCCCTCAGAAATCACACTAGGAGAACTTGGCATAACGTCTCTCCACCCTCAGTGTCTCCAATACCTCCCTCGGATGCTGCTCATGCTGCTCCTTTGTCTTAGAATAGACCAGGATCAATAAAAATGATCACCAACCGATGCAGCACCGGTCTACACACTCTGTTCATGAGATCCATGAATGTTACTGGGGAATTGGTGAGCCCAAATGGCATCACCAAAAACACATAGTGCCCATACCATGTCCTGAAAGCTGTCTTCGGTATATCCTCGTCTCGAATCCTCATATGGTGTGTAACATCCATAAAATTCAAGCCAATTTAAAACTTTTTCAATCATTTAAAACCTTTAAATTATTACAATTTGTTTTCAAAATAGTTTAAACTTTAGAGTTCCCAAAAATCATAATTTTGAATCGAGGAAGTGTACGGTCACGCCTTCGCATTCCCACAATCATCCATTGAACCTGAAATAATAAACTGAAATTGTAAGCTCGAAGGCTTACTGAGTTACCCCCAAAATACCAATGCCATACCGATATAACCATATCATATAACATATAACCAAACAAAATAACCATGCATCTCGAGTCTATTGTGTGACTGGTCCGTCTGCACCGGGGCTTTAGTCCACCTAGTCCACTCTCAGAGTCTACAATATGCATAAAGAGCCTTCAGCCTAACTAGACCGACTCACAAGCCGTCAGTCTATCTGGATCGCTGTACAAGTATTCGACACGTCTGGACTACCTCGCAAGGCCTTCAGGCTATCCAGACCGCTCGATGGGCCTTCGGCTTGACTAGATTTGCCTGGATTGGGCCTACAGTCCGCCAGGGTGTCTTGGCCTACTGCGCACAAAGGACCTGCCTCAACTCTTTCCCCCAAACCAACAAACATGTGCACATACTTTTGGGTTTTGAGCATTCTAACACTTCCTAAGTGTACATGCAACCCTAATAACCTTGAATCTATGTTTTCTCTATATACATGCAAATTTCTTTTTCAAGGTTATTTCCTAACTAGCATGGCATGGGGATTACATAAAACATAAAGAACTAGTATAAATACATACCTTGTTGTTGCCTGGATTCCTTCAAGACTTTGTAAGCCTAGCACCCCAAATGTTGTGCCTCAAATGCTTCACACAACACCACAAAACTTGGAATAACTTGAGAGAATATTTCTTACACTCAAAAATCGGTTATGCCCTCTCTAGTAACACAAGTGCCGATTTTGCATGCTATAGGGTTTCTTTTATAGTGTGTCATAATTAGGAGTTACAAATGTAAACCCTAATTGTCATGACTCTTCATTTCTCATGACCCATGGGTTTGTAACTCCCATGGACTATCCATGGAGCTCCATATGGTTATAACAAAACCCATAAACCATGGATCATTAATCCACCATAAAAGAATTGATGATTGTCATAATCAACCCTATATATATTTAATTAGTCTCACTTTGATCACCAAATTAATACTTGATCAAATACTAATTAAATAATACTATTATTAATATATTAGAACTTATAATATATTAATAATCATAAGTGCCTTATTCTCTCATTTAGTCTATCCAAGTATGGCAATGCCATGCAACCCAAATGGACCATGCCGGGTCGGGTCAAGTTCATACCAAATAAAGTTATGGACTTAGACACTATATCCAACAGTCTCCCACTTGGATAAGTCTAATAACTATATTTGCAAACATGACTTCAAAATCCGACTAGCAATCGTAGCTCTTTCAAAGTCTCTCAGAACTGAGATGATGATGATACGCCATTTAAGATAAGTGATCATATAATCCTCTATTCTCATGATATCAGCCGGACAAACACATGGAACATGGTCTTACTTATTGTCCAACATTTTTTTCTCGATCTCCGATTTGTTTCGACATAGAACTAAATTGAACACATCAATTAGGTTCTGATCAGGCCCGGTACATAGGTCAAAACCAAATCATCGAGGGGCCCAGATATCGCTTCTATTTCTAGAAGGAACAGATAAACTTCGACTGATATGCTTGTACTAACTACTTGTTGAATTATTCACAAAGGAACTTTTTATAACATCGAGTTACCAATGCATTTTCGTACAATCAATGAATAACCAACTCATAGTCAACAACTCATATCTCTAGGTTTGAAGATTTATATGATATTACCGTCTCACGATCATTCAAGATAAATTCCATGAAGTGATGTAAGTGAGCGTGGGTTGAATCCAATACTCAACCCTTATGAGTACTCATGAATGTTGTAGCAACCATTACATTGTCTAAAGCACTTTAGACAAATCATACAAGCCAAATTCATGACAGTCTTGATTCATATCTACTTCCAACATATGACTGACTGTGGATGGTTTGAATAATATGATATATACCATAACATAATTATTCTGGAAGTCAAAACATGCAAAGTGAAACACAAGAATAATACTTAATCCTATATGGCCCCAACACTTGGGTGTAAATAAAACAACTTTTATCTAAGCACCATATTGATTACTCATTATTTATGTTTCGATTAATCAACTTTATGCTTGAATTAAAACATTAGTTGTCCCATGCTCCACGCATGTACACTATGGTTTTCCAAACAACAATTATGCCATACTCCAAGTATGCATACTATGTTTACATATGGTCCTCTCTTTGTGAAATAGATCAATTGACAATATTCCAATGATGCTCATCTCACAATTCTAATCCTTGTTGTAAATGCAAGAATACCAAACTCTTTCCATTTACTGTAATCTGTTAGATTCTAAACTTATACGCAATGATCCCCTTGTAATGACTATGCACAGAAGTCACAAAGACTTGGCAACAGACATTACAAAGCATTCCAATGGAAAACAATTCCATGGAAATGAAGTCTTAAATTCAAAGTACATTCCTTTGAACATCCTTCTTAGCATTAAGTTCTTTAATCTTACACAGATTCAAAGAATAACTTCCACCTATGGAGACAATTCTATATTACCATTTTGACCATCACTTCTGAACAAGAGTTGCCTCTTTTCCAAATATGTCAATATGGTCCTTACTCTATACTTCTAATTCTCCATGAGCAATCAATCTTTGGTAAACCTCGGATTGTCCTCGACAATTTTGCTTAATCATTTTAGTCATTTCCAGTTATATTCCTTTTTCCCTTCTTAATGCCCTAAGCATTAGGAAAATTTAGAATCGATGAATATTATAGTACATGCAATCGATCCTATATCCGAAGCATATGGGACACGATTCATGCTATAAAATTTGTATTTGTCATGTTCTCACAATTCGAACTATGAAGATGTATGCCGTAATCATAATCGAATTTTGAGATCGCAACATATATAGAATTTCCTTATGTTGAACCATTCCAGCATAACATTCATATATATTCTTGACTAAAGTAGATTAAAATATCAATCTAAGCTTGTAGAATTGGAGTGAAGTATAAAATCCTCTCCCTTAATTATAGCAAACCAACTTTTCAAAGCAAATTGAAACTTTTGTTTTCTATAATTAACATTGCTAACTTGAAATACTTAACATAATCATCATGCTCCCACTAGCTTTGACATGTACTCAGAAATCAATTGGACTTCTAGAAATCAATACTTTATTGACTTTCTTACCAAAGTTCATATTTCTGATACTAGATTGCTTTGATAAGACTTTATCAAAAATATACACCTTTCCTTAGATAGCTCACATGTTTGTCTAGACCTTTTGCAATTCTCACTAGTTAGTGTGTCGGTTAACCACACACACTTCACTAACTATATGAGAATGCAAATATCACAACCGCTATCTACTTAAAATCTTCTTAGTGGAAGCGTTTCCTTACCATCATTTTCATGAATCGAAGAGAAACCTTATGACACTTATATTTTATGGTGTATGTGTTCTTTTCCATGTGAATTTTGTCAAAACCATAATCACAGGACTAGGTTAGTGACACTTCCAAATTCATATGGACTGAACCTGTGCAATCTTAATTTCTTGCCACCCGGCAACACAAGGGCCTACCATTGCTTCCAGGTTGTTATGAAAACATTCGAGAACTCTCAGAACTCCAATTCAAAGCCAACCTTAACAGGGATGAGAACAGAATATATCAACACGATAGGTTACAAACCTCAAGTCGTGGGCTAGTGTTTAACAAAACTCTTGAGCAGTTCTTGAACCTATCTTAAGATCTTTTTAAGACTCCCACTGACCTCTTGACATATATGAGTCTCTTTGTCAAGAACCATTCCTTGACAAAAAAATATTCAATAGTTAGTGCGGATTCTTATCAAGTTAAACACTTCCCATAATTGGACTTAGTTGGTCTTTGTTTTATCCAAAACATAACAACAAACCAACCTCAAATGTACAAGAGTAGGACACATCTTACACTACATTTGATAAGTGTTATAAACTTTCTAAATATTATGTCACTCAATGGATCAATCTTTGAGTATGACTCTAAGATTTGATTTTGATGTATGATTTATCTTTTGATTTAACCATTTCAACAACTCATGATTCCTTTTCTTAGCCAAACAAATGAACTAAGGTGTCTTTAGAGGATCAATTGTGATATGGTTTCATAATCACTAAGATAATCATAAAACAAAATAGACAAGTACTCTCCCATCTCTTCAGATTGGAGAAACTTTTATCTTTCTTCCTTATTTGATTCTTCTTATTCATTCTGCCATACATTGAAACTTTTCCAATGTTTCAGAATTACACTTAAACTCGTAAGCATAACAATATTTACTAAACTTTAGTAAATCGTAATGAATAATCTTATCAACCTTTGTGGTGGACCTGACCAGAACACAACCGAGTGTACCCAATCTATTTCGCTTGACTCACATGCGAATGTGAACAAGGAATTAGTATTAATTTACCAAAGATGAAAGTTCTCATTCATCACACAATACAACTTGCATGATTCCAAGTTTCTATCCAACTGAAACTTGGGTGATGAGAATCTTTCCTTATTTGGTAAATTATGACACTACCACTAATGAAAGAATCAAATCCATTTACCCATATTGCTTATCAATGGAAACCTATAAGCAACAACCTTTTTCACAAATGCCATTGTAAGGATACTTAAAATAAATAAAATCAAAACCATTTTTCTTTTATTTTAAAACTTTGCGGAAAACTTATCCTTACAACCTATATGAAAACCTTGTTGTTATCTATTCCTAAGCAATATGTTTCAACTCTTAAGTAACAGCTCAAAATTCTGATCACCGAACCTTGCGATCAAAATCCCTCTTCGCGATCAGAATCAACGTTTACTTCCTTTAAGTTTCTTCACTATTCTTTGATTCTTAAAACATCAACCTGTGATCCAGTCACATCATGCAATAAGAATCTCAGAATAGAAACTTAATAGAGTTAGACAATGGACTTTACCTGAAGTAGAGTCCAACTTATTGACTTTACCATTCTTACGATCTTTCAGGTAAATTTAGCAGCTTCGTAACCAACGTCCCTTCCTTTGGCAACAGAAACATATGGACTCTTTGAAATCGTAAATGGGACTATCACAGTCTTAGCCTTTCTCTTTACCATCTGGTCAACCGAGTTGACTATGAACAATCCCTTTCCATTGGGTAGAGAAAGTTTTTCTGGACTTCCGATGTCACCATTTTCAATTTCCAAATCGGTTTGGGAAGTCGATCTTCCAGTCTAATTTGCTTTACCAATGCCTCAAATCATTGTTGGTTCAGCATCATTAAGCAAATAGATAAGATCAATTAAGGTTCACGTCGTGATCTATCATCAGCGAGTGACCATGTCAACAACCAGCTACCTTGAGACTTCGACACCCGACTCTCCCGGCTTGTCAATATGTGACTTAATTTCCAAGACCTAAGCACATATAGACTTTGTTTGCCAATAGGGATTGAGTGACTTAGAACTTATCAGGTCTGAAAACTTGTGGGATAGGGAGATTTATTGGAGGAGGTGGAGGAAGTGAAGTATGATTTCCAGTCCCACTAATGCACAACAAAGGGATTGATCTTTCACCTTGGTTGCCATTTGGGATATCATCTTTATTAGGAAGCTTATTCCTAAAGATTTGGGAAGACCATAGCTGTCTAAACTAGACATCTATAATGGGAGAAATTCAAGTTAGTTGATTTAAAGTCCTTAATATAACACCCAATATGAAATATTAAGGCTAGGACCCAATAACCTATTTATAACTGGAAGAGGGATGCTGTAATCCAAATTATAAAATAGTTAAAGGTAGGTAAATGACGATTTACCAATTTCCACCATGAAAAACGAAATATTTTATTATTAAGTTGTATTGGTTTTGAAACTCCTAGATCTTTTGAGATACATTGAACTTTTCAATGGCATGTTTGAATCTCGATTGTGCCCTCTCAAGTTTGTGACTGGGATGCCGAGGATCACTAACAAGGTGTGAATAACCATACAAATTGACTTGGTAACCTTAAAAATATTACCTAATCGATGGGTCGGTTAACCACGCACGCTCCACCGATCTATAATAAAGTCAAGTTACCCTTTGCCACTCTTACTAGTCCATGTTAGTGTGCCGGTTAACCACACACGCTCCACTAACGACTTGGTAAGGTACAAAGTGTAATTTTATGGGCTAGCACCAATTTCACATTTTCCTAAAGTAACTAAGATTGGGAATTCATAATGTATAGTTACTTTATAATTCATTATACTTTTAATGAGTATTTAAAGTCGTATCCTACCCGTTCGGCTAACGACCTTCCACCGATCAAGGAAGCGGTGGGTGAGAGTGGACACCCATTAAGTCACCATTTTATAGGAAACAACCTTATACCCCCCTTATAGATCGGCTTCGTGAATGAGGCCTACTAACAGTAAGAATGACATATTCTTATACATATCTATATAATTAAAATTATAATAATAGTATAAGGGTGTATTTTAAACATTTCAAAATACTTGGTGGTTTAATCTATTAATTAAACTATACTCTTAATTTAATTAACTTAAACCATGTTTTCATGGAATTATTAACTCTTTTAATTAAACACTTTAATTAATTTAATGAAGTCCATAAAGTTTGAATTTTTTTATTTTACTTTTAAAAAAATAATTTGGAATTAAAGTGTAAGACTTTACAAATTCCAAAACTTGAGGGCAAGTTTTGAAACTATTTCAAGACTCTTCAAATTTGTAACTTATGAGTTTTAATGGTTCATAAAGTGGAAGACTCTTCATTTTATGAAACCTACTATTCTTTAATGACAACATTTAAAGAAGTGACTTTTGGTTATCCATGACTTGAGGACAAATTATGGACACCATCATTAACATCAAGATCATGAATTAAACAAGCATGTAGGGTACACACAATTCCTATGATCTTCTAAAACTCATAAGAACAAATATTAATATCAAATAATTTCAAGAAATCATATTAACATATATAAATCTTGAAAATTGATAATAGTCATTTAAATGGGTTAACATAATCATTACCACTTTGAAAAACAATTTTTTTACAAGTCCAAAACAGTTTGGGTTAATGATTTTATTCCATTTCCAGCAACAAAACTCGAAAAACTATCCATCACGCTCCTACTCATCGAGTGCATGATCCTACTCGACGAGTAGGATGAATTTGTTCATGGACTCAGCGAGTCTTCCCCATGAACTCGGCGAGTCCAGTCGCCAGTGAGCAAATTTTTTGATTTTCAAGCAGTTTTGCATCAGGTATACAGAAAACAATCCTAGGTTCTGATACCACTGTTGGTTTTTGAGCATTCTAACACTTCCTAAGTGTACATGCAACCCTAATAACCTTGAATCTATGTTTTCTCTATATACATGCAAATTTATTTTTCAAGGTTATTTCCTAACTAGCATGGCATGGGGATTACATAAAACATAAAGAACTAGTAGAAATACATACCTTGTTGTTGCTTGGATTCCTTATGACAATCCATTCACATTTTCCACAAAAATTAAGGAGGCTCAGCAGGAAGCATTAAAACTTGATAATGTGGAAGGTGAATCCATGAGAGGGATGGATAAGAACTTAGAAGCCAAGGGTGATGGAGCCTTATACCTCATGGACCGGATCTGGACACCAAAACTCGTTGGATTTAGAGACGTGGTCATGAGCAAAGCGCACAATACTCGATACTCCGTTCATCCAGGTTCAGATAAGATGTATTTGGATCTCAAAATGCTATATTGGTAGCCTAACATGAAAGCATATATTGATACCTTTGTGGGCAAGTGCCTTACTTGTGCCAAAGTTAAGGTAGAGTATCAGAAGCTCTTACGTATACTACCACAATCGGAGATACCTGAGTGGGAATTGGGAGCGGATTACAATAGAATTCATAACCAAGCTGCCTAAGACAAAGGGTGGTCTCGATACCATTTGGGTGATCTTGGATCGATTAACCAAATCCACGCACTTCCTACCAATTAAGGAAATTGATAAAATGGAGAAATTCACCCGAACCTACCTTAAAGAGATAATATGATTGCATGGTGTGCCTATATCTATTATCTATGATAGAGATAGCAGATTCACCTCGAGGTTCTGGCAGTCACTACAGAAGGCACTAGGAACTAGGTTGGATATGAGTACAGCTTACCATCCGCAAACTGACGGACAGAGTGGGGGGACTATTCAAACTCTAGAAGATATGTTGTGAAATTGTGTGAAGGACTTTGGGAAGGAATGGGATACTCATCTACCCTTTGTCGAGTTCTCCTACAATAACAGTTATCACACTAGCATAAAGGTTGCACCATACGAAGCCCACTATGGCCGCAAGTACAGATCACCTCTATGTTGGGCTGAAGTGGGTGACACTCAGTTAGCTAAAGGTCATGTCCCTGGCAACACTCTCATCAGTCCATAAATCATCCGAGAGACTACAAAAAAGATTGTACAAATAAGGGAGCGAAAGAAAGCCTCGTGAGACAGACAAAAAAGCTACGTAGATAAACAACGAAAACCCTTGGAATTTCATATTGGCGATCATGTCTTATTGAAGGTCTCACCCTGTAAGGGTGTGATATGCTTAGGAAAGCATAGCAAATTGAATCCACGGTACATAGGGCCTTTCTAGATTCTCGCGCGAATCAGCCCCATAGCTTACAAACTTAAACTACCTCAAGAACTTACCAACATACACTCACCTTTCCACGTGTCGAACCTAAAGAAGTGTCTATCTGACGAGACTCTTGTTATCCCAATCGATGAAATCCAAATCAATGATATCCTCAGCTTCGTGTAAGAACTCGTAGAAATCATGGATAGGGAAGTCAAACAAACCTAGCAAAGTCGTATTCTGATAGTGAAGGTTTGTTGGAATGCAAAGCAGAGACCCAAATTCACTTGGAAGCAGGAGGATCAAATTAAACATAAGTATCCTCATATTTTCCCTTAGTCCATGTGTATTTCTTAGTCTTAATTTCAGGACAAAATTCCATTTAATGGGGGGATGATGTGACAACCCGTAATTTCTATCTTGTAGAAGTCAAACATATCAAATAAAGGTCAAATTCGTTTCTTGTATTATCTTAATTTAGATACATTAATAAGTTAAGTGTAAAGACCTTGTATACAAGAGTGTTTTGGGTGCTGGAGGAAAATCATTTAGGAGCGAGAACCACAAACGAACCTTCGCAGGGCCGAAAACACCCTTCGTTCTCGGCTGTGAACGAACTTTGGACCGTGAACCCTCGGTTTGCGGCCGTGATCTCGCCTCGGACCGCAAACACTTCCCCATATATATATATATATATATATATATATATATATATATATATATATATATATATATATATATATATATATATATATATATATATATATATATATATATATATATAAGTGTTGACTGATTTTACCTCACTTCTTCACATCCAGCCAAAAACACACCCCTCCCCTTTCAAGATCTTCAACCGCAAACACCTTTCTCTCTCAACTATCATCCTTTTTTGCTTTGAATCTTCTTAGGATATCTCTTAGGATCTTCACGTTCTTCATTCATCAAGATCACTGGGCCGTAAACACCTACATCTACTTCAATTTACCAAGAACACACACTGAGTTTACAGCCGAACTCACTTGAATCTTCAAGTGGCCGTCAACCATTTACGACCATAAACTCCAAGGTGGATCCATGAACTCCTTACAGCCTTCCATTTTGGCTTCTAACACTCTTATGTGTAAGTTAAACTTACAAATTAGTCGATTTCCTTATCGTATCTATGATTCTATTCACTAATTATATATATATATATATATATATATATATATATATATATATATATATATATATATATATATATATATACATATAGTATGTGTAATGCATTTTAGGACTTGTTTAGTCTCTGGATCTAACTCAGGGAATTTATCATCCTATATCGAACCCTCTATCGAATCACTCCTACAAGGTGAGTTCATACACCTAAAATTTACTCTTTTAAATGCTTTTAGGGGAGAATACAAGTAGGTAACAATATATTTGTGTTATTCATTTACATCTGGAAACAAATAAAAAGGATTTCTGATACTCAATTATTGTTAAAATCATTTTAAAAACTCTTTTAACCTATTATTAGATTTCTATTTATATCAAAATCATATTCGTGTACATATTTATGTATAAGTATGCTTTAACAGACTTAGGACTATTGTTGAATACCGTAACTCTTGTTACTTGTTTGGCTGTGGGCTTAGGGTAGGATCACTAGTCCAATTGTCGGTTAAATCATAGTTATGCTTACTAAGCATATGCTTGAATATTTAACCTCGTTATTTTCAATGAATATACTTAATTCAGTTGCACATGTTGGACAATTGAGTCTTTTCTACAAATCAGTAACAGTTTAAACAAATATACTAGTAAACTATAATAGGTATAGCTTAGAGGATCACTACATACAATTTCTTGGACAGAGAAATAATACATGAGTCAATACATACATAGTATTACTATTCATTTACAAAACATACTATTCATTTACAAGAACAAGAAAGAGCTTACATACTATAACAAGAACAACATAACTAAAATGTGAGATACTATTTCATGACATAGCAATACACTTTCTATGTCACGTTTTGTAACTAGAGTCTCCTAGAGGGAGAGCGTGAGTTTGTGTATAGATCTATACGGGATTGACCATCCCGCACCTTTCTGCTATGTAGGTCTACGGGTGACAAATGTCATACCATTGTCGATGCCTGAAGAACGTAGTGTTTTATACTAGTCTATCACGGATGGTTACAACCAAATCACATTTTAACGTTAATTAACCAGTTGGTTTTCAAGGTAGATAATGCGTGTGTTTTATACAAAACCACTGTAAACCTTCATTTTTCCATTACATTCATACAGTGATATTCTCGTATGAGAATTGCATACTAGTTTAATAAATATGGAAAACATACATTTATACTATTTCAAGTAAAAATATACATTTTACACTATTTTCAAGAAAACATATCATACAAACAGTTGAGTCTTGGTAGAAGAATACTTTTCATATAATGCAGAAAATATAGGATTCTTTGGGAAAGATACAAACATTCTTAATAGTCAAATGCAAACATTTTACTAAACATATACAAACATTTTCATGAAACAAATGCAAAAATTTAACAATAAAATAATTATGAACTCACCAACTTAAATGTTGATACTCTCTTTCAAAATAACTTGTATTCTCAGGAAACCAGTAGACAGGTACTCAAGCAGATTTTTGAGAAGACGGAGCATGTTCAGACTCGTCTTTTATTTTGTTATACATTTTTGGTGTCATACTACTTTACAAAGAGAACACGTGTATTAACTAATTTATTAATGGAATGGATGTTGTTACTTGTTTTACTATTGTGCATTGCTATGATACTGTACATGACGTCCTCCACCACCAAGCGTTTTCGCCATCTCGGTTTTGGGGTGTGACATGCCATGACACCAAATGTTCTCCAAGGAATTGACATCCCCCTGAAGTTGATTTCTTGTCAAGTTCATGACCTCCATAATTGTTGTCAGCAAATGCATATAAATCAACATCAGAATTTTTAGGATACCAAAGACCCATTTTTAAGCTACCTTTGAGATACCTAAAAATTATTTTGACAGCAATTAAATGAGATAGTTTTGGATTAGTCTGATAATGTGTACGCTGACAGACTGCGAACATGATTTTAGGTCTTCTTGTAGTTAGATACATCAAAGTTCCGATTATCGATCAATACTCTAGTTGATCTACGGATTCACCATCAAGATTTGGAGACAACAAGGTTCGTTCAGCCATCGGCGTAAAGGAAGCTTTGGAGTCCTTAAACCCAAACTTCTCAAGCATGTCTTCAACATATTTTCCTTGATGCAAAAGGATTCTGGTTGAATCTTGACGAACTTGCAGCCCCAAGATATGGTCATTTCTCTTAAGGAGCTCATCTCAAATCTCTTCTTCATAATAGCCTCAAACTCTTTGCACAGCTTCGATCTCCTCGACCCGAAGATGATGTCATCAACATATATCTGCAGTAGTGTTAGGTTGGCATCCACATGCTTTATGAAGAGCGTCTGATCAATCGTGCCTCTGGTATAACCATGCTCAAGCAACTGATCTGTTAGACTAACATACGAAGCTCGAGGAGCCTCATGTAACCCATACAAAGCCTTGTCTAATTTGTAGACATGATGTGGAAATTTTGAGTTGACAAAACCAGGTGTTTCATCAACATAAATTTCCTCTTTCATAGCTCCATATAGAAAGGCAGTAGTAACATCCATCTAATAAACGGTGAACCCCATTTAGGAAGCATAAGCCAGGAAGATACGGATAACTTCAAGGCGAGTTACAGGGGCATACACTTCAGTGTAATCAAGACCTTCAATTTGCCGAAACCCACGAACAAGCAGACGTGCTTTGTTTCGCACAATTACCCCACAATCATCTTGCTTATTACGGAACACCCAACGCGTGTCCAAAGACTTTTTGCCCTTTGGCAGTGCAACCAGTTTCCATACCTCTAGTTTTTCAAATTGATTAAGTTTCTTGTGTATCGCATCAACCCAACTAGGCTCATTCAGTACCATTTCCACGTTCTTTAGCTCGATATGAGAAATGAAGCAAGAGTAGAGACATGTATTGACATCTCCACACTAACTCCTCGTTTTAACTCTGTCGCCTAGTTAACCAATGACGTTTTTGATCGGATGATCGCGTTGAAGTCTGGTGGGAACTTCATGGATGATGTCATTGATTGTGATAGGAAGGTGGTTGATGTTGATGAGTATGTCATATACTGAATCATACACCTCGAACGATTTGGAACCGTGATAGGTGCTTGCCACGTACTCATTTGCTATTGGCTCGGAAAAGAGAAGCTCCATGAAAGATTGAGTAGCAGTAGAAGTATCTCTGGTCATGAACTCTCTTTCATCAGGATTAAGAGGAGTGGCTTCAGCATCAGGATTGCTTCTTTGACTTGGAGAACATGAAGAAGTACTTGGAAGAGCTTCATCCACCATACATAGGAGTGGTAGTAGGCACCAAAGGTGGTATGTACACAACATCTTCCTCTTCATCTTCAATAACAACCTTCGTACATGAGTAAGAGCCTGACACATCATCTAAAAACATGTTAAATGATTTAAGTAAAGAAGTGTAATCAAATAACCAGTTAGGATCGACTCGGGCATCTGTCTAATTCTCTTCCAGCCGACACACATCAAAAGATTCCACAATTTGCTTGGTTTTCTTGTTGTATACACGATAAGCAGTACGTGCGGTGTATCCCACAAAGTAACAGTCATCAGCCTTCGAGTTGAACTTGGGGTTGGACTCTATGTCAAGGAGGGTGCAATGACATCCAAATATTCTGAAGTGAGCAACAGATGGCTTGTGATTGTACAAAATTTCGTATGGCATCTTCATCTAGGCTTTGTTGATCAGGACACGGTTCTGGATGTAGCAGGAAGTGTTGATCACCTCTACCCAAAAGAAGATCGATAGTTTAGAATCATAGAGCATCATCCTTGTAGCGTCTATCATAGTACGATTGCTCCGTTCCGCAACACCATTTTGTTGAGGTGTACGAACAGCACTGTACTGTCGCAGTATTCCCTTTTTGGCGCAGAAATGATCCAGAACATTATTCCATGCCATTATCAGTTCTGGGCGCCTTCATTTTCTCATTTGTTTGATTCTCAATCATCACAATTAACTTTTTCATCAGATCAGCGATCCTACTCTTGTTAGATAAGAAGAAAACCCATGTGAACTGCGAGTAGTCATCTATCACAACCAGGAAATAAGAGCTCTTGTTGATGCTGAAAACGTTAACTAGACCAAACAAATCCATGTGCAACAATTGGAGAACTTTGCTGATTGAGTTGGTTGTCTTTGGAAAATGGGGCTTTCGATGATGTTTGCCTTGATCACACGCCATGCATTTTTCAAAAGTGATAAAGTCTTTGACAGGAAGGCCACAAACTATATCGTTTTTAGCAAGTCGATTCTGGTTCTTGGGATTCGCATGACCGAAACAACAATGCCAAAGCATGGCATTGTGTTCAGAGACTTTAGAGAAGAGACAAGTAACTTGCTCTAGGATATTATGATTCATGTCTATGATGTATGTATTTCCATCCCTCTTCGATTTCACCAAGATCCAATCTGCATGGATAATAATTTCAGGCTTCAAGATAAGACACTCTTTGTCAGTGAAGTGTGTTGAATAGCCTTTGTCGCAAATCTGTGAGACACTCAACAAACTGTTCTTCAACTTGGGATTATATTTGACGTTCTCAAAGCTAAGCACTCCATTTGTGACAGTTCCTTTTTGGGAGATCATTCCGCCTTCTCCTCCCGTGAAGGAAACATAGCTCGTATTAAAATTCTAAGTGTCATGTAGTTGAGAGATGTCTCCAATCACGTGCCTGGAACAACCATTGTCGACATACCAGGGTCTGAAGACATTCCTCCGTAGATGTTCCTGCACAATTCGCGGGATTAATTAGATTTTGGATTCCAAGTCATTGAAACACTGGGTTTTCCCTTTTTAGCAACATAAATTTCTTTTTCGCTTTTTGAATTTGATTTATTACCAGACGCACATACAGAACACTAAGGTGATTGGACATTTAAATTCTTGGGCACCCATTGGTATTTAGGTTTAGAAACATTTACAAGTGATTGTGAAAGATTTTTCTTCGTTTTTGATTGTTTGGGTTTCAGTCTATGATTAGCCGAATAACCCAGACGAAGACTTTGACGAATAAGATCTTTGCTTAGCCATGTTTGGTTTTGTTAAAGTACCTGTTATATTTTCATGTAAAACTTGTTTATTCTTTTCAAACTCAGCCCATTTTCTGTGTTTATTGACATTCCAATCACCATCATGAGAATGAGATCTCAAGAATTTTCTAATGAGAGATCTTCCTCATGACTCGTTCTCTCTTCTCTGTGCATAAAAAGGAACAAGTGCCCAATTTGGACAATTGTGTGCAATATGACCAGCAATATCACAGTTAAAGCATGTATGTTTCTTAGCATAAAAACTAGTATTGCTCTTTTCTAGTCTAGTGTTCTTATTGACTCCCTTACGCCTCCCACAAGTGCATCTGCAAGTTTCAGGTTGTGTGACAAGTGTAAGTAGAGTATATATGCTAGTAACGGGAACATCAGATTTATCAAACATATCACCACATTTATCAAAAACATATGAATCATCAGACTTTGACACAGAATCATCACAAACCAAAACATCAATTTTAGAGTTAGAAACAAAAGCATCATTGTTTGAAACAAAAACATCAGATTTTGAAACAAGATTATTATTAGAAACACTCTCTTCAGAAGCCTGCTTGCCTTGACTTAATGGTGAATCTACATAGGAAGTAGAAAGGTTAATATGCTTTTCCCTAGCACTACTATCTGACACAGGTACAACAGATTTGCCATACACAAGATGTTCCTCTCTGTCCATCTCTTCCTGGCTCATAGGGACAACAGTGTAATTGTGATTAAAAGGAGAAAGGGACACTCTCATACCCTAGACCTACATGATTCTTATCTTTCCATCTCATTTGTTTCTCTATCATAGTCTCAACTATCTCACTTGACACATCAAACTTTTTGAAATTAAAATCAGCATTTTTAAAACGAATTTTTAATGTGTAAAGCTCGTCAGTCACAGTGGCAAGTTGTTTATTGATAAAATTGTAGTTCTCACACTTGTTGGTATACTCTTCCTGTAGTTTCCTAAAATCCTTAGTTTTGGACTCTAATTGTTATTTTAGTGGTCTTTGGCACTTCCTAAGGTTGTATCTTTCGTACTTTAGGTCCTCGTTTTCTCTACGCAATAATTCGATTTGTTCACATAAAAATTTCACAATATCAATGCATGTTTGAGAACAAGAAATTTGACTGACCTCCTTTTTCTAAGGCTCAGGGGTAGTGGATACCATGAAAGCAAACTGCAATTCCATCATCTCTTCTTCAGGATCCACTTTAACATTCTTCTCAGGGATTTCACTTATCTGGGACAAATGAGCATTTTCAGGTCCTGAAATGTTTAGGGCCTGAATTTGGTCTTCCTAATCAAATGACTGAGCTACCACCGTCAGATTTGCAGTATCGTTGTTAGCAGCAGCTCCCCTGTTATTTCCAATCGACACCATTTTCCTTTCATGATTTACTCTTTTATCAGGTTTTGGACAATCACGAGCAAAGTGACCAGGCTCGTGATAATTAAATCACCTCAAATTTCCTTTATTGAATCCAACCTTCTTCTCTGTATTCATCCCTTAATTATTCTTTCCAGTTTTCTTTGCAATTTGATTGGCCCTAAACACCGTCATTCGAATTTTCCATGTAATGTCCGTTTCTTCTACATCCTCTAGGTGAGTCTGATCAAGATCAGCGAAAGAAATCTGAGGAGGCAATTCTCCAGCCACAAAGGCATTGTAGCAATTCACCAGGCCAGAGGCTAGGGCCATATTCTCTTCAGCTTCTTTGGGAGCAGAGGTAGTAACAGGAGCTTTTGAGGAGGAGGCTGCATGTGGATAAAGCATGGATGGTGGAACAACATGGGATGGCGTTTGTGAAGCAGCAAAAGCTTGATTTTGTGGAGTGGTAAATGATGGAAAGGCATTGTTCGATGAAATCCCAAGATTTTCAGTAGAATAAGAGTTCACATGGTTGATTTCCCTTTGCTTGTCATCAAGATCATAGGCTTTAACGATTGCCATTGTTTCTGTAAGACTGATTCGTTTGAGATATTTAGTCTTCTTGAGAACAGAGACATTCATGTCCCATGACTTAGGGAGAGAGTTCAACAATTTCTTGTAAATTTCTGATCTTGGCACTGAAATTCCAGCATAACTCATCTCGGTGGTAAGAGTAATAAATCGTTGTAGTTGAGCCTCCAATGATTCTCCCAGAATATGATTAAACATGTTGAAATTTTGTCTGAGCATGTCTTGTCGGCTCTACTTCATGTCTTCATTTCCCTCATAAACTTCAATCAATGCTTCCTACATAGCTTTGGCTGAGTCAGACTCCCTCAATCCTTGTGCAATTTCATGAGATAAGTCTATTGTCAGTGTGTTGCAAGAGCCTTTTCTTGTTCCTCGATTTTCTTGAAATCCTCATCTGTGTAATTTGCAAAGTTGATGTGTGTAAAACTCACTTAGTTTTAAACCTACTTTAATTATCAAATAACACACAAAAGGCAGTGAACCTATCAAGTGTGGTATAGCTAAATAAGCAGGGTATCGAACACAGGGAACGGCAAACTAAATTAAAAACTAATTCTATCTAAGTTGATTAAGAAATAGGGGTTTTTCTCTAGTTTTACAAGACTAGAAACTTACTAATTATAACTAATTTAAGACTAGAAAATAACAATTTAACTAGATTCAATAATTGGAAGGGAACTTCTGTTTAGTTCAACTCGGTTAACTCTATGGTTGATTTCAAGGTAATAGTGCAATGGATTAATTCTTTCGTTGGTTACCGATTCAAGTGATTAGGTTCATGTTCACTACCCTAATCCTTAGCAAATAAACTAACTCAAACAGTGGCCAATTGCTTAATTTAATTATATTTACTAGATTAATTATTCGGGTTAAGTTAGACTTGCAATAGCTAATTAATTTATTATTCTTAATTAACCTCTTGTTTGATGGTCATCTTACAAGCTTGCACATGAATTTACTCAATTTTCTTATTAATTCTAGTTTCATATTCATTAATCCTAGACATATGGTATAGTGGTCACATATCATATGAGGTTGATAATCAATAGATGTTCATGTTAATCAATTATCTTCCTATTAACAGAAAATTAATTATTATTCATACACAAGGTTCTTTAGCAAGCTAAAATAACAAAAATTCACCAACTTGGAATTAATCCTACCAATCAATCAAACCATATTGTCAACTTTGTATCCCCAAACAGAAGTCTAAAGATTTTAGTTCATAATTAAGGTAAATAACAGCAAACAAACAAGTTCAAGTTGCTTAATCATATTGACAAAACAAAAGAATAAGTAGAATGATGAAATTGTGCCTTAATTACTCCCGGAATTCAATTCTAGCATTCTTTGTCGACTTCTAGGGTTCTTCTGGCTTCTTAATCGCAGCAAAGCACTTCTGAAACTTCCCAGAATTCCTCTCAATCGATTTGTGGAGTTATCTTTAAATAAGCGATCCGACTCGTCGAGTCAAGTGGTGACTCGTCGAGTCCCTATCACATAACACGTATTGCGATAACTATCTGAACTTCCGAATCATTATCCTTCTGATTCCTCGACCGGACTCGTCGAGTCCAGGCTCGACTCGACGAGTAGAAGCCTTTTTTAGGTGTTTTCCTTCTTCATTCCACTCTCGAGCTCCTAACCGCTTCTCCTGCTTCCTTTCGCTTTCGAGCTTCATCTTTGGACTGAAAAACATAATTTAACACTTTTAAGTACCTTTTGTCCATAATATGCGATAATTTAGCTAATATATGAATAAAAACTATACTTAATACACACTAAATATGCACATATCAAAATACCCCACACTTGTCTTTTGCTTGCCCCCCAAGCAAAACTGAATTTTAACACATTAGAATTATGTAAAACAACTCCAATCTAACCCAGCCATTATGCCAAGACCGCAACGCATGCATTTGTGTCTAAAATTTTCCTAAAGAACCTCCCATACTCCAAATACTCACAATCCTCATAAACATTCGCCCACTCACCCCGAACTATGCTCATTTTATGCAACCCTCCGAATCCATCCTCAGAAAACCTCTTTACCCTCAAGGTATTTTTAATTGAGCAACCCAAGCATACATATTCTAGAATTACAACTTTTTGATACCACTATGGAATTCTTTGAATTCTTCACTTTCTTGATAATTTGATCTTTGATATCTTTGAATTCACCAACTTGTATTGACTTTTGGTATCTTCAACTTTTTGGATTTCTTGGAATTTTGTGATCTTTAGATCTTCACTTCATTTGCTCCATAATTCTTACAACTTTTCTTGTAATTCTTTCTCTTTTTTTTACATGTATACCTCACTTTTGTCACTCAAATCCCTACATGCTTAAGCAGGGGCGCTCAATCTCAACCTTTATTGGCTAATGATAAAAAATTTCCTGGATACATTTCAGGTTTAGGCTGCTAAACATATTGCATCCCTCAGGCTGAGCAAGGTCGTGTTTTTGTCCCATGATTTCACTGGAATAAGGAAGCCACAAATGCACTAGAACGTATATAGGCTCAACTAAACATTTGGGTCTTCATGCAATTATCAACACAATTCTAACATGGAATCCTAATTATTTTTACCAAAATTTTCTAAATTAAATCCTAAATAATACTTTTGGTATGCAAATTTTTTTTTAAAATTGACTATTATGCAACCAACCCCCAACCCCACACTTATGTGATGCAATGCCCTCATTGCATATGATGCATAAAAACATAAAAAGAAAATAAAGAGGGAATTGGAAAAAACTCCCCTGGGATAGCAGTGGATAGGTTGATCACTCTCATTTAAACTCCAACTTCAATTAACTTTAGACATGGTAAAATCTCATCCATGTCTTGGGTGTCTCGTCTCGTGTGGGTCGCTCCAAATACGCGGAAATCAGTGTAAGATCTTCAAGAATGGATATGGAAGAATACGTGAGCAAGTGGTACAAGTAGCAGCATCAAATCAGCAGTCCTTCGGCATAAAAAATGAACGACTCGTCGAGTCATATGGTGGACTCGTCGAGTACCAGCGCGCCTTCTCAGAATATGTGAAAATACAAGGTGACTCGTCGAGTCAGCTTAGTGCACTCGACGAGTAGGCCACTGAACGGAAAAAATTGGTATTTTGCAACTGTTTTATCTCTAAAAACTTCTCTAACTCTTCCTCACGTTCGGACTCAATTGCTCATACCCCTAGGACCGGACTCGACACTTTGACGTTAAAGTTCCGCTTCCTTGACTCGCTTTCACTCGCGATAACATCCATGCGTTATAACTCTAAACCATCCTAAGCAAGCAATCCTAATTCAATCCTGAAAAATAACTAAAGCAAACAACCATTAAACACAATAAAATCTTAAACAAGTCATACACACCAAATAAGAATAAAAACAAAACAGAAAATAAAAATTGTTCGATTAAAACACAAAAAAATCAATCTTCATCCTCCTCATCATCCGCGGCTCCACTTTCTCCGGCTCCACTCCGTCTCGCACCAATCACCTCATCCCAAGATGGAATAAATGGGTAATTTCCACCATCAATATGTGGGATATTGAAGTGGTCAAAAAGTCGAATATGGGATTGGTTGCTAAAGTTCAACCCCCGCGCCATTTGATCCTGCATCCGCCTCATCTCCACATTGTACCAATCCATTGGTATGTCTTCATTCTCGACCGGAATCACTGGCGGCTCGTCCTCCACATCCCGCTCTCTTCTTGATCTTACCCTCCTTCCCGGTGCTTCGGTACCAACAACGGGGTCATCATTCGGGATGGCATAATGGCCACCACCATAATCTTCAATTATCCTTGCTCGTCGAAAAAGAATGGGATTGAACAGAGGTGTCGAGATCAATGTCATGAAGTTCCATGCACCGCGGTTCATCAACCCGAATGAGTTAGCCAATCGGGTGACAAACATCCCACCATTAATAGGGAGGTTTTGTGATCTTTGACCGCACCCTCCGAAAGGTATGAAGCTATACACCAAGGAATGTTGCAAAAGATGCCGGGTGTTATTATGCTCCATAAATAGAAGACGTCAAGGTTGGAAACCTTGTCATCATCTTTTCTTTGATTGATGGTGGACGAAATAAGGCGGTGTATGAGGCGGTGAGTTGGGGATCGGATGCTTCCTTCCTGTGCAGACTTTGGGATGTAAACTTTATTTCCAATGGTATTCCACCAGCCCATGCTTGTAACTCCATCGGGGAACACCATATGAGTGTGTGCCAAAAAGGCCCGAAAGATGTTTGTTGAAACCAAGGGCTGATCGTAGATCCCTAGTCGGCAGGCAAGATCCACCACCGAGCATTGATGATACTCGCCCCCAAGGCAAAAACTAAAGCTTGTCGGGTGATACACATCCACTCCCCCGGTAAAAGATACCATGGAGAAAAACACCAAACAAAGCTCTAAATAGACCGGATCTTGTATACGAAAGACCCGGCTCCACCCATCACAGATCATTGTCTCGCCTTCATGTTGGAACTCCTTCAGAAGGTAAGGAGCTAATTCCTCCTCATATAGAATACTTTGCAGCCACTCCCAATCAATCCTGTTTGGCACATAAACCTCCTTCTTCTTAATATCAGATAGCTTCTTCTTCCATTTCCTCATTGTTGAAGCGGACTCAATGTGCGGGAAGTTTAGCCATGGAAACTCCCTTTGGTTGGCACTAGAACTTTGTCCCCTTCTGAACATGATTTCTGCAACACAAATACACAAAACCTAGAAAACACAGAATATAATTAAAAATTGTCTTCTATCTGTAACTCGACTGGACTCGTCGAGTCCAGGCCCGACTCGGCGAGTCACGCAACCTGCACGAGTTGGTCGACGGGTTACTACAAATTGGACCATAAAACCTGTAAATTCTGTCAAGGGTTTTGTCTCAACACTTAGTATTGATGTATTAAGGCCAAAATAAGCATTCAAAACAACTTAATTCATGAAAAATCAAAACCCTAGAAATTTAGAACTTCTCAAAAACGGGTTTTTCATGCAATTGCTACCATGGATGGCCTTATAATCATGTTCTTAACAGAAAATAGGAAGAATTTTGTTACCTTTTTGGATTGGGCTTGAGATATTTGAAAGAAACTTGAAGAAGAATGATGAATGCTTGAGAGAGAATGAAAATAGCGGCACCCGACGAGTGTGGTTTGTGAAAACTGATTCTTAGGGTTAAAACCCTATTTACCCAATGTAAAAGCAATTTCGAAATTATTTTTTTCTGTAAATAATACCGACTCGTCGAGTCGTGGTCAGACTCGGCGAGTCTGGTCGCGAAGTCAATTCTTTTCTGAAATCCATGTGGACTCGTCGAGTCGTGGTCAGATTCGGCGAGTCACTTAGAAAAAATGCATAATTTTCAAAATTTTGTTATTTATTGTGAATCATTTCACCCCACACTTAGCCTATGCACACTCTCAAGCAGACATGCCCGATGGTTTGGAAGATTAAGATTGAAAAAACGAAGGGAAAATAAAAATAAAAATAAAAAGAAAACTAAAAAGTAAAAGAAAGCAAACTCTATATAACGGGTTGCCTCCCGCCAAGCGCTTCTTTTTGAGGAGTCATTAGCTAGACTCTTTCCCATCTACGTTTTGTCATCTTCGAGCATCGGGAACGCACGCCTAACTTTTTGTGATTTGTACTTGGTCTTGTAAGTGTGGATCTTTTTCTTGTAAGCCCTTTTTAATGCATCTCTTTTTCTTTTCATTGCCTCATCTTCAGCTGCTTGGGCTTCCCTTTTCCTCTTTTTCTTCTTTACCCCCTTCTTTTTCACCGTCTCTTGAACCTCCTTCTTTTTAAATTTGATTACTTCACATTCCATGATGGTCCATGCTCTAGGTTTAGTAGTGAATAGGTGATCAGCTTCCTCCCTCCTTTTCTTTATCTCTGCATCCTTTCCAGTGCTTAACCCATCTTCGAAATGAACCGTATCAAGATATGCTACATCGGCGTATTGAACTTTTCTTCCCTTTCCTCCTTCTGCTGTTTGTTCTTCTAAAGAATTATGCATATTATTGAAATCCAAGGTATATGAAGAACTAGTAACAGGCAGACCTAAGTCGGCCAAGTGTTTGCCCAAATCGACTGGACTCGTCGAGTCTACTAAAGTGACTCGACGAGTCGGTACGAATTCTATCGATTCTTGGGTTTTTTCTGAGTGGGCTCTTTCCAGTAGCTTTTCTAATTCATCCAAGTCCTTGTTAACATCTCCTTCTTCTTCAGAGTGTATCACAAACTTGCTTGGGTCTTCTTTCATCAAACGTGCAAGCTCTTGTTCTAATATCTCATCATCCAAATGGATCATTGAGACTTCTTCAATATTTTCTTCTTCTTGCTTGATTTCTGGAATAGCTTTAAACATCACAGCCTCATCACCCACTCTCAATGTCAATGTAGACTCAGTTATATCAATTAAAGCACACGCGGTGTTCAAGAAGGATCTCCCCAAAATAATTGGAATTTCGGGGTCTTCTTCCATATCAACAACCACAAAGTCTATTGGGAATATAAACTTGTCAACTTTTATAAGGAGATCTTCACAAACGCCTTTTGGATGGATTATTGTCTTGTCCGCCAAATGGATCTTCATATTCACCGGTTTTGGTTCTGGTAGATTCAACTTCTTATAGAATGACAAAGGCATCATATTGATGCTTGCCCCCGAGTCAGCTAATGCTCGTGTGAAGACCTCATTACCAAATTGGCACGGAAGCACAATATTTCCTGGATCACCCTTCTTTTTAGGTAGCTCACTCATCAAGACTTCTGCAACTTCAGCCAAATCCTTCCTAGCAGCAAAAAGGCCCTTAAGTAA
The DNA here is from genome assembly GCF_052625555.1 of Lactuca saligna. NCBI lineage: Eukaryota > Viridiplantae > Streptophyta > Magnoliopsida > Asterales > Asteraceae > Lactuca > Lactuca saligna. Next base: position 22,414,887 of record NC_136418.1, read on the forward strand.
GTTGAAGTATTTAGGCGTTTGAAGTATTGTTTCCACAAATGGCACATTAACTTGTAGAGCGTTAACATGATTCATGAAGGTTCTGTATGCTTCAACTTTTTCTGTAGGCATGGCTTTGGTTGGGTATGGCAGTGGAGGCTTATAAGGTTTCGAAGAACTGATGGGTTTCTCAATTTCGCCTGGACTCGTCGAGTCCATTGGAGTGACTCGGCGAGTCGGGTCGGGTTTGGCTGGCTCCGATTCTTCTACCTTGTCTTCCTTCTTCTTGGAGATCCTTAGTGATTCTATAAATTTTTCTTCACTTTTGGAGGTTATTGCGCTCACGTTCTCCATTCTTGGATTGGGCTCGGTGTTGCTCGGAAGTTGGCCCGGTCTTCTTTCATTCACTTGATGTGCAAGCTTTCCCAGTTGTTTCTCAATGTTGAGAATGGAAGCTTGCTGATTCCTCAACATGTTTCTGGTTTCTTGCATTGCTACATCGTGATCATTGTGTTTTTTCTCGGACGCGGTTATGAACCTTGTGAGTATATCTTCTAAATTTGCCTTCTTTTCCGTCACCGGCTCTTCCTTTTGATAGAATCCCCTCTCCCTCTGTTTGTATTTTTCCTCCTTAGCCTTTTTATATTCTTCATATGGGAGCCATTCCTTCTTCGGTTTCCTCCAGTATTCATCGTATCTATCGCCACTGGAATAGAATACTTGAGCCTTTTTATTTACATTTTCGTCTCGATCACAATCCTTGGTAAGATGGGGGCCGCCACAATTTTCGCATCCTACCCTAATAGCATGGATCGTTTGATCCATTTTCTTCATTCTTCGGTCTAGGCTATCGAGTTTAGCTATTACCGCCGCCATGCCTTCGTTCACCGAGTTTACTGCTCCACGACTCACTTCATTCCTCGGATTGTGGTATTCTCTAGAGTGCTTGGAGAATTCTTCCATTAATTCCTTTATTTCCGGAGGTGGCTTTCGGGTGAGCAGGCCTTGTGAATCGAGTAGTTGCCTTGTGGTAACATTAACTCCATCATAAAAGATAGAGACCTCTTGTTGGCTATTAAGGTCATGGTGGGGGCAATTTCTAAGTAGGCTCTTGTATCTTTCCCAAGCTTCATAAAGAGATTCTCCGGGTTGTTGCTCGAAGTTGGCAATAGCTTTCTTTAGCTTGGCTATCTTGGAAGGTGGGCAGAAATGATCTATGAAATCTTCTTTCATCTTGGCCCATGTGGTAACCGATCCGGGAGGGAGTGACTTTAACCAATCTTTTGCAGCTCCTTTAAATGTGACAGGAAGCATGCGAAGAAGCTGGATCTCGCGAGGCACATTGGGTACATTGAAGTAATCTGCCACATCATTTACTTCATCCAAGTGCTTATAGGCGTCTTCGTGATCTCTCCCGTGAAAAGGGATCTCCTTGAGTTGAGCGAGAATATGGCCCTTTAGTTCAAAAGTAGCAGTAGCGGGAATTGCGGGTTGCACAAGTCCCGGGCCGGTGTCATCACGCATCCTTTTCTTTCATTCCCCCATGGGGATTTCGTCAATATTAGCCATAGCGGTGGCTAAATCGTCTTCAAACTCGGATGTGTGCTCGTATGTGGGCTCGTTTTCTTCCTCGGTCTCGTACTCGGTGTCTCTTTGAATCGGGTCTTCGATTGTCAACGATGCACTGGATGCTCCTGATTTGCTGCTCCTTTTCTTGCTAAAAACGGATTTGAGGTTTTTGAGTGGTGAGTTCTTTGAAGAAGCGGATTCTCCAATGGTTTTGCCTTTGTTTCTTCTTAATGCGGTTTCCGGGTCTTCAAGAGGGGGAACCAGAGGCGTATCAGATCCTCGGGTCATGAACCAACTGCAAACAAAACAAAAAACGCGTAAAAAGAACAAAAGAAAATTAAACATGATTCAGCGTCGTACTCGCCGAGTCTGGGCGAATGCACTCGGCGAGTCCAAGTTAAAATCAGGGTTTTTTTTTGTTTTTTTTTATTACCTAAAAACTTAAACAAAAATTAAACAGAAATTAACTTTGTGTAAGATGAATCTTACACAAAGGATTGATTGAATTAGAATTTTAATGCTAATTTTAGAACCGTTCCCCGGCAACGGTGCCAAAAACTTGATGTGTGTAAAACTCACTTAGTTTTAAACCTACTTTAATTATCAAATAACACACAAAAGGCAGTGAACCTATCAATTGTGGTATAGCTAAATAAGCAGGGTATCGAACACAGGGAACGACAAACTAAATTAAAAACTAATTCTATCTAAGTTGATTAAGAAATAGGGGTTTTTCTCTAGTTTTACAAGACTAGAAACTTACTAATTATAACTAATTTAAGACTAGAAAATAACAATTTAACTAGATTCAATAATTGGAAGGGAACTTCTGTTTAGTTCAACTCGGTTAACTCTATGGTTGATTTCAAGGTAATAGTGCAATGGATTAATTCTTTCGTTGGTTACCGATTCAAGTGATTAGGTTCATGTTCACTACCCTAATCCTTAGCAAATAAACTAACTCAAACAGTGGTCAATTGCTTAATTTAATTATATTTACTAGATTAATTATTCGGGTTAAGTTAGACTTGCAATAGCTAATTAATTTATTATTCTTAATTAACCTCTTGTTTTATGGTCATCTTACAAGCTTGCACATGAATTTACTCAATTTTCTTATTAATTCTAGTTTCATATTCATTAATCCTAGACATATGGTATAGCGGTCACATATCATATGAGGTTGATAATCAATAGATGTTCATGCTAATCAATTATCTTCCTATTAACAGAAAATAAATTATTATTCATACACAAGGTTCTTTAGCAAGCTAAAATAACAAAAATTCACCAACTTGGAATTAATCCTACCAATCAATCAAACCATATTGTCAACTTTGTATCCCCAAACAGAAGTCTAAAGATTTTAGTTCATAATTAAGGTAAATAACATCAAACAAACAAGTTCGAGTTGCTTAATCATATTGACAAAACAAAAGAATAAGTAGAATGATGAAATTGTGCCTTAATTACTCCCGGAATTCAATTCTAGCATTCTTTGTCGACTTCTAGGGTTCTTCTGGCTTCTTAATCGCAGCAAAGCACTTCTGAAACTTCCCAGAATTCCTCTCAATCGATTTGTGGAGTTATCTTTAAATAAGCGATCCGACTCGTCGAGTCAAGTGGTGACTCGTCGAGTCCCTATCACATAACACGTATTGCGATAACTATCTGAACTTCCGAATCATTATCCTTCTGATTCCTCGACCGGACTCGTCGAGTCCAGGCTCGACTCGACGAGTAGAAGCCTTTTTTAGGTGTTTTCCTTCTTCATTCCACTCTCGAGCTCCTAACCGCTTCTCCTGCTTCCTTTCGCTTTCGAGCTTCATCTTTGGACTGAAAAACATAATTTAACACTTTTAAGTACCTTTTGTCCATAATATGTGATAATTTAGCTAATATATGAATAAAAACTATACTTAATACACACTAAATATGCACATATCAAAAGTCTTTGTCAACAATGGTTCTATTTTCAAGAGTGGTAGTGATTCTAACTGGACCCTTCATAATGTAGCGCCATATTTTGAAATCCTTCATGTTGATGTATTTCTCCATTCTGTATTTCCATTCTGGAAATCCTTCAGATGACAAAAGATGTGGGATTCTTGTCGTAGTTCCCATAAATGAATCCAATTCCTGATGAACTGTCATGCTTTGTGATTCCATTTTTTTAATTTTCTTAATTGATTCAAAATGAAACTTGTAAATAAAGCACAACCGAAAATAGAAAGGATTCACAACCGAAAACGAAGATTTACAGCCAAGGAGGGTTTATGGTTGAAAAGTGTTTACGGCCGTACACGGGTTTGCGGTTGAAAACAGTTTACGGTCAAGGCAGTTCACAGTCGCAAAATGAGGTTTACAGTAAAAAACAACACGTTTGCAGTCGAAAACAGTTTACAACCGAAAACACAACAGGTTTACGGCCGAAAACACGTTTACAGCCGAAAACTGATGAACAGTTTGCGGCCAAAAACACCTAGAATTTGATGAAAACAACTGATTTCGAGCAGTTCTTCAATCCCTTTGGCCTTAAAATCATGATCAACGGCACAAACTCAATAACCAAACATGAACAATCACGAAAATGAAGAATACTCCAACTAAATACAACGCTTGAACAGATTTGACACTAGTATGGATCTGATACCAATTGTAAGTCCTCAAATCTGGAACCAATTAATGATCAAACACAAGAACAAGCAATAATAAATGAGAACAGGAAGGAGTAAAAGCAAGAATGATCTAAATTGCACACGTTTATATATAGCGGCAAACGTCTGGCACAATGGAACACACACATATAATCATTAACTATTCTGACAAGACTGACATATATATATATATATATATATATATATATATATATATATATATATATATATATATATATATATATATATAGGGAACAATGAACCACAAACAGTTTACGGCCGCAAATATCCTTGCAGCTGCAAACACCAACTGAACCTATATCCCCAGTTTTTAGTTCACCCAACCGTAAACACTCTAAACAACCCAAACAAAGACTAACAAGACCTATACAGATGAATGCCTAGCCCAAACCAACAAAATATGACCTTACAGTAAGCAAATATGGATGACGTAGTGTCCGCACCATAACCCTTTGTGTAATGTATGCTTGTTTGAGAAACAACTAAAAGCTTGAGCTATTTTTTGGTAAATTATTATGAAGAGTATGTAAATTTGTTTATACTAAAAAAAATATTATATAATAGCATTTTTTATTCGAGTACTTTTAAAAAGTCACTTATTAATAATTATCCTCATAAGCTTTTTTTATAGTTGGAAAGAATAACTTTGTAACATTCATTATTTAGGCAATTTACCTTTTTGACCGTTATTATGTAATTTGTTTGCAAATTGATCTAAATGGCATTTAAATGAAAAGCATGGATCTAATTACGTATGTTGGGCGTACTCTATCTACACTGGGTGTACGTGGCTGATGCCTAAACCCTAATTTTTAGGGTTTGGACCATATTTAAGCGTGATTATCTCATTGAGACCCCTTCTTTCATCGGACTTTAATGGCTACTTCTTCCCTTAAAAGCCCTAATCCCCATTTATGGTGTCTTAAGCTTATTTTTGGTGTTTAGTGTCCATTGTGGAAGGAAGGAATCCATTGGAAAGCAAGGAAGGAGCTCCACACTTTAAAGATCTGATTTTTACACCCCTTAAGTAACCTCCAAAAGGTATAAAGTTCTGAACTTGATGAATATATCTCTAGATCTAACTATTTTTAGAAGTCATGTGCTTTTAGTCTCGTACTCTTGGTCTAAGTGAGTACAAATTATTCTAGGCCAAATGAGTTGTCATTTTAGACGTTTTATAGTGTTTAAAGATATTAAAATGTGATATTGGTCCTTATTTTCCTTCCATGCAAGGTTTGTAATGTCTTAATGGATTATTAAGTTAGGGTTTGAGCTTTTGGGCCTTCTCTATCCATGGAAAGTCATAAAGGTGGAAAGACTTAGAACAATGTTTGGAGTCTAGATCTGTGTTTGGGTGGAAGATATTAATGGAATGAGCACATTTTGAAGAGAAAACGGGGTCAGGAGCAGTACGTCGGGCATACCAAATGGTATGTTGCACATACTAGGCTGAAGCTTCGATGGTTCGCTTGGCCCTCAACTAAGTCCAATGTAAGAGCTGAGTACATGGGGCGTACTCATCCAGCTTGACTTTCCTTTGATTTTTGACTTGTTAACTTTGACATTCGACCTGGAGTTTGGCCAAGTTTGACCTAGGGGCATTTTTGGTATTTTAAGCTGTATTTTGAGTCTAGGTTACTGTTTGTTATGTAGGTGACCTGTAGAGTTGGTTTTTGGAGAACATTCTTTTCTACTGTCTTTTTAGACTGTGAGGTGAGTTTCCTCACTATACTTGTGGGTTGAAAGCACCAATGTCGGCCTATTCGATTATGTATCTTGGTATATAGGATGTTGTTATGTTCTAGTGATCTGTTAGATCTACATCATTATCTACTTATTGGTTATTTGTTTATCTGTTGCATATGTTGACATAGTATGATTAGGTTTAGATAATACTACTCTGTACGGAAGCCAACAAACTCGAGAGCAATCCAGACATAAGTTATAGGCCAGAAAGGCAAGCCATACTTATGTTGTGGGATCGGGAGCAATCTTGACATGAGTTGTGGGCTCAGAATGGTTGTGTGCCAAGTATGCGTGTTATTATATGTTTTTGTGGTGGTATATCAAGGAACTCACTAAGCTTTGACTTACAGTTTAAGTTTTATGTTTCAGGTATTTCAAATGATCAATGAAAAGTAAAGGTGTTATCATACACATCTTTTGGCGACATGTTTTGGAGTTGTTATGATACATTCATTTTGGAACAATTGTATAATTAACCATTTTATTTAATAAATTTCCATTTTTACTTTGTGCATACGTTTTTGTTACTAAGTTAAAGAATTGACAATATTAATGCTCTTGGTGAAGTTTTTCATGCAAAAAGTTGAACATAAATTTTTTTTTCTTATTTTTTATAAGGAAAAGTTCGAGAAAAATCATAATATTTTGGGTAAGTTTATGCAAAAATCCTAAATTTAATTTGTTAATGAAAAATCTCGATTAACAGATAAAGAATTCGGATCAACAATTTTTTGTTGGTAAACATATTTTTACACGATTACCTCGAAAAAAATCTCGTTATTTGATTAAGTTTGTGAAAAAATCCTATTTTTTTTTTATTTCAATTATTTTACCCTTTCATTAAAAATTTGAAAATTTATTGATTAAAAATATGAATGAGAATAAACTTTATTAAGCTCCATAATACTAAGGATTAAAGACTTCTATAACCAATTATTTGTTACAGAACAATAACCTTAACATCATTTTGAACTCATCATCGTCCATATAATCAATTTTCTATACAAATTTATGTTACAAATATTATAAGATATTCAAACTCTGTATTGAACACCTTAATATAATCTATCTAAAAAATGTTAAAGAAAAATAAATTATTATGTTCATATAAGAAAACATTGATTGATGAGAAATTAATAAATATAATAATAGGTTAGTTGAAGTTGTACGGAATATAATGAAAAATATGTGTTTTATCTTTAAATCTTAAAATATATAAACAATTCTTCCATGGATGAGTTACTTTACAATTCCTTCCTGAATTTATGTTCATAATGTACATAATTCATGGATGAATTGTTTATATTTGCTTAAGATTTAAAGATAAAACTCATTTTTTTCTATAATGCATATAATCTTACTTAACCTGTGTTTTTCATTAGTCAAGTGTATCTTAAATAAACATAAAAGTGTGTGTTCGTTTAACATGCTTATAGATAGATTAATTTAAATAACTTATAATACTTATAACATAAATTTGTAACCAAAATAGATAATATGGATGATGATAATGAGTTCAAAATGATGCAAATGTCATTGTATTATGGTAACTAATTAGTTATAGGGGTCATTAATCCTTAGTTTTATGGAGTTTAATGATATTTATTCGTATTCATATTTTCAACCAAGAAATTTTAAAAGATTTTATATGAAAGGGTAAAAAAATTGAAATATATATATATATTTTTTATAAATTTGCCCAAATAATAAGATTTTTTTGGAGATAATCAGACAAAAGATAGTTTACCGGTAAAAAGTTGTTTATTTGAATTTTTTTATCCAGTAATCAGTAATCAAAGATTATTTATCAACAAAATAAAGTTTTCGGGTTTTGTATGAACTGATCGAAAATATTATGATTTTTCTGGAGACTTCTATTTTCTAGAGAAGTTTCTTAATTTATTTAATTGTACGACTCATGATTTTTTTTAAGTTGTCTACTTATAACTAATTGAAAATCTAAAACCCCACAAAATCCTCGAAAAATATAATGCTAAAAGACTAAAAGTTTATTAACTAGCAAGCAATGATTTAAAAAACTTCTACAATAACTTTTAAAATTTTCATGGACCTTTTTTATTTAACAAAAAACTCTATTACGATGGACGGAATTCATGATGTCCATGATCTAAGAAGGTCAGAGTCAATACAACAACACATTTTTAGTACCGGAAAGATAGTAGTGGGAGTTTTTTTCAAAAATAAAACTATTTCACATAGTTGTTAAACCAACAGCTTATATAATTATTTTGATGGGAATATATATATATATATATATATATATATATATATATATATATATATATATATATATATATATATATATATATATATATATATATATATATATATATATATATGGTAAAAGTGAATATACCCTTAAGGGTATATAAGCTTAGGTACTCAAACCCATTATAATTATTTGTTTTATTTGATATATTAATTATAATGTTATTAAATTTCAACCTTAACTTGATTTACTTTGAATATTTTCGAAATTTCACTATTGTTTTCCTCTTATATCACTTCTTTTTGCCGAACACCTATTAGGTTATATATATTAGAGTTGAAAATGAAAATTATATAAGAGTAAGATAAATGTGAAATTTATAAAAATCTTAGAAGTAAATCAAGTTAGAAGTTGAATTATAAGAACATTTGACAATTACAATGTATACATATGATACAAACAACATAGTATGGTGACTTTGGGTACCTAAGCTTATATACCCTTAAGGGTATATTCACTTTTCCATATATATATATATATATATATATATATATATATATATATATATATATATATATATATATATATATATATATATATATATATATATATATATATATGTTCCATTGAGATTAAAAATAAAATAAAGATCTCGAGATTCAACATCAGCCATGTATTTCACATCTGCCGCTCTAACCCTTCGGCGTACCGGCGCAGCAGGTCTGGTGTAATCATAGATGATTACACAGTGCCACCCGTTCATTTCTCCTCCGCCACCATCCCCACCACCGTAACCGCCACCGCCACCACCACTACTACCACCTCTGACACCAGTCGACCCCACTATTATCACCTCCATTACTTATACCACTGTCACCTCTGTTACCACCACCTCTTCTACGACTAACTGTAATAATCATTTATGATTACTCAATCTGTGAACAGACATATATGTATAATCATTTATGATTATGCATATATGTATAAACATGTATAATCCTGTATCATTATACCTCTCTGCCATATAATTATTTATGATTAGGCATACATCGTTGCTGCTGGTACGCTGGAGCATTAGAGGGTCAAATGCGAAATATGTGGCTGAGGTTTAATCTCAAGATCTCTATTTTTTTTTTTATTCTCAATTGAACCGTGTATATATATATATATATATATATATATATATATATATATATATATATATATATATATATATAACACTTATCGGAAAACTTTTTATTACAAAGATATTTAAAATTTTTGTTTATATATTAGTATAATATAATATTTTATTACGATGATATGAAAAAACATAGCTAATTTTTCTTTTTGGCAGTGCAGATGCACTTTAGTTGGCTCATATTTGCTATATAGATGCTATAATACTGCTATCAACTTTTAAGAAATTTACGTAGCCATGTTGCGCTTTTTAAAATTGTCGTGAGCGGCACGCGTGACAGCTAGTCAAAGAATCAGAGGGAGGTTCGTACAAGTCGGACAAATGGAGTTGGTGGATTCGACTTTAACCCCTTAATTCTATTCAATAATACATATTATATCCTTCAACTATACGAAACCACCAATTACCCTACTCATCACACTCTTATTTTTAGAAAAAAAAAATATCATAATAGTAAAAAAAGAAAAATTAAATCTTTCATTATAAAATATCTATAAAAAGAAAATATCCAAATAGTCACATTTTTGCAATCAACATATGTGAAAATTTTGGTTGGCCGAACAAGTGATGTGTGGTTTATTCTATTATTAAAAATCATGTTTTTTTTTTTTTTTTTTTTTTTTTTTTTTTTTTTTTTTTTTTTTGAAGGATTTTATTGAAAAATCATAAACCATACAAAAATTTAAATCCATACATATTAAAGGATCTTATCTTATAAGACATTGTAATGTAAAAAAATTTATCAAACTAATTGTTTGATTTTTTAAGCAAATTTTCACTATGTTTTCTCTTTTAATTTCCCTATCAATTTTCTCAATTTTATCCATTCTTTTGTGGTTGAGATAACATGAGTTCAAACGATTTAAATGAGTATTTTATAGTTTTTTGTATTAATATTCATGACAATCATAAAATATGAAATTGGTATACATTATACCATTTTTTTTAGAAACTTTGGCGTTGTAATTCTTGTAGATATAAATTTCTTGAATTTATACAAATTGGTGAATATGGTGACATGTTTGGACAACTAATCTTAGTGTGATTTTTCAACATCTTACATTAAAGTATGTTATACACATAACTAGTAAGGATAAAGTGACGTGTTTAAAGAATATTATTCAGCATGCTTCAACTTTTCTACATCTATATTTGGTGGATAACGATCCAGTGTATGAGACACAACATATTCAATACAATAACACAAAATTCAATCTGTTGTTGGTAGGAATCAATATGTTGTTGGTGGGAACCGATATATCAAGGAAGAGGGTCAGGTAGCAAAAAAGAGAAAAATTACGTTGAGAAAAAATCCAACAGAAGAGGTAGAAATAATCAAACATATACACAAATCTCCCAAATGGCATATGTTAATAGAAACTGTTCCACATCTGCATAGATGTGAACCAATAAACATGTTCTTCAACACAATTAAACCTAAGTCGTCACCAAACAAGTAAAAAAATATAGTGACATTTTGTTGTAGATGTGTTGGGTAATGTTAAAAGGCATAGACTAACTTGGAAGCAAAATCCAAGAAGATATAACACTAAGGATCAACATCCGCATTTCCTACAAAAAATCAAGGCATTCCAAATAGTACACGTTTAATCTTTTGACAAGCACTCAAGAAGAGTCCCAAGCTTCTCATATATTGTTACAACCTGGAGAAGTTTAATCCCCGTTCATTTACGTACATTAAAACAGATGCAGAAGACCACTTTAAGTTCATGTTTATCTCTATTGGTTCATGATAGTAATTATCATTTATGTATGAAATTATTTTCATTAACTTCAACGTTTATATAGTTATCATCTGCTTTTTAACTTGATTTGATTGTATTGTAGGTAAGGGCAATTCATAACTTATGTTGGCATGCCCTCATGATTGACAGAACCCACCTTAAGGGTGAGTTAAAGGCACAATGTTGGTGGCGGTGGCAACGTACGAACACAACCAAATTATGCATGTTGCATATGGATTATCTAATAGTGATGGCACGAAGTCATGGTCATGATTCGTACCAAAACTACATGAGAGTATCAGGGGTATGGAACCATTAACATTAATTTCAGGTAGGGTGCCCTCCATTGCCACTACCATTGAATATATTTCCTTCTATATGTATCATGGTGTATGTGGTAATCATCTCTTGCCAAACATAGTAGTCAGGTTCAAAAGAAATGTTACAAACAAAACATTATTTTGGAAGGCTACAAAAGCTTACAAAGTGGAATATTTTGAATACTATATGGAGGCACTATGTCTGAACAAACCTGCCGAATGAAAGTATTTAATAGAAAGTTGTCATGGACATATTTCCAATGTTATAGTTATAATGTTATGACATCTAATTAGTTATGGATTTAATAATGTTATTAATGTAGAAAAGAAATGAACACAATGAAAATAATTTGTTTCAGCTCATATTATTATGGAAACAATCTAGAATATAGGTTTTGAATAAGTAAGAAACTGTGTACCAATACCCTAGACTACAACAATATTTGTAGCGCTATCAACAGACTTAAAAAGTACAAACCTTCGCCATCAAAGAGCTTATACAAAACTGCACATTAAAAATAAAAATATATATTGAAGGTATGTAACCTTCGATATAGACCACAACCCTTCGCTAAGATATACAAAGTAAAGCGAGTATCAAAGTCATTGACATACAAAACAACTTAACCTTTACATTGTCCCTATTTGTGTTTAATGTGTTTGTCTTCACTTCTTCTGTAATGAGATAATAACTCCAAGAAAGGTTCTTTTTTACTTCCAAATACCATTTAAGAATAAAATGTATCTCCTTTTTTATCTTCTTAAAAAAATTTCAAACAAGTCTCTATTCAAATCAAAGCATTGTTAATATGAATAGTTTTAAACCTCTCTTTCAAATCAGTATAAAACATATGTTTCTTTTTAACCTTATTTTCTTTCTTCCCATAGAAAACAATCCCTTTTGGATCTTGACTTGCTTCATCATTTTCAAACTTCTCAATCCTATAGATCAAGTTGCTAGGTTTAGGAACTGTATTCTTGAATGCTTTAGCAAGCTCGTTGTCATTCAAAGCCATTTGGGAATAATAGAAGAGAAGAAATTCTTTAACATGTGTGAATGTTGTATTGCAGGTGGTAGTGATAGAAACCTCCTTATCCTTAAGCTTCGACATGGCTTGCATTAAAATCACAAAGTCATGTGGATTCATCAATGGAAAATCTATAATGGTGAATTCATAATTCTTTTGATGTCCTCTAACAACCTTGAATTGAATATTCAAGAATGCATTCTTAAACAATACATACTTAGACATGTTCAGAAGCTTGACTATTTTCGTTGAAGACCAAACCTTCTCTTTATCTTGTGCATGGTTTGAATGGAATATGACCTTCATATGTGTGTGAGTAGGTGTTTTAACAAAATCATGAGTAAGGTTAAATTAATGACATTTGAACATCAAATAACACATTAGAAAATCAAGTAGATTCTCAATTTTTTTTATCAATCGAATAACCAACTTTAGGCTCCTTCTCAAATTCTTGAAGATTACAAAAAGCTAAACATTCGATAGTCTCAAAATTACAAAATTTCTTCACATCACTCGTATTCTAAGCATCAACACCTTATCTTTGTCTTTGTCGAATAAAGTTGACAGTTTGTCTCATTCACCCAATGTGATCTACTTCCCTTTGTTTCAATTCTTTGCGTGTGATCATCTTTCATTTTCCTTTGTCAGAGGAAAATTGAACAATTTTCTTCTATGGTTGTTGGGTTCCAATAGTAATTCCTTTTGTTGATTGAAGTTTATTAATATCAAGATCATAAATATTTCAAACAAGAATTGTTGTCATAACCACAACTGATAACACTTTTCCTAGAATTGTTGATTTAGTTTGTTTTTCATGAATTACCAAACCAAATCATGATCCTGATCCTGGGCCACCACCCTTTTCTCCCCCACATGATATTATATTTGGAGAAAATCATGGAGCACTTGTGGGCAAATCTCTAACCATATCAAGTACATGAGTCATAAATTTTTCAAAGTTACTCTGATCTATAGCAAGTATAGTTGCAACTTGATCAAGATTCATTATTTTAAACTTCTTCTCCAACATAACCAAACTTGACTTTATATCTTGAAAATCCTTCAAGTAGCTTTCATTAATCTTTGAAAGCTGCTGAGTATAATCTTTGTTAAAAGCTCTGAAATCTTCGATCGTTTGAATATCTAGAAGAAGCTTATCAATAGATATTCAAAGCTTTGCATTCTTGTCACCATAAGATTTAAGATCTCGAGCCACCGTGTCAACAACATAATTGAGCTTTGTCTCGAAGGTTTTGAGATGGTCAACCTGTAACTTCGACATCGTGTTGAATCAAAAATATGGTTTATACTTTATTTTCTAGAAAAATGTATTTTTGTGTCTTGGACCGTAAACAACTTGGTGTTCACGGCCGTATACGTGTTTACGGCTGTGTTTACGGTCATAAACAGGTTTACGGACGTAAATCCATTTCTGGCCCATGTTTCTCATGTATATATGTAGGGTGAGGAGTGTAAGGGTAACGTTTTTTTAGTGATGAACAGAAGAGAGTGCACGGTCTAGAGAGAAGAGTGTGTGTTAGTGTGTGTGAATCTCTTATATCTGAATCTTCATTCATATCAATACATACAAGATTCATATTATTTTTCTTCTCTTTCTCTGATTGATACACAAGTATTTTAGGGACTTACAATTGGTATCAGAGCTTGAATTGTATCAGTCAATTTTGTCAGATATGGAGCATATTTGATCTTATTTTTAAAATACTTTTGCGTTTTTGGATAGATCTATGAAAAATAAGGGGGGTTTGTTCTTCGCGTTTTTCATAAAAACGAGTTCTGGATCGAGTTTTGGAGCAAAAATTGTGAAAAACATTATTTTTTTAAGGGTTTACGTCCATTGAAGGGTTCTCGGCCGTAAACAGTTTGCGGCTAGGGTTTCTCGGCGTTGGCGGCTAGGGTTTCGGAGTTTACGGCCTCAGAGTTCACGGCCCAAGGTTCACGGTCCAACGGCGTTTCCAGTTCGCACCCTGTCCTCACATCGCATCTTCGCCTCGGCTTCGTCCTCGCTTCGTAGCTGTCTTCACAAGCATCGCCTTCGCATCTTCAAAAAAAATCGAGACAGAATTGGGGGGTGCCGGGATTCGAACCCGGGTATCCTCCCTAGTCACCCAAGGCTTCTTCCAATTCATCTAGGTTATTAAATGGAATACTTCTTGCGAATTTAATTCATAAAGCCTCACTGTCAATTCTAACTTTCACATTTTTAACACTTTTAACCCCAAATTTAAATTTCCTTTATTTTTAAATTTATTTTTCAACCAAAAAAATAATACTAAAATAATAATAATAATAATAATAATAATAATAATAATAATAATAATAATAATAATAATAATGATGATGATGATGATAAAAAATAAAAAATAAAATAAAATTTTAGTTTTTACTTTTTGACTTTTTTTTTAATTTTGACTTTGACTTTCAACTTTATCCTTTGATTTTAAATTTTAACTTTCTCGTTTAACCTTTAAAATTTCAAATTTAGTTTTTCGGTTTTACTTTTAAGTTTGTTGACTTTTGAGGGGTTTTTTTTTTTTTTTTTTTGTCAAAGAATTTAGCTTCTAGTTGTGCTTTTAATGGTTTTTGAGGTTAACAAAGAAATTGAAGACATGAAAGAGAATCGTCAGGATATATTAAGACAAAGTTTCAACATGTTCAATACATTCCCGAAGAAACCCTGGAAGCTCAGTTGCAGCGATTTACCACACTCACTACTGAGATGAATATAGCTGGGATCTTCCTGACCAAATCTGAGATAAACAAAAAGCTACTGAATTCACTTCCAAAATCGTGGGATATGAACGTAGTTGTCGTCAAGAAGACAAAAGATCTTAATCGTATTAGTATTGTTGCTGTAATTGAAGAGCTTGATGCTTTGAAATGTGGAGAAATAATGAGTTCTGCAAACATCTCAGTCAATGAAGTTTCATGTACTCCATCTTGTGAAGATACGATTAAAATTCTCCGTGAACATAATGATTTGCTAAAAAGGGAAGTTGAGGACCTAAAATACGAAGGATATCAACTTAGGAAACGATAGAAACCCCTAAAGGTTGAATTAGAAGCAAAAACCAAAGACTTTAGGAAGCTTCAGGAATGTATAGAAACAAGTGTGAAAATTATGAATATATTAAGAGACAACTCGCTGCTGTAACTGAAGAACTTGACACTTCGAAAATTAAGTGTGGAAAAACAGATGTTAGTTTCAAAAATTATATTGCGTCAATTCAGACAGTCGAGTCCTTATTTGAAACCCAATTAAAATTCAAAGATAATCAAAACAAGGGTCTAGGGTATGATAATGTTCCTCCACCTTTCAATCATAACTGCACATCCATCCCTATGATACAGGAAGAAATTGACAGGGAGGCACATCTTCAATATGGAAAACCAGCTGGATTTGTGTCAGGAGGTATTCAGGTTGAAAATACTAATGTTTCTACTTCATGTGCAGGTAAAGTAGCAAAAGATGAGAACAAGGAGAACACTGCTGAACAAACCAACATCTCCTTGTGCTCTT
The DNA here is from genome assembly GCF_052625555.1 of Lactuca saligna. Taxonomy (NCBI): domain Eukaryota; kingdom Viridiplantae; phylum Streptophyta; class Magnoliopsida; order Asterales; family Asteraceae; genus Lactuca; species Lactuca saligna. The sequence continues at coordinate 22,430,903 of NC_136418.1, forward strand.
AATCTGTTGCTTCGAACTCAACTGCTTCTGATTAACCTGCAGTTGAGAAATACAGGCCACCAATTCCAGCGCAACATAGTGCTTGTTACAAGTGTGCATGTGGGATCAACAAGAAACGAGGAAAGGATACGCCACCAGGGGCAGGAAGAAACAACTTTACAGTGAAGAAAAAGGCATGTTTTCACTATGGAACACCTGGACACATCGCCCAAAACTGTCCAAATCGCGCATAAGTTCCCTACAACGCACAAGGATGGAAAAACGCGCCAAGTGGGAGATACTTCAAAAGAAACCCTTCCAGGTCACGTTCAGACAATGGTGATTGGAACGCGCAGAAGGCCAAGAATCAAACCCACAAGGTAAAGAATCTAAATACCAATGGCAAGAAGGAAATGCCTACCAAGAAGCCAAATCCAGGAGATGCTCTAGTGAAACAAAGACCAGCTAAATCAAATTCATCTCGAAGATCGGCTTTAAGTTCCAAATCAAGTGCCGAGGCACCCATCAGATGGAAAAATAAATGGGTTAAACCCAACTACCAATGGGTACCAAAGGCTCAATCTCCTAAATCTCCTAATGATTCTAATATTTCTACATCTTCTGTTTGTGATAAGCAGGATATATCATGGGAGAGAGTATCGTGCAAGGATGAAAAAGGTCGACCTAGTTTCAAAATGGACTGGGTTCCAAAGACCAATTGATCCCATTCTGTGTCGGAGCAGCTATGGAGGAATATCATCAGACTTCAGTTTGTTGGTAGTGGCTGTTCCTGGCACATGATAGGAGGTATCTCTTAACTGTACAACACTCAGAACATTATTTGAGAGTATGTGTCCTTTGCGGGAAGGGAAGAAAGGAAGGGATCACTCATGGGGTTAGGACTTAACAATGTGAATAAATTTTGGATCTGTTTTGAGATTACGCGTGCTGTTCTCAGACCTTCTGGATTCAAATTCAATCGGTGACTTACAATTTGAATTTTCTTCTCTATACTCCTGAGTTTTCTTAAGCTGATTCGCTTTAAAGACTAATTTTTGTTTTAGGATAGTTTAAATTTGCGCATTTACTTTCGTTTCTCTCCTATGCACAAATTCAGGGGGAGAAATAAAAACAAAACAAAAATTAGAAAATTTAAAAAAAAATCCAAAAACATTAGAAAATCAGAAAGTCAAAAATATGGTGTTAATGGAATGTGCTTGGAGGATATGTTTTGGGAAGTGATATAATCATGTGATAATAGGCAATCTGAATCTGTGTAAGGGACTGAATCTGAATTGTCTAGGCACTTTGTTCGATGCGCTGGTAGGCATGAAAGATTTAAAATGGATTTGACTAGGCATAGATGAACTTAAGGAATCTAGAGACTTGAAAAATCATGACCTAGATAGATCCATTTTGCCTGACAATACAACGCTCAGATAGGTTGATCAGGGAGATATACATGATAATCCACCGGTCACACTAAAATTATCTGAATCTAGAACTGTGGTTTAACTCCTCCTCGATGTACGGACTTTGTCCTTAATTCCGGTATTGATGGGGTGACTGGGGAATTCCGATAAATTAGGTATGTAGAAGATTATTTTCTTTCTGTCTGTCTGTTAGTCATATGTTGCCTCCTCTGTGTGATTGAAATACATCCGATTTGGACTGTAACATATGCAATTCTATCTCTCTGCATCTTCTCTATGCAATTCTTTCTATTCGTTATCCACATACTGTCTCCTTTGCGTGACTCATAATCCCACCTGGTACACAATATATGCATTATTCTTCTTCTCAATCCCTCTAAAACTTCAATTAGTCATATGTTTCACCCTCTGCAAGATTAGAAGAGATCCGACCTGGGTGTATAGCATATGCATTCTAAATCAGACTTCTCTCATAATAATTGTCTGCTCACCTAAATTAAAGAGTACTTTGGAAGTTCCTGATTATTGGGGTATATCAGGAAGCGGGAAACACGTTCTAGTACATTTAAAACTGAACAATCACTAGGTTGTTTGTTGATCTCGCTGCTCAATTTAGGTGGACAACAATATCTTTGGTCATCGTCAGCTGAATGGTCCTTAAGGAATATTATCTAGGAACTTAGGATCACATTGTCTTGTCACTTATAGTATTTCCTAATTTTGTCACAATCTCTTATGTTTAAGTGGACCACAATACCGGCGATTAACTGGATCTATTCATGAAGGGAGAGGTACTGATAAATGGATAAAGGATGTCTAAAAACTTTGATCCCAAATCACTCTTAAAGTTAGCTATTATTTTTGTTTTTGTTAAGTTTGTTCATAATGTTCTTCTAATGTAAATATTAGGGGAGAATTTTAAAAAAAAAAAAATCAGAAAATTAATTTTTTTTTTTAAAATAGTGTTATTTCTGTTTTATTTCTTTTTCAGAAAATATGAAAAATACGAAAATATTTATGTTTATGTTTTAATTTGTGTGCTATGTTTTCTTTTAGTTTTGTTTTGTCTTGAAAAATGATTTCAGATATAGATAAGACTCATGGAGACTGTATCGAAGATTTTCTGAGCCAAGGTTTTGTCTGTGGGCATCAAAGAACTCTCATTCGAAGGAGCATGAAATGAATATTATTCTTGCAACATTCAATCCTTCAACCCCAGAAGTAAGGTGAAGTAGAAATTGAAGATTATGTGACAGATTGCATTGGAGCTTCTTTAATCAGTCTGTTGTTATCGTTGTACCTGCTGAAGTGATCCAGAAGATTTGTTCTCTCAGATGTTCTCTTTGAAGATTCTCAAGTTGAAAGCGCCATCTTTCAAGAATCAGTACAAGAAGCCTCCTCACCCAATGTGCGTTCAGAGTCAAATTTTGAAGAAAAGCTCAAGTGCTCAAGATTGAGTCATTCATTGAAGATTCATCAAGTACATCTTGAAGTTGTGAACAATTTAAAGATAAATGTTGAAGCCAATCACCCAATGACGATTAACAAGAAAAGCCAGCTACTTTTTAGTGGGCGCTTGTTGGGTCAATTAAGAAAAGAAAGTTATAAACCAAGGGGGAGATTGTTGGGTCAAAAATATGGTTTATACTTTAGTTTTCTAGAAAAATGTATTTTTGTGTCTTGGACCGTAAACAACTTGGTGTTTACGGCCGTAAACCCATTTTTGGCCCATATTTCTCATGTATATATATATATATATATATATATATATATATATATATATATAGGGTGAGGAGTGTAAGGGTAACGTTTTTTAGTGATTCACATAAGAGAGTGCACGGTCTAGAGAGAAGAGTGTTTGTTGGTGTGTGTGAATCTATTGTATCTGGATCTTCATTCATATCAATACATACAAGATTCATATTATTTTTCTTCTCCTTCTCTTCTATTTGATCTGACATCATCGTTTGATTGGGATTTCTCACCATCAAACGGATCTGATTGATACACAGGCATTTTTGGGGACTTACACATCATGATCAATAACAAATCATATTTCTTATTAAGAATATCTTGACCTTCAGTTAGCTTCTTTTAAGAGGAACTAATTGCAGTATCAATCCCATATCAAACTTCAACAAGACCATTTTCCACATACTTCTTCACCTAGGCTTCGCGAGTAGCAAACATCTACTCAAGATATTCTTGAGTGACTGGATAAATAGTAAGAGATGTGGTAGGGACTTGATTATCTTCAACATTTAATTCGAAAAGAGTTGTGCTATCAGGAGTTCCAACAAACAAATCAAAATCTATATCAAAAGTAAGCATTCGATCATAATCATTTTGATTTTCAGGAAAGATTTATTTTGTGAAAGTGAATATTAGATGTGTTTAACATAATAGTCATCGAAGTTCAAATTGAATGTCTCTTTGATACGTCTATTTTTTCTTGTTCGTCATCCGATATGTGACAAATTGTTATGAATATCCAATAAAAATTCCTTCATCTGCTTTAGACTGAAACTTGGAAAGCTTATCCTTCAAGTTCATGATAAAACACCTACAACAAAAAACATGGAAAATTTTAACATTTAGTTTCCTTTTGTTAATGATTTCATATATGGAGTGATATTGAATCTTCGATGTATAAAAAATGATTTTGTGTTAAACAAGCAGTAGAAATTGCTTCATCTCAATAATATTGAGGTGGATTTTCAAAATTAAACATAGTTATTGTTGCTTCAAAAAGTGATATGTTTTGCCTTTTAACCACTCCAATATGTTGAGGTTCATATGGAGCTGAAAAATTATGAGATATTCCACGTTCAACAAAAAATGAATCAATAATATAATTCTTAAATTTTAATCCATTATCACTTCAGATTCGTTGAACCGTCCTTTTCAAACTTACTTCAATATTCTTAACAAAATTAAGCATTGCTTAAGCAGTTTCATATTTTTGCCCGAGAAAATAAACCCAACTAAAACTTGAGGAATCATCAACAATAGCCAAAATATACTACTTTCCAGCAACTGATTCAATTGTCGAAGGTCCACATAAATCAATATGAAGAAGCTCAAGTGGTTCAACAATCTTTGAGTCAATAGTTATTGGATGTCCTAGACGACGTTGCTTTTCTTGTTCACAAGTTGCACACAAAGAATCATTATGAAATTTAAGAACTGGTAAGCCACAAACTAAATCATTGAAAACAAACTTATTAACATTTTTGAAATTTAAGTGTGGAAGTCTTCGATTCCAAACACAAATAAGATCTGACGAAGATTTAGATAGCAGACAAATCAAAGGTAACCCAACAATAGGTTTCATATCCAAGGTAAACATATTGCGTTTTCTCTTCGACTTTAACATAACTTCTTTTGAGAGTTTGTTGGATATGACACTTCCTTCTTCATCAAACATCACTTGGTTGCATGTTCCTACAACTAATTGATAAACACTAATTAAATTGTGATTCAATCCTTCAATATAAGCAGCATGTTTAATTGTAAATTTTCCATTTGTAATTTTGTCATATCTTTTGATTGTGAATTTATTTGTAACACTCTAAATTTTCAAACAAAATTCTAAAACTTTCACACAAAACATAGTTTAACATTTATAAAGCCAAAATTTATTTTTTCCCAAACACAAGACATCAGAAATTGTTTGCCTAATATCCCAGGATCCGCGTAAACACAAATCATCAAGCTGGTGTGTACAATCATGTCGGTGCCTTCCCACAATCCTGAGATGTACCTAAAACACATTTTAGACAAACACTATAAGCATGGAGCTTGGTGACTCCCTAAAATACCACATATACAAATAGTTAGCCTATCATAGCTATATCTCAATAAGGACCCTTCGGTAATGTGTCTCAGTGAAGACCCTCCGGTCTCACGGCTCGGTATGGACCCTCTGGTCATGTGTCTTAGTGAAGACCCTCTGGTCTCACTGCTCGGTATGGACCCTCTGGTCATAACTCAATACATGCATAGAATAATATAATAACATAATCCACAAAGACATAATGCATATTATCACATATCTCAATATAAGCAAATAAGACCCTCCGGTAGTAACATGAATAAGACCCCCCGGCCGCATAGTAATTACCACTCAGGTAAGTATAGTGAGAAGACTTACCTCGTAAAGTAAAGCAAGTATATCCCAAACACGAACAGTCGGTCTAGACTCTGCCTAACATATGTCACATATACCTCTAATTAATAATTGATATTAACAACCCCCAAAGATGTTAGGCTAACTTCCTCTACTAAACCTTAGAAGGGTAAAAGACCATTTTACCCCTTTTGGCCTCCAAGGTCCATAACTTGGCCAAAACCCAAAAAGTCAACGGAAGTCAACACCCAGCGCGTACGTTGGGCATACAACTGATCATGCCTGCAACGGTGTGGACTCAACGATGCACTGCGCGTAACTGGGGGTACGCACGTCGTACCTTCCAAACTCACTTTTCTTACTCTCCTAGTCTTAATCCATTAAGACAATTTCTACAATCTCAGATCTGGAGTAACTAGAGTCTATTACTTAACAAAATTTGTGACTTTAAGCCTTAGCATGGATGGACAAGTCTAAAACTCATAAACTCTAATCCTTTACTCACAAAGGTAATCATATCTCATGTATAGAGAGATCTTGACGACCAAGATCTCATTTTTATGAGTCCAAATGAATAGAAACACCTAAAAGAGCAGGTATTATGCTCTGTAGATCATCAAGCTCATAATGCATCAAGCTTGGGACATAAAACCCTAAAAATTGAACAAAACATGAACTAATCAAAACAATGAGAAAGGTTTGAGCTTGATACCACTGGATGATGCACCAACCATAGAAAAACTCAGATCCAAAAGCTTGGACACTAACTCTTCTTCCTTCAAGGCTCCTTCTTCACAAAAGAACTCCACAAGAACACTCAATAAGCCACAAATGCTCACACAAGCTATGGAAATTGGATTTATGGTTTGAGAGGAGTTGGAGGCTGGAAATGGTGGTTGGAAATGAGGCCATCATGTTCCTTAAATAGGGACACACAACACAAATAGGGTTTACACTTTAAGCCTAGTACACCCAGCATAATAGGTGTCCTTCGCAGTCTTACTAAGCACATGATTAAGCTGGGCATACACATGCATACACCCAGCGTACTCAATTACCACTTTTTCTCAAATAAGGACAAGTTTTGAAAAATTCAATAAAAGCTAAGGTCATCGATACATACATTATCTGGGGATGTTACAATTCTCCCCCACTAGGATCAGACATCCCCCTCGAAGTCATCTTCTGAAAACAGCTTTGGGTACTGCTTGCTCATCTCAGACTCTGGCTCCCACATCCATTTTGGAACTCTACAATGCTTCCACTAAAATTTAACCAGGTGCAGCTCCTTGTTCCTCAAAGTCTTTATTTCCCTATCTAATATTGCTACCAGCCTCTCAATATAGTTTAGGCGATCATCAATCTGAATGTCCTCTAAAGGAACCACTGCTGTCTCATCGGCTAAACACTTCATTAGCTGGGATACATGGAAAGTGTTATGAATTTGGATCAACTCCTCAGGCAGCTCTAACCGATAATCTAGCTTACCCACCCGAGTAATCACCCTGAAAGGTCCAATGTATCTAGGGCCTAACTTGCCATGCTTCTTGAATCGGATCACCTCTTTTCATGGGGATACCATCTAGAGAAAAAAGTTGCTGACCTAGAACTCTAGCTCTGAACGCCTTCAATCTGCATAATTCTTTTAACGACTTTGGGTTGTCAACAACTTCTGTCGAATCTGCTAGATTTGCTCTATCATCTTGAACACTATCTTGGTGCTCCCCATCACTCTCTGTTCGACCTCCCCCTAACAGATATGAGTCCGACATCTCCTCCCATATAAAAGCTCAAAGGGAGGCATTCCAATGCTGGAGTGATGGCTGTTGTTGTATGAAAAATCAGCCAAGGGAAGATAGGAATACCAACTCCCACTAAAGTCCATAACACAAGCGCGTAGCATATCCTCGAGTGTCTGAATCGTTCACTCACACTGTTCGTCAGTCTGTGGATGGCATACAGTGCTAAAATGTAGTCGGGTACCCAACTCCTCATAAAACTTCTTCCAGAACCTGGAAGTAAAGTGCCCATCATGATCTGACACTATCAATGTCGGCACTCCATGCCGAGCGATCACCTTTTGAACGTAGACCTCAACCAGTTTCTCCACAAAAGAGTTCTCACTTATAGCCAGGAAGTGAGCACTCTTTTTCAATTGGTCTACAATCACCTAGATCGTATTGACACCCCTCGCAGTCCTTGGCAAATTTTTAATAAAATCCATCGAGATCTATTCCCACTTCCATAGGGAAATCTCCAGAGGCTGCAACTGGCCATGAGAACACTGGTACTCTGCCTAGACCTTGCGACATGTCAAACATCTCTTGACAACTCATGCCACATCTCTCTTCATACAGGGCCACCAATAATCATTTTTCAAATACAAATAAATCTTAGTGGCCCTAGTATGGATGGAAAACCTTGACTTATGGGCCTCCTCCATCAAAATCCATCGGGCTCCACTCATATACGACACCCATATCCGCCCATGAATGGTCATAATCCCTCGATTATCCATCTCAAACTCTGAAATCTGCCTGATCACCCGCTCTCTCTTGCGGTTATCTGGTCTAATGGCCACCACTTGGGCCTCTCAGATGGTATCTAAGACTGGAGTCATCACCATCATCTGCATACATACATATCGAATCAGACTACTCGCTGCTCTACGAATCAGGGCATTAGCTACCACATTAGATTTGCCTCGATGATACAAGATCTCACAATGGTAGTCCTTCACTACATCTAACCACCTCCTTTGTCTCATATTCAGGTTAGGATGATCCATAAGGAACCTCAGGCTCTTATGGTTCATGTATATGGTACATCGGACACCATAGAGATAGTGATGCTAAATCTTGAGGGTAAATACCACCGCCCCAACTCAAAATCATGGATGGGATATCTCGTCTCGTGAGGCTTCATCTGCCTCAACGCATATGCTATTATTTCCCCCCTCTGCATCAACACATCACCCAATCCCACTATGGATGCATCGCAGTAGACTATGAAGTCCTCCACTCCTTTCGGGATGGCTAGTATTGGAGCCTCGCACAACCTCTAGCAAAGAGTCTCAAATGATGCCTGGTGTATAGTCCCTAAAGAAAAAAAAATCCCTTCCTAGTCAATTTGGTGAGAGGAACAACAATCTTGGAGAAATCTCTTATATCTCCGATAATAACCTACCAAGCCAATAAAACTTCTGATCTCGCATGGGGATTTGGGTACCTCCCACTGCATAATTGCCTCAATCTTAATTGGGTCGACCAAAATCCCATTTTGATTAACGAGTTATCCCAAGAACCAGACCTCTCATAACCAAAAATACACTTGGATAATTTGGCGTAAAGCCTCTCCCTCCTCAAAACTCTAACAATCTCCCGAAGATGCTCCTTGTGTTGTTCCCTAGACTTCGAGTATACCAAAATATCGTCAATGAAGACAATTACCATCTGATCCAACATAGGCCTACACACCTGAAAGGCATCACCACGAACTCATAATGCCCATAACGAGTCCGAAGGGCCGTCTTCCGAATATCCTCCTCATGGACCCTCATCTGATGATATCCAGATCTCAAATCAATCTTGGAAAACCAAGACGCTCCCTACAACTGATCAAATACATCGTCGATCATTAGTAATGGATAGTGGTTCTTAACCGTCAACTTGTTCAACTCCTGGTAATCGACAAGCAGTAGGATGTGTGCTCTTCGCTTCATTTCCTGTTCCTTGTTTGGTTGTGGGCTTAGAGAAAATTCACACAATCTACTATCTATTCGATCTTAGCTATATATATATATATATATATATATATATATATATATATATATATATATATATATATATCCTGTATACACCAAGTAATCATAGGGTTTATCAGGTATGGGTCAAGTCATAACATACAAATTCAGTACACCACTTCCTAGTACAAAAACATACTTTTCGGATAGATCATTAAGTAAGTGAAACAACTTATCTATAAAAGGTTTGATTTGCATTATTAAACCAATATAACTTAAAGGACCTTTAGTGGTTCATTCTATAATACCTTAGTTTATACATCCGGGTTATATATAATTAATATCCGACAGGCAGTTGGATGTGTGTTTTCCGTCTTACTTCATGTTCCTTGTTTGGTTGTGGGCTTAGGGTAGATTCACACATTTAACTATCTGTTCAATATGAGATTATATATAACTAGTATAAACTAAGTGATTATAGAAGGAACTATTGTTGTTACCATTTAACTAAAGGAAATATGTTATTTTCTTAAGGAATGTTTTCTTCAAATATAACATAACTATTACAGTTAACTCCATAAGTGCAAAATGAATACGCCAAGGTTATATACAATGAAGATCTAACAAACAATGGGATGTGCGACTTCTGCATCATTTCTTGTAACCTTTTTGGTTGTAGGTTTAGGGAAGATTCACACAATTGATTGTTTGTTTACTCTGATTTGTATATAATTTGTGTCCATTTAGTACTCATAGAAGGAATTGTAGAGTCGTTTTTACTTATCTTTCATCACATTAGAAAATATAGGATTTTCTAGAGGAACATGCGAACTTTTCAAAAAACTTATAGTTTACTTTCATAACTAAAATACTTATGAACTCACCAGCTTAAATGCTGATCTACTCTTTCAAAATAACTTGTATTCTCAGGAAACTAGTAGACAGGTACGCACACTGGGATTCAGAAGATGGACTATAGTAGCTTCATGTCTTGTTTTGTTATTTACTTTTGGTGTCAATATTTTGTGAATCATACATTGTAAACACTTTAATATTAATACAATGGTTTTTTGTTACTTTGATTACTATGATGCATGTGTTGTGATACTACATATGACGTCCTCCGCCCCCAAACATTTCCGTCGTTCTGGTTTGGGGTGTGACAGATTGATATCAGAGCATTGTTTATAGTGAACTAAGTATATCAACTTATAAAAGATATACAACTATAAATGCAGTGGGGCCGAAGTACTCTGACTAAAATTATGTTTTAAAAATATAATAATATTTTATAAAAGTATACATACCTGCATGTATAGTTAAATGCTAGAACAAGTATGATAGGAAGAACAAAACAGAAGTATTTAAAGCTTGGACACTACGTCAGACCTGGACAGTTATGTAATCATATCTGGGATCAATATAGCCTGATCAAGTATATTTATTTGGGATATGACCAACATGTGTTTGAGAGTGATGTGGTGTTACAACGGACTTAAAACTTACCTAACTCTTTACACAGAGGATTTCTAGACCAGAACATAAAAGTTATAATACTTAGGTGTATTTTATGATACTATAAGATAACAACACGTTTAAAACTTACCAAGTTCATTACAATCAAATACTATAGGAGTATTTTAGAAACTATATATAACGTATGTGATAATTTGAAGACCTTTCTGGCAGGTCTATAATTCGGGAGTGTATATTCCCAAGCTTTTATATAATTAAGATTTTATAGACTTCGAATTGGTGATCTATGCTCTACTCCTGTTCCTTGTTTGAATGTGGTTTTAGAGTAGGATCACTTATTCAAAGGTCTATTTAATCTTAAATTATATATAACTTGTGTGCACTACGCAATTATATGAGGCCCCGGTAAGGATCACCCCATAATGTTTCACTTAATCTCAGAGATTCTTTAGACACTTCCATTCTCGCACAACAAACCCAGATAGATGTAACCACTTCATCATAGCAGTCAGCAGAGGAGTTGAGGAGGAACAAGTATGGGTTCATGAAGAGTTTTCCAAGAAGGGATCAGACGAAGAAACCAAAATGTCCTATGTGTGACACTAATAAACAATAACCTTAAATGACTTTTTGAGCTAGTGAATACACTACTCACACTATATGTTAGGATTATTTATTTTTCATGCAGCCAGTAACGAATATTCAATTCACAAAAATTCAATCAAGAATTGCCACTTCTAAATCATAAAGTTTATTTTATATAGACTCGCAATATGGATTGTTTTTCAGAACCCTATGAAAGTCAGAACCAGATACACTCAAAACTAGGATAACATAGTCATTCAGCTTTCGACTTATAATCACTACTATAGAATTATTTCCATCTCATCTTTGTATTATTTTTAGCAAAAGATTCCTTATGATAGACCTGTAAGGCGTGTAGTCAATAGCACAATAGAGAATCCACCAACACAATACGACCTTGCTCCTTTCCAAGCAGCAGTAACAGCTGCAACAACAGCTGCCATATCCCAGATCCACGTAAGTGATACTAGTGGATCTGGTAGCGCTACCCACCTCTCTAACCATAGAGTTACCCACGGACACCCACGGGAGTGTTCGTACAAGGACTTCATGAACTGCAAAGCCAAAACCTTTAATGGAAATGGGGGAGTCATTGCTTTAATGCGATGGTTCAAGAAATCAGATTCAGTTTTTGAAATCTGTCTATGCCCAGAAGGGAGCAAAGTGAAGTTTGATGCATGCACCTTCTCCGACAAAGCCCTAACATGGTGGAATATCCATGTCAAGTCACTGACCCTATCAGTGGCTAACTTGATGTGTTGGGAGAACCTGAAAGAGATGATATTGTAAGAATATTGTGCTAGGGGCGAAGTTCAAAAGCTGGAGCAAGAACTATGGGAGCATACCATGGTCGGCTCAGACATAGTAGCCCATACTGATAGGTTTAGCGACCTGGCAACACTATGCCCCAGGATGGTTTCCCCAGAGAGTTAGAAGATAGAAAGGTACACATGGGGCTTAACTACCCGATTCAGGGGGATGTATAGTCTTCTAACCCAACTACCTTCAACAACGCCAAACGCCTGGCCCAGCGACTCATTGATCATGGGGTCCGCCATGGTGTAGTGGTCCCCGTTCCCGATCCATCAAAGGGAGGGGACTATAAACGAAATTTAGGGAACAAGAGGAATGAATGAACAACGCAGGAAACCTCGCAAGTGAAACAAGTGATTACTGTACACGCCGCTACAACACCTGCCACTCCAATATCTGTCAGTCGATATACTAGAACTCTCCCGAAGTGTGGTCAATGTAACTACCACCACACCGGAGTATGTCGGGAAATGCAATGCATGAATTGCCGCAGGAAGGGGCACACTGCCCGGTTCTGCAGGGCGCTGACACAACCGATCTCCCAAGCCCTAGGAGTATAAGTAAACTAGGCCTGGTATGGCTGTGGCGAGATTGGGCACTACAAGAGGGACTGCCTGATAACGAAGAACTCAGGCGCAGATAGACGAATTCTGATGATCACCACAGGAGAAGCTGCCCCAGAGCCACTAACGAACAACGGTACGTCTTCGAAATGAAAATTACTTTAAAAATCTAATTTATGTTTAACATAAGATTAAAGTGGGGGTTATTAAAATTAATTATAGTAACTCACTTGTCCGCACAAGTCACAACATTCATAAGAGAACTAAAGATTCGTACATGTAAACTATGATGGATTGTTATGTACATCATGGTTGTGCATAGCTAAGATTTTGCAGGCTTAGAGTGAGTGATTACGACTTACTTTCTGTTCCTTGTTTGGTTGTGGATTTAGGGTAGAGTCACTCAGTCGACCGTCTTATTCATCTTATTTATACATAACTTGTATATGCCAGGCGGTCATAGAGGTACCGGGGAGGATCACAATATAAAGTATTAACACTAGTTATGAAAGCACTTTCACTGTTAGTACTCGCTCATCGTGGTACTATTTGTGGCAGTGGTTTTATCAAAGAGAAAACTAAAAGCACTAGAAAGTGTGCATAGAATACATTGTCGAGCACACTCGGGATATGCCATCATATAAAAAATGTTTCTTTCAAATCAGCCTAACATTTGTTTCTATAAAGATTCCATTGCCATCATTCATCATAAGTTAGCGTGGTCCTCACCATACCAAGTTCATGTGTTTCAAAATTTCATCCCTTAACCGACCGATGAACGAAATCCTCATCATTCGTAATGACATCCCTACCCAGACCTATGAATCATCTCCCTCATATTCTTGACCCCGAAGTACTCATGCGAGGAGTACCTTGACCTCCGAAACCTTTCTGATGTATACTTAAGCACTCATCTAGCTGATCAAGTTCAAGCACAAAGACTAAGGACAAATACAGCCCACTTATCACTATTAAGTGTATACGCGAGCGTGGTATATAATTAAGATTATGCAGATTTAGTATGTGTGTTTCCACCCTATCTCCCGTTCCTTGTTTAGTTGTGGACTTAGGGCAGAGTCGCACATCCGACCGTCTTACAAATCTTAATTATATACGACTTGTATACACGAGGTGATGATAGATGGACCAGGTATGAATCTTATCATGAGTGTCAGGGCAAAATTGCCAGGTCTACAAGTGGATATTCTACCATTCAGAGGAGCACAACCCCAATAGTACTGCTGAGAAAGCTAATTTTGGGATGAAATTCCATCTAACCGGGGGATGATGTCATAACCCGAATTTTTTTATTGAATTAGGTCAAACACATCAACTTAAGGTCAAACTTATAGGCTTCTAGATAGAGTATACGTAAGGGTTGCATGCTAAGGAGTGAACCACGTAAGAACCAGGAGCCTAGAACAACATTTGGGCCATAAAACCTCAACAAGGGAGGTTCACGACCAAGGACCATGTCCATGGTCATGAACCCCTCTTAGGCGGTGAACTCATAGTTTATAGATGAGTTTTTGCCACTTTTCCTTCACTTCTTCTTCTCTTGTCCACAATCACTCCATTCTCTCTCAAGAACACCATCTTTCACTCTTAAACACCCCCTTTCCTTTGATACTCCATAGAATCTTACTAGGAACTTCAAACACCCACCAAAACACCAAGATCTTCAAGAGTTCTTCATCTTTTGGGCCGTGTTCATCAAGTGGGTCGTGAACCCTTCATGTTCATAAAGTGAGCCATGAACCCTTCATCTGTTCATCCTTTTGGCCGTGAACAACTCATCAATTTGGGCCGTGAACCATCCTTTGATTGGGCCGTGAACACCCTATCAACCTCCTATCTTGCTTCTAGCACTCTTTTGGTGAGTTATTCTTGTATCCTAGGTTGTTTCCCAATCACCTTTGTAGTTAGATTCACTAGTTTCATGCCTATATGTATCAATATATGTCATTTAGGACTCGTTTGTGCCTGGGGACTTCATTCGTGGAACTTATCATCCTTATTCGAATCTTCAGTTAATCACCCACATTAGGTGAGTTCATACCCGTATAATCAATCTTTTAAATGTTTTTAAAAGCTTTTAAGGGGGGGGGGGGGATACAAGTTGAACACAATACTATTGTGTTAACACCTGTGATAGCCATCACATTAAAGAAATTCTTATGCTTCTATAAGTTAGTAAATCAATTCAAAAACTCTTTTACAAGATGTTAGATTGTTGTTTATAAAACTTCGTTTTTAAAAGTACATGCTTAACTCAGTAGATGATTGAGTCTTTTCTACAAATCAGTAATCGTTCAAACAATCATACTAGTAAACTATAATAGGTATAGTTTAGAGGATAACTACTTACTATTTCTAGAACAATGAAACTTACATGAATTAGTTCTTACATAAGCCAATTCATACATACTATAACAAGAACAGAAAGGAACATACAATAACAAGAACAAGATAACAATAATGTGAAACCACTACTTCATCGCATTGTAATATACTTGTTATGTTGCGTTTTGTAAATAGAGTTTTCTGAAGGGAGAGCATACATTGTATGTATAGATTTATAAGGGACTAAAAATCCCGCATCCCAAGTGTTCGCTACAATTTGGGCCGGTAGGCCAAGGGGTGACAAATGTCACATTAGTTTCGACGCCAGCAGGTCGTCGTGTTAAATACTAGTCAATCATCATGGTTATAACCACATCACATTTTAACCTTAATTAAAAAATTGGTTTTAAGGTGGTTAGTGCTTAAGTAGTTACTTTATACAACATTATTGTACAGTTTCATTTTCCCATTACATTCATATAGTGATATTCTCACATCGAGTAATGTAATCTACTTCCTAGTAACATGAACATTCAGTAGAAGGTGGCCTATAATGTTACACTTTATGAGTCCTTGGGTGATACATTAGGGATATATATTAGTAGAATCCGAAAGGCACTAGGATGTGTGCTTTCTGCTTCATTTCCTGTTCCTTGTTTGGTTGTGGGCTTAGAACAGATTCACACAGTCTACTATCTATTCGATCTTAGCTATATATATATATATATATATATATATATATATATATATATATATATATCTTGTATACACCATGTAATCATAGGGTGTATCAGGTATGGGTCAAGTCATAACATACAAATTCAGTACACTACTTCCTAGTATATAAACATACTTTTCGGATAGATCATTAAGTAAGTGAAACTAGAAACTTAATTATAAAAGGTTTGATTTGCATTATTAAACCAATATAACTTAAAGGACCTTTAGCAGTTAATTCTATAATACCTTAGTTTATATATCATGGTTATATATAATTAATATCCGGCAGGCAGTTGGATGTGTGTTTTCCACCTTACTTCATGTTCCTTGTTTGGTTGTGGGCTTAGGGCAGATTCACACATTTAGTTGTCCATTCGATACAAGATTATATATAACTAGTATAAACTAAGTGATCATAGAAAGAACTATTGTGGTTACCATTTTACGAAAGGAAATATGTTATTTTCTTAAGGAATGTTTTCTTCAAATATAAAATAACTATTACAGTTAACTCCATAAGTACCAAATGAATACGCCAAGGTTGTATACAATGAAGATCTAACAAACAATGAGATGTGTTACTTTCACATCATTTCCTGTAACTTTTTTGGTTGTGGGTTTAGGGAAGATTCACACAATCGATTGTCTATTTACTCTAATTTGTATATAATTTGTGTCCATTTAGTACTCATAGAAGGAATTGTAGAGTCATTTTTACTTATCTTTCATCACATCATAAAATATAGGATTTTCTAGAGGAACATGCAAACTTTTCAAAAAACTTATAGTTTACTTTCATAACTAAAATACTTATGAACTCACCAGCTTAAATGCTGATCTACTCTTTCAAAATAACTTGTATTCTGAGGAAACTAGTAGACAGGTACATGCACTGGGATTCAGAAGATTGAGTATAGTAACTTCATGTCTTGTTTTGTTATTTACTTTTGTAGTCAATCTTTTGTGAATCATACATTGTAAACACTTTAATATTAATGCAATGATTGTTTGTTACTTTGATTACTATGATGCATGTGTTGTGATAGTACATATGACGTCCTCCGCCCCCGAACATTTCCGCCATTCCGGTTTGGGGGTGTGACATGGGTCCCGTCAAAATCTGGTGTCTTCGTGTTGTCGAACTCTCGAAACATCAACGAATCACCCCCCCCCCCCTCGTGGTCTTGTAGCTGCAAGAGTTGCAATGGTTGCAGTAGCGGCAACCTTAGTGACAGCAGCATAACGCTCGTCAATGGTGAATGTGGTCTTAATAGACCCGAACGTCTTCGGAATGGCCTCTCTGATAGCTTCGGCCATCTCATCCACAATAATCTTGTGGATCTCCACGTTACTGGTACTCACCCTCTCAGGGTTGTTGGAGCCTGAACCTCGGGTAACCATCATAGTCTCTCTCTGGAATACAAACACAAAAATCATCAGGAACAGGCTAAAGTACACACACACACACATTTACACACCCCTACATGATCCATAGTACCCTAAGATTCTTAACTGATTCACTACGGATCCGGAGCTTTCAGTAGTATAGACCCATTACTACCTTCCACACCAATTCGTATTTGTCCTAAGTCCTCCTCTTAGGACCCTGAACCACAGGTACTCTATCCCTCATGGATATCTATAACTCTCTCAGTAGACTTCTTAATCTGAACATCTAGGTACCCCTACTAGATGACTCTTCCACTCTAATCTGCCTCCTAAAGATTTTTTCCATGTGCAACTACACAACACACACATAACAAATGGAAAAATAGTGTCGATCAAGAAATGACCTCCTAGGCTAAGGCATCATGAATCAGGAAACTCTAGCTAAAAATACCTGAAATACCTAGCGTATCATCAAGCATGCAATTCTAATAGATCAAAAGTAAATCATCTCATAATATAAGGAAGTAAGGGTATTTTGGGAAATCACCGCATGGGCTCTGGCTGATTGTACACACTGCTTCATCTCGTTTCCTCTACACATTTAGAAAATCATATCTTTTTGAAAAATTCCTCAAATCCTTGGTTTGAGTCCAAACATACCCGAGGGTACATCCGAATCCCTCAAACCAAGGCTCTGATACCAACTTGTAACACTATAAATTTTCAAACAAAATTTTCATTTTTAAAACTTTCACACAAAACATAGTTTAAAGTTTATCAAGCCAAATTTGAATTTTTCACATACACAAAACATCAAAAATTGTTTGTCAAATATCCCATAATCCACATAAACACAAATCATCAAGCTGATGTGTATAATCATGCTGGCGCCTTACCGCGATCCTAAGGTGTATCTAAAAAACATTTTACACAAACACTATAAGCACGAAGCTTAGTAAATTCCCTAAAATAACACATACACAAATAATTAGCCTCTTATGGCTATATCTCGATAAGGACCCTCCGATCATGTGTCTACGTGAAGACCCTCCGATGATGTGTCTCAGTGAAGACCCCCCGGTCTCACTACTTGGTATGGACCCTCCGGTCATAACTCAATACGTGCACATAATAATATAACAATGTAATTCACAAAGAATGAATGCATAATATCATATATCTCCGTATAAGCAAATAAGACCCTCCGATCAATAAGATGAATAAGACCCCCCATTCGCACAGTAATTACCACTAGTATAGTGAGACGACTCACCTTGTAAAGTAAAGCAAGTATATCCCGCACCCGAACTACCGGTCTAGACTCCGCCTAACATATGTTACATATACCTCTAATTAATAATTGATATTAAAAACCCCCAAAGATTCTAGGGTAAGTTCCTCTACTAAACCTCAAAAGGGTAAAAGACCATTTTACCCCTCCATGGCCTCCAAAGTCCATAACTTGGAAAACACCCTAAAAGTCAACGGAAGTTAACACGTAGCGTGTACACTAGGTATACAACCCTCTACGCTAGGTGTACAACTGATCATGCAAGCAACGGGGTGGACTCAGCGCTACGCTGCGCGTAACTGGGGGTACGCACGATGTACATCCCAGACTCACTTTTCTTACTTTCCTGGTCTTAATCCGTTAAGACAATTACTATAATCATAGATATGGGCTAACTATAGTCTATTACTTCACAAAGTTGGTGACAAAAGCCTTAGCTGGCTGGAC
Organism: Lactuca saligna; assembly: GCF_052625555.1. NCBI lineage: Eukaryota > Viridiplantae > Streptophyta > Magnoliopsida > Asterales > Asteraceae > Lactuca > Lactuca saligna. The sequence continues at coordinate 22,449,813 of NC_136418.1, forward strand.
AAGTTTAAAACTCATAAAATCTAATCATTTACTCACAAAGGTCCTCATATCTCACGCATGGAGAGATCTTGACGACTAATATCTCATTTTTATGAGTCCAAATAACTAGAAACACCTAAAAGAATATGTATTATGCTCTAGAGTTCATCAAACTCATAAAGATTCAAGCTTGGGACATAAAACCCTATAAATGGACCAAAACATGAACCAATCAAAACAATGAGAAAGCTTTGAGCTTGATACCCCTGGATGATGCACCAACCACAGAAAAACTCAAATCCAGAAGCTTGGACACCAACTCTTCTTCTTTCAAGGCTCCTTCTACACAAAAGAACTCCACAAGAACACTCAATAAGCCACAAATGATCACACAAACTATGGAAATGGTATTTAGGGTGGTTTGAGGGGAGTTGGAAGCTGGAAATGAGTCCATCGTGTTCCTTAAATAGGGAAACACAACACAATTAGGGTTTACACTATGATCCTAGTACGCCCAACGTACTAGGTGGCCTCTACATTCTTACTAAGCACATGAGTACGCTAGGCGTACACATGCGTACGCCCCATGTACTCAATTACCACTTTTTCTCAAACAAGGACTAATTTTGACAAATGAAATAAAAGTTAAGGTCATAGATACATACCTTCTCTTGGGATGTTACATTATTATTATTCTTAAACTTTACAACTTCGAAAATGGCAAGATTTATGAGATCTCGTAGACACTCTTTCCTCATAGTCATGTGATGTGAGCAACCACTATCGATATACCAATATTCATCATTGCTCATTACATAGTATATGTAATCATTTAGAGAAATTTATGTACCCAAGGATTTTTGGGTCCATTGACATTAGTGTGAAGCATAGTGTGAAATGTGGAATTACAAATCTAATTTCGAACTTTGGTTTTAATTCAATCATCCAAATCAATGTCATTACTTCGATATGAACAAACATATTCATTTTTCTTCAAATAATCAACTTTTAACTTTTCATCTTCGATATCATTTTGAAAAATGACATTAAGAACACTTTGTTTTGACATCGAAATCCACTTTTGTAGTTTCGATATTCCATCTTACGAAGAAATACTTCCTTTATGATAATTCACACAAATAATTTTCATATGATTCTGTTATATGCTCATCAGAAAATGAGCTTGATTGATATATCTATCCTTTATTGTCAAACTAATTATTGAAATTGTCAATATTATTATTCCTACCTTTAGAAAAGGTCGCCTTCAACTTTTGACGTGCATATGAAAATATCACATCTGATTTTAAATTCAATTTCTTTGGTTGACTATTCACTTTACCAACAATTGGTTTAGAATTATTAGATGTTGATTTATGAAAACGTTTTTGTTTGTGAAAATAATTCCTATTTTTCCATGGTTGTCGAAAACAATTTTCTTTGTGAAAATTCTTCCTATTTTTCCATGGTTGTTAAAAATAACTTTATGTATGAGCCTTTGGTGTAGGTTTAACATGATATGCTTGTTGAGAACAAATTTTGTTTGTGAAGTTTGTTCCTATTCTTCCAAAAAGAATTATATCAAAAATCTCGATTAGTTTGAATAAACTTTCAAAACTGGTTTATGAGATTTTGGTTTCACATTTGAACTTTTGACACTTCTGGAATAGACACATCAATTGATTTTAAGATGTATTTAATAGGAGATACATTTCCTTTTACAATCCAAATATTTTTCTTCTCTTTCTTGTTAAGTCTACAACTCGAATTAGGATTTTTCTTTCTTTGAAATGTCTTTGAATTTTAATTTAAATCATTTTCTTCAACATTCTCATTTGAATAAAGCCCATCATCAGTTACTTTAAAATTACCATTTTTCAATAAATTCATTACCCTAGGATCAACATTTTCTCCATTTACCTTGGTTACAAAAACTTGATTTGGGAAATCCTTGAATTTTGGAAACAAAACAACATTTTGTTCAAGATAATGTTTTGCTTTTTCTTTCAAAATATTTTTTTATTCATTTGAATCCTCAAAACTTAATCTTCAACAGCACAAGGAATTTCTTCATCATCAGAATCTTTGTCTAAGTCACTTTCATGTCCAATTATATCTTGAATTGTAATCAAATCACTTGTGACATTTTAACAAATTCTAGAAGAAAAATTATCAATAACCATTGATGTCAAATTAACATTTTTATCGTTTCTAGTTAATGAATCTATTTTTATGATCCAAAAAATGAGAACAATCAACACACGGTACTTCTTCGATTTCACTAATATTGTCAAAATCATCTTCGATATCAGCAAGCTCTACTTGATGATTTTGTGTTAGAGATTTAGTTTTACTCATAATTTTTAGTTACTCCTTTTTGCTCAAATTATCATTTACAATGATCATTAGAATCCAAATATTCATCAACATTGACAATCCACAAGCATAAGAATCATTTGGAAGTTGATCAAACATAGAGACTCTACTCTCACACTCATAAGATATTTCATCAACTAATTCCTTCTTAAACATAATGAATGGTAAAACTTTATTGTGTTGTTCTTTACAGATTTCCGATGAATGATATAACATAGTTATTTTACCATATAAATGCTTTGCAATATTAAAATATATGTTTCTTTGTTTTAAAAACAAAATTTGGTCTATTCTTATTGCATCTATATCTATGGTAACATGTGACAATTTTTTATATAAATTTTTATCTTATAATTCTTCTCTTCGACCTTATCCTTATACTTCAACAATTTTTCATGGCCTTTTCTAAGTTGGTACTCAGAGAAATCAACAAATTATTCAAGTAAGAATAGTTATCATTGATATCTAATAAAACAAAATTATATGAGTCAGAAGGAATTTTAAAAGAAATTAAAATAGTACATACCTTCTTCGTGATTAATGAACTTGAAGATGTTACCATAAAAAACCTTCCTTCAACCTCAGTACCTTCATCCTCTTCTTACTTCTATTTCATTTCCTTCTCTTTCTCTTAGTTGCTCTCTTTCCCATGCGTCGCAAACATGGATCCATGACTAGGATGTTGCATTTCTAATATGCACCTTTAGTTTCCACTTCTCCTTTTGCTATGAGAGAAAAAAAATCAACTTCACCCTTAACTCCTTGATCTTCATCACATAATAAGCTTCTTCTTTGACCTTCTCCTTCTTTTTTGCACACTTTTTCAACATACAATCCCTAGCTAGATGATTCTTTCCATCACATTAATTGAAATTGAATCAAACATCACTTATAAGCTTCTTATTCGAAATAGATTCATTTGAAGAATTAAGTTTTTCAACACTATCACCACTTTTACTTTGATCTCATGAACTTGATTTCAAATAAGTTTTATGATATGCATTATTTATGAAGTTTCCTTTCATCATCTTCTTGTATAATTTCTTTGCATTATTGTTTGACTAATAAGCCATTGCTTCATCATTAGAAGTAACAATCACTCACTCTTCACCATTTTCTTCTTTCTCTTTAAAACTATTTTCCTGAACATTTATCTTTAACAACAGTGAAAAGGGCCTCCAAATGTAGTTTTGTCCTTATCCTATGGAATTTCTTTGACATCATCTTCATGTGCTTTGAGAATGTTATACAATATTGAAAAAGAAGACGAATCAAAATTCTCATGAGTTTTGATCATCAAACTCATGAATCAAAGTTCCTCCATTCCTTCCTTAAGCCCTGAATGAAAGTGATATTGAACTCCAACTCGATTCAAACAACCCTATACTATGAACACTTATAGATCAAACCATTAAAGCAAACATAGCACATCTTAGTTGACTCATTCTCTTTATCCTTAAACTCAAATAACTCTGGCAAACATTGAGTTATAAAACTCTTCTTGGTTCTCTTAGTACCTTGAAACTTATCTTTCCATGTATTCCAAATTTCCCGTGGAGTTTTACAACCACCAACATAGTTGTAAAAAATAGGAGGTAATTGACCTCTTAATTCTCTAATGCATCTTTTATCATTTTCTTTGCTCTTAAATCTTCCAACAGTTAATCTCTCGTTTAATGTTGTAGATCCAACAGGCTCAACTACATCCACGTGATAAGGTCCTTTCTTAATTGAACAACATAGATCTTCATCTATTCCATTTAAGTAGTCCTCCATAAGCTCAACCCATTGATCATAGTAATCTGAAAGAAGCATCGCTCCATTTTTTGAAGATCCAAGAAGATTGGCATAGTTAATCATGGTATTCACGTTCAAATTTGCCATTGGATTTATTTGGAATGATTTGAAAGAATAACGTAATCAAATTGAATGGAATTTTTTGAAATCCTAATTACATAATCAAAATATCTTCAAACAATGTTCGAAGAAAAATGAATTTGAAGTGCAGAAAAGTTGAATTCAAAAACAATTAAATCAACAGATTAAACAAATAGAATTCTCCAAACAACTTGATGATTCATGCTCTAATACCACTTGATGAGTTATGGATCCAATCAAACTATGAATGCAAAAAAATGAACACAAGATGTAAATAATTTCGTTTCAGCTCATATTATTCTGGAAGTAATCTAGAGTATAGGTTTAGAATGAGTAACAAAATGTGTACTAACACCCTAGACTACAACACTATTTATAGTGCTATCAATAGACTCAAAAAGTGCAATGTGCCTTAGACATCAAAGGGCTAATACTAAAATACACAATGAAATAAAAACATATATTGAAGGTATCTAAGCTTCGATATAGACTACAACCCTTCACTAAGATAGAAAAAGTAAAGCGCGTATAGAAGTCTTCGACAAACAACACAACATAACCCCTAAAAAATCAAATAGTGCAGAATCCATAAATGCATTATCTAAAGAAGATCAAAATTGATTGTAAGATACTTGTACCAATGCTCATTGAGTTCTTTCAAATGACCATGCAACAGTGGTGTTATAATCGTCAAACATAAAGGAGGTATAGTGTGTCTAATTACAAATGAAAAATTTAAGGTCATATACGGTATGAATTTTGTTTTCTTGATATAGGGGAAAGAATATGAATGTGGCTAAACCGGTAGACATCAAGCCTCTCATTCATTTCATTAATGTGTTAAAATACTTAGACCATGATGATTTCTCTATAATCGCTATCACGCCTACCATGTTGATCATTATTGATGGAAATATGTGTACTAACACCCTAGACTACAACACTATTTATAGTGTTATCAACAGACTCAAAAAGTGCAATGTGCCTTAGACATCAAAGGGCTAATACTAAAATACACAATTAAATAAAAACATATATTGAAGTTATCTAAGCTTCGATATAGATTACAACCCTTCACTAAGATATAAAAAGTAAAGCGCGTATAGAAGTCTTCGACAAACAACACAACATAACCCCTAAAAAATCAAATAGTGCAAAATCCATAAATGCATTATCGAAAGAAGATCAAAATTGATCGTAAGATACTTGTACCAATGCTCATTGATTTCTTTCGAATGACCATGCAACAGTGGTGTAATAATCGTCAAAATAAAGTAGGTATAGTGTCTCTAATTACAAATGAAAATTTAAGGTCATATACGGTATGAATTTTGTTTTGTTGATATAGGGGAAAGAATATGAATGTGGCTAAACTGGTAGACATCAAGCCTCTCATCCATTTCATTAATGTGTTAAAATACTTAGACCATGATGATTTCTCTATAATCACTATCACGCCTAGCATGTTGATCATTATTGATGGATATATGAGAAGGAAGTGAAACCTCAACTTGTCCCTTAGGATTGGGAGAACCCTTAAGGCTTAATGATTGCTACACCACCTCTAATGGACAGGTGGTTTCCTAGCAGACCCTAGAGGGTTAGTCGTATTTCATCGCAAAGGGAGCGGCCAATAAAAAAAATTTCTCTCGATGTCAAGAAACATTCCATACTAGTAGGGATTGCACCAAATTTTCCTCGTCCAAAGAAGAATAATACAAAGTGGGAAATCAAGAAAGAAAGATGCATCGAGTTTGAATACCTTCTCGTAGGAACATATGTTACTTTTTTTATTGGCAAGAATTTTAATTGTGGATTTGCACTAAGTTCTTCTTTATATTATTAAATATTTGTGAATCACATGTTTTTCATTACTATGGTAAACGGTTACATAACATTAATAGAATTACATAACATAAATAAATCAAAATGTCATATATATATATATATATATATATATGTGTGTGTGTGTGTGTGTGTGTATAACTAAACAACCCCCACACATATTACTCATCATCATATACAATCTTCTATCCAGGAAACTCATAGGTAAAGTTTCTTTTCATTGTAGCAACCTACTCTACCTTTTCATTCATCTCCACGACCTCTACCCTCATTTCACGTGCTTTCTTTGAAAGCTCTTCTTTTATAGACCGTCTCCATTATTTAGTTTTTATTCTAGACTCGTTTTCATCATTTATACATGTTAGTATTTCCTGAATATGAGCTTCAACATAACTAAATCATTCCTTTGGAATACAAATATTGAAATATTGGATTTTAATTTCTCTTTCTTTCGCTAATATGGATGTGGGGTTATGAGGATCTTTATCCAAAATGGTGAAAAATAATGGAAGCAATCAGAAAATATAGTAACTCGTAACTCAAGAGTCGGAGCTCTTGTACAAGGAATCATTGCAACATTAAAGCAAATAAATATATGGAAAAGGGATACATACATTTGTAGCCTTTGATTTTTATTTTTTTTTGATAGTTAAAAGGATGGAATAGAGCCAAAAGAAGAATCCCTCTTTTGTGATCGCACTCAAGGAAGTCAGGACAAAATTCTTAAAAACTTCTATAATCGAAACACCATACAGATGTTGATATGTTCTTGAGGTGGGTCATGTAAACAAGGAAGCACGTCACGCTCTTCAAGTTTCTTTAGGTTTTAGAGAGAAGAGAATATTGTAAAGGTTTAGAAAGTTTTTCCACTTTGAATCATCATCAGATTTCTTCCATCAACCCCTCTATTTATATGGTGGGATTAAGATTCTTTATTAGATAATAAAAATATTATCTAGTAATCACTTATAAGGCAAGTAATTAACTGGAAATTTTGACATTCAAATCTTTAGACTCGAGAAATTGATAATCCACAAATTTCCATTAATTATTTATACACTTATAAAAATTAACAAATTAGATCCCTATAACTCTATTGTGTTGTTAATTGCTCATTGATGTCCTTGCATGTAACTCAAAAGGACCCTACCATTAATAGTAATATTAACAATTGTTGTGATTGTTGGCACTGCTTCCAATACTTTCCCACTTGCATAAATCACCCAACATTGTTTGGTCCAATATTCACTTGTAATAAACATATAATATGTTATCCAATGCAACTGTTGTACGTATTGCAACTTAGATCATAGACTAGTGATAACGTATTCCTTTGCTCTTCAAGATATTTGTATGTACTTGAATAATGTATAACATGACAATCTTAGTGTTCAAGATTATATTACCAGATCAGACCAGTTATTTTAAATCAACCCAGACTCAGCTTAGCCAAGCACTTGATTGTTAATCACCAAATCATCGAGGCACCTAGAAATATAAACTTCCCTTGTTTAGGTAGAATGAACAAATAAGCTTTGACTTCATAGACATGTCCTATTCCTCATGTCATATGTAGTGAATCCTTGTTTGGCTGCCAGCTATGAACAACATTGGGGAAAAAACTAATGCATAACAGATTGTTTGACAAAATCTCATGCATCTCTATTTAAATAATATAGATATTGTCATCTTATAATTACTCCTGACATAATCCATGGAGATATCTCTAAGTATGGGTTAATATGATTCCTAAAATCTTCATTTTCATGTACGCGTGAGTATTGGTCACAATCTTTATGTTATTTTCATCTCCAGGAACAATCTACTAATAATCAATGACAATGTTAAATCATTATTTACTTCCAGAAGTTGGACCGGATGTGGAGGTTCAAATAAATTAATATTTTGGAACTGGTTCAAAACATGCAAAATGGAACATAGAAATATATTAATGTAAATGATAGCAATCCAACTATCCACAAAATAATCACCAAATAAGATAAAATGCAAACTATGTCAGTCCAATGTATCAAACTATAAACTAAATAATCAAAGCAACTCATTTAATATCCTAAAATCCAACCATGTGTTTTTATTAAAAATTAGAGTATAAATCTTGCGAAATATAAAACCTTATAAATTCTTCAAATCAAATATATCTCATTATATCATCAAACCAAACCATAATATCATCGAATTGCGGAAGCATAAGCATTGTTTTGAAAATGAACATGTAATAACGTAAATATTGTGTGAATGAAATGCCCATGAGATTTTCCAGATGTTGCAATCATGTTAGCTCCCACCCAATCTGTTCATCTGACATACCTGCTATAAAGCATAAAGTGGCAACTATTAGCCCAAGGCTTAGTGAGTAACCACAACACTCACCCATTATACACATCATATGGAATACACATAATATAACATAAAATTGAGGTAATAAATCACATATTACTTACAATCTATCATATAACTTATGTTGGCATAATTCTAACCACTGTACCACTAGAACTTTCCTCCACGAAGTTGTTCTCTGGTTTATACAAATCATCCTGACCACACTTCCTTCATAGAGACTATTTGTGATCAGACATACTAATAAGGTACACTAGAATTTCCCTCCAGTAGGCTATTCTCTAGTAGAACCAAAAATTTTGACCACACTTCCCTCTGAGAGGCTATTCATGACTGCTCATGCCATAATCATATAGTCCATATAATAAGAATGTCTATGACAACTCACCTGAATATATGACATCGTGAAATCTACAGATTCAATCAAGTCGTATCAAATCTTCTCTGAACACTATAAAATAAGGAAATTTAATTTAGCAATTAAGGTAAAATAACTAACTACACTACCTTATAGAATTTAGGTGCAAATAATTAACCCATCTATGGGAAAAAGACCATTTTTCCCTTCCACAACCCAAACCCAACATAGTTGACTAAAATTTAATTTAGCAATTAAGGTAAAATAACTAACTACACTACCTTATAGAATTTAGGTGCAAATAATTAACCCATCTATGGGAAAAAGACCATTTTTCCCTTCCACAACCCAAACCCAACATAGTTGACTAAAATTCAAACTGGGTCGCAAAGTAAACTATCCACATCATCTTGTGCCAACCGAAACTAGGTCGTATCGCTACCACTAGGTGAAAAAACAGTTGTGATATGCTTGAATACTGCGGCATGACCAAACCTCATATCAGAACATGATTTTGGTGAAACAACCAACTTCCATTTGCATGTCCTTAACACCATTATACAAAGTCTAGGTAAAAAAATAAGACCAAAAAGCTTTTAAAATCAAGCATGGACCAAATTGCAAGATAAGCTTCTCGTCTTCCTACCACTATGGCTCTAGAAGACATAAAAATACAACATTTGATGTTAGGGTTCCTCAAACTCTAACAAAAAATCAACCAAGTGACCAAAGTATGCATAAAATCATTGAATTTTTGGCTAACCTATTTTGAGGAGCAAATATGAAAATATCACCTCTCCCTCCTCTTACCTCTCAATCTTAGGGTTTATTGTGTTACGGGTGTGAAACATTAGAGGCTCTCATACTATTGGTGGTAAGATTTTTAATGAGACAACAAGATTTGATTATCTTGATTGGATTCGATAAAAGATATGTATCCTAAACCATGATTTTCGATTCATAGGGTTTTAGATTGTGTTTTTCATAAGTATGTTGTTATTAGACATGAAAAAGACATAGGTCCATTTTAGGTTGCGCGTACCCTTAAGTGTTAAGAGAATTTCTCCATATACACTAATTTTTTAATGTAAAATCCCCAATAATGTTTTAATTAAAAGTAAGGTGGTGTGATGAGGTTTTATGCTTCTGATGGGATGATGGAAAACATATTATTGTATCGTCTGCTAATATGCCCGATATATATATATATATATATATATATATATATATATATATACATACGGTAGTCTTGGTGATTGTAATACCATTGTTTTGGTCAAAAATTACACAAGTATAAATCAACCAAATTGAATGAGAGGTTGTGATGTTCGAATTGTGCAATAGAGAAAGGTAAAGAGAATGATACGATTGTTTACAAGGAAAGCCCTTGATCCTAGCTAGGATCTCTAGCACAAAACCTTGGGAGGTTTAGAAGGGGTGCTACTTTGGACCCTTGATCCATCCATGCCCTAAAGAGAACCATCATAAAAAAAGGTATTCTTTAGATCTTGTATCTAGGTTATTTTTGATGCTTTGAAGTGAATGAAATTGTGATCCTGTTCATTATGGTTTTATATCTTGCTTTCATTACGTATTTTTAATTTTATGACCACCATAATCCAATAACAGTACTGAGGTGTTTGAGTTTTTGATGCTACAGGGACGGATAGTCGATTGCAAAATAGGAAGAGAAAGTGTTGTGATACAATGAAGATTGCATGTGTTGTCACATTGGAGTAGAGTTTGATGAGTTTAATAGTCCTTCATAGAAAAACCAAATTCCTCAAATTTGATAAAATACTTATTTTCACAAGTAAATTTATGAACATAAAGTATATTTGTATGATGTGAGGTATGATTAGAATATTATGGAAGTGAAGGATACGATATGGGATGTGACTAGTTATGTTGTTTTGTCCATTCTTAGTTACATCAATAGAGGGTCGATCAACAACCAATACCTAATGAGCATTATGTACATTACTAATGGAGCATAATATACCTGGCATGTAAGAGGGAGGTAGCCTTCAAGTCCATATACTAGCCATTGTTTTATGGATCATTGAGATTCATGAAACTAAAGAATTATGCGAGAAAGATCTAATGTTCAAATATAGTTTCACATATCTTTGATATAGTTCAATATATCCACCATTTGATTATAAAATCGAGGGGGGCATTTTTTTTTGTTGGTGGCAACATGGGGTATTTCAAAGGGATTGTTCGTGTGAGCGGTGATACCATAGCCAACACGTTGAGTGTAGAAACGTTTACGTCATTCATCGTAGTTGAGACGTCAAAGATCTAGAATCAAATAAACAAATGTGGGTATGATAGTGATTCCTTTCGGTTTCCCAATAATAAGGGTTGGATTGGCGTTTCTTTCAAATCATTATGAAACGTAGTGAAGAAGGCAAGAGGCAGGAACTAGGGCTACAGAGAAAAGGATGGATATTTGAGAGATATTTATTGGAATAACTCTGATAACATGATAAATATTTTTTTTCCTATGTGATCATATGAAAATAATTGAAATATATACACACGTACAAATACACGGGAATCTACTTCACAAATTACAAAAGGGCTTGTCCCATTAGGACACTCAATACGACATGCACATACATGTGTATGTGATTGCATGATACGTAGAAATACCATTTTTTCTTAAAAGTTATTTTGAATGGCAAATTGGCATTGTTTTGGTCAAAATTTACACAAGTATAAATCAACCAAATTGAATGAGAGGCTGTGATGTTCGAATTGTGCAATAAAGAAATGTAAAGAGAATGACAAGATTATTTATAAGGAAAACCCTTCATCCTTGCTAGGATCTCTGACACAAATCATTGGGAAGTGATAATGATCACATACCTTGGTGATTTTATTAATATAAAATGATGATTACAGAGATTATTTCAGTAAGAACAAGTGAAAAAGTTCGTTGAGTAAGCTAAGAGTAGATAGAGTGTGTCTTGTGCGACATACATGTGTTAATTTATAGTCTAATCTAGATAACAAGATGTCCAATATTCTCAGGATCCTCTATGACCAGCTTTGTAAACTTTGTTTGACTTGATATTCCGGGTCTTTAGTATAGTTGGGACGACACTCTGTTGAGTATAAGTTTTCTCTTGACTATTTCTGCACATGTGTTAATTAGGAACGAAATATAACTGTTATAAATGTTACTAAATAATAATAACGGTAATAATCGGGATCCTAACATAGTTGAAGATCCTAAAGATATGATAAGGTTTGAGGATCTAAATGCCAACCTGATATAAAAAATAACAATTAAGAAAAAAAAAATACAATCTACTATAACAATCTAGTGTGAGATCATCCATATCATATGTTGTTTTTTGTTAAAATTAATGTTGGTATTTACGGGTGAAAAACTAATTTGGTTAGATTACGAATATTTTTCATCAAATTCTTAATATTTAAGAATAATGCATTACATATAGTATAATAATCAATTACATAAAAGAGTTTTAATATATTATATGTATGTAATTGAAATCAAATATCTTTCTATTTTTCTTTATTTATATTTCTACAAATAAATAATGTCAAAGATAGAACTTAAAGGGTATTTTTATTTTTAAGACAAAGATGGGGCGAAGTTTTTTTACGATGCGCTGCAAGGGAACTGTTTTGTAAAAATACCAAATAAAGGGGCTTAAATTGAATTTGTTTTCTCAAAAATCGAAAAGCAAAAAGCCCCGAAAGTCGCGATCCCTGAAAAAAGCATATCGAAAGAACCCCTTTTACATTTCCTCGTAACCCACGTGCTAAATTGCGCCGTATGTTGCCAGTTTTTCCCTTCCCATCAACTTTCTTTTCTCCTCAAAGATATCAATTTTAATGATTTGTGATACATTATTTAATTCTGACCTTTTAATTAGGCCGAGAAAATGGTATATTTGTATGTCGTATTACCGTGTTAGATTTTTGGCTTCTCACATTAGTTTTGTCACACGTGATGGATCAAGATTTATGTTCTTTTTTTAATACAAACTAATTTTTTTTTTAAAAACAAACATTTCATTAAAACTAGCAAAGTGGCCCACGATTGTGCGGGTTAGATTGCTTTTTATATAATTGTTAAAACATCGCAATGTATTTTTTTTATTTGTGTGTTATAATATGCTATGAAAGACATTCAAAAACTGATAAGAATACCAACTCGTTCTCCATAGTATAAAAACATTATAGAAATGATCCATACTGTACAAAAAAGTATACGTAATTTGTCAATATATAGAAAAACATTACAAAGTCAAAATTGTAAGTTTACTTATTTTAATTATCAATATATAGAAAAACATTACAAAGTCAGAATTGTAAGTTTACTTATTTAACCTCAAAAGGAACATTAAAATCACCTCACCAAAAAAACATACCACCACCTAAAATCTTCTCCAAAACATAATCTAGGGTAACTCCTGTTGGTATACACATATAAAAGTTTCCCGGCTAATATGTTATTTGAATACAGGGGTATTTTTGTCATATGTACAAACCCTTGTCTGCAACCTCAATTTTAAACACTTGTAAGCGTTGTCCGGAATGGCTTTACAACCTCTATGTTAGAATATTGTCTTTGATTTTCATTCTTGAGAGGTTCCTGTAAAGAAAGATTAGATGCAAACGATGTGGCTGAGACTCGAGTTGGACTCGATTCCCTTAAACAGATTCGTCGTCTGTTCCCAAGGTACAACAACCTAAACAGTACTGTGTACTGCCGGATATCACCACTTGCCTGAAAGAATCGCCGGAAGCAGGAATGCTGAGAAGGAAGAAGAAGAAGAGTAATGTCATTCGTGTGTCTGAATGAGAAGGCAAGGTCTTCTTTTATAGTTGAATCGTGAAACGGAAACAAATCACTAATTGATTGAGCGTTTAATGGCAATAAATGTCATTAATTAGGCAATTAATGCATCCGTTACATAATTCAAAAACAAGGGTAGCGCGCGCCCGAGTTTTCGGAGCTGCATTCGTGTCCGCAGGTCGCGCCCATGCACGAGTTCGAAGTTTTTGGACTATGAAACCAAGATTTGCACCCCCCCCCCTCGCGCGGGTAGGAGTTGTAGCATAACCATAGACACAAGCTTGTAAGCTTTCCATGCAATGAAGCTTATAAAGTTTGTTGAGTTTGGTCTCTCTACCAATGTGGGACTCATTCCCACATTCCTCTCTTTTGCTAAACTTATTCTCAAATACCCATTTTTGAGTATCGATATCTCATTCACTTATACTTTATTTTGGATATATAATATATCGTTTCAAAGTCCGCATGGAAGAGAACACGAACTCACTTAGAGTTTGTTATATATACAACATATGTATATATTTATATATGTCCAAAGTTAGTAAAAAAAAAAATATAAATGTTTTTACTAAATTTCCAACAATCCCCCACATGAATGGAGATCGATCTCTGCACATCCAATTTCCAGACGAAATTTTCAACAGTTGAATCCTGCATAGGATAGGTAGGTATTACCCTTTGAACCTTCCCTTAAGAAGTTACACTTAATCTCCTAGCAGTTAGTAGATCTCGATGTCTTTGAACTAAGCTGCCATTTATGTAGACGACAATGTAAGTCTCATAGGACTCTCCCTGACAAGGTCATATCCTCATAGACGTGTTCGTTTTGGTCATGAACACTAACCTGGTTCGGCAAGAGCTTTAGGAATTTTTGCCCCTATAATTCCCTTCGAAGCGACCCCACTTCTCTCTCACATAGGTGATTCTAAGAATCATTAAAAACCATATGTTTAGCCTAATTCTTTCACTACATAAAGGAATAGACTAGGAAGAAATGTTAACTCCACCCACAGTGACCTGCCCCACTCATACAATTAGGTTATCCTTTTGAACCCAGATCTTGGGATCTCCAGTCTTCTGGGTAAGGTTTCTTCGTATGAATTTATTCATTCATGGGCTTTAGTCCCATTCCTCTTGACGACTTATAAACTACATCTCTACTCAAGCCTTTTGTAAGCGGATCCACAATGTTATCCTTTGACTTCACCCAGTCAACCGTGATAACTCCCGTAGAGATTAGTTGTCGTATCGTTTTATGTCTGCATCTAATGTGCCTTGATTTCCCATTATACATTGTACTTTGAGCTCTACCAATTGCCGATTGGTTATCACAATGTATACATATGGCCGTTACCGGCTTAGGCCATTCGGGAATGTCCTCTACAAATTGACGTAGCCACTTCGCCTCTTCAGCACAAATATCTAAGGCGATAAATTCAAATTCCATCGTGGATCTAGATATAACTATTTGCTTAGATGATTTCCATGCTACAGCAGCACCTCCAAGTGTAAACACATATCCACTTGTAGATCTAGAATCTTTTATGTCAGATATCCAATTTGCATCCGTGTATCCTTCGATAACTGCTGGATGTCTGCCATAATGCAATCAATATTCTTGCGTGTATCTCACATACCTCAGCAACCTAGTAATACTCTTCCAGTGTTCAGAACTGGGTTTACTAGTGTATCTACATAGTGTGTTTGACTCAAAATCAAACCACTTTGGGTTCTTGTGATCTTCACTCCAAGAATCACATCTGCTAAACCCATATCTTTCATGTCGAACCTGGATTTCAACATATCCTTCGTGGATCTTATTATCTTGTCATCACTACCAATGATAAACATATCATCAACATACAAACACAAGATGACATATCCATGAGGGGTGTTTTTCACATAGATACACTTATCACACACATTGATTCTAAAGCCACTTTCCATCATGACTTGATCAAACTTTTGATGCCATTGTTTAGGAGCTTGTTTTAATCCATATAGAGACTTAACAAGTTTACAAACCTTGTTCTCTTGTCCTGAGGCAATGAATCCCTCGGGTTGCTCCATATAAATTTCTTCTTCCAACTCCCCATTTAGGAAAGCCGTTTTCACATCCATTTGATGAACTTTCAAGTTTCTGATAGCTGCAATGGCAAGAACTAATCTAATTGATGTTATCCGCGTTACCGGCGAATAGGTATCAAAATAGTCTAGACCTTCCTTTTGTCTATAACCTTTTATTACTAGTCTTGCCTTGTATTTATCAATACTGCCATCAGGTTTCATCTTTCACTTAAAAATCCAACGATAACCTAGTGGCTTGCTACCTGGAGGTAGATCTACTAGTTCCCATGTATGATTTTCTAAGATAGATTCTACCTCATTTTTGATGGCTTCTTTCCAATGAGGTCCCTTAGAAGAAGTTACCGCCTCTTGCTAGGTTTTAGGTTCACTTTCCACCACATAGGTGAAAAAATCATCACCATATGATTTTTCAACTCTAGCCCTCTTACTTCTTCTGGGTTCTATCTCTTCCTCCTCGGATTGAGCTTGTTCTTCCTCTCGAACAACTTCATTATTTGGTAAAGATGGGCTTTCAACTTCATTGTTCAAACAAGGAAACACATCTTCAAAGAATGAAGCATTTCTTGATTCCATTATGGTATTCTTGTGTATTTCAGGATTCTTAGAATCATGCACAAGGAACCGATAAGCACTACTACTTTGTGCATACCCAATGAATACACAATCCACTGTTTTAGTGATGGGTTTTGGTCATAAGACATCCTATGTGCTCATACAAACCCTAATGCTTGGATCTAGGTTTCTCTATTGTACATGCTTTGAATCCAAGACTATACACCCTAATTCTAGCATATGGAAATCAATATTAACATATAATTAGGTTTAAGATATTACCTTGATTGTTATGGAGCAATAACAATCCTAATTCCTCCTTGAATTGACTTTGGAATGCTTAGAGTCACAAGTGTCACTCCTCTAATGGCTTACAAACACCAAGAGCAAATGGAGAAGGTATAAAGAGAGAGGAGAGAGGTTAGAATTCATCCTTAGGACTTCTTGGGAACAAGTACACGAATTCTAAGGCCTTAGGGTCTTTATATAGGTGTAGAGATAGGGTTTCAGTCATTATCCTTATCTAGTTGCTTATCCACAAAGCAACCATAAGATAAGCCTTGAAAACCCTTATCCTTTATCCTTTGGACGATTTCAAGGATCCTTATCTCCTTGAATTCGTTCAACCCATATTTAGGATAACCATTACCATATTTTGTAACTATCACATAATTACAATTCAGCCCCTTTAGTTTAATTAATTACACTTGATCACAAAATTAATTCCTAATTAATTATTGACCAATATTAATTAAGCAAATATGATTTCTCCTTTAATATATTATTCTTATAACATATTAATAAATCATAATAACCTCTCTCTCTTTATTTATTTCTCCAATCAAGTTGCTTTGGTGAAGGCAACCCAAAAGGACCATGCACCATGGGGTCAAGTACATACCAAAATAGTTATGGACTTAGACACTAATCCAACAGTCTCCCACTTGGATAAGTCTAATAACTATTCTGCGTATGACTTCAGATCCTGATCTGCAATCGTAGCTTTCCAAAGCCGCTGTCAACTCTGATCCTATCAGAAACGCGTGTCCTTAGATAAGGGATCATATATTCCTCCATTCTATATATCGTATGAGATATGGTTTCAAATCATTCTCTTTGTACTACTTCTCGATTTCCGATTTATGACGACAGACTAATTGAACAAATCAAATTAGCCCTAGCCCGGCCGAGCATTTACGTTTGTCATCACTAAACCATCGAGGGGCCCAAAGATATCGCTTTTATCCTTCTTTGGATAAAAGGAACGGATAAACTTTGATACAATGCTTGCTTGCACTCACTAACCAAATCACACACAACAATATGTTTTATAACACCAAGTTACTAGTGCATTTTCATATTATCAATGTGCAACCAATTAGCAAGATACAACTCACACATCTCGGTTTCAAGAATATAAAATGTTATCGTCTCACCAATCACTCGTGATACAATTCATGGAGTGATCCAAGTGAGCGTGGGTTTAATCCAATGCTCAAATTCATATTCATAAGCACTCATGAATGTTGAAGCAAACATTTGCTTATGTCTAATAATCTTTTAGACAATCCACACACCAATTCACGACAGTCTTCATTCATATCTACTTCCAACATATGAACGACTGTGGCCCGTTTGAATAATTTGATTATTCTTAATAAACTCAATTATTCTGGAAGTCAAAACATGCAAAGTGAAACAAAATAATAATACTAATCCCATATGGCCTCAACCCTTTGAGCATAAATAAAACATGTTTTATTTATCACCATATCGATTACTCATTATTTGTCGTTTCGGGTAATCAACTTCTTACTTGAATTATTACACCTGTCCCATGCTCCTAGCATGCACACAATGTTTACCTATGGTTCTTACTTTTGTGAAATAGACAAGTTGAACACATTTCCAATCATTCTCATTTTACAACTCCAAATCCATTTTCTTAAGTGTAAGAATATCAAATTCTTGTTACTTATAGAATATACTAGATTCTAACACTTTATGCAACGATCCTTTTGTAATGTCACTGCACCAAAGTCTCAAAGACTATTGCCAATGATATTACAAAGTCCTCTAACGTAGATTGTTACAAGACAATTCCTTAGAGATGATGTCTCTCACTCAAAGTACATTCCTTTGAACATCCTTTTGCATAAAAGTTTCTAATCTAGACATAGATTTTCAATATTTACTTCCTAATATGAACACGCTTCCATATTTTCCTCATGACAACTCATTCTTAATAGAATCTTTTCTATTTGTAATGATGTCGATATGGTCCATCCAATATGGAAACATTTCCATATTTTCCAATACTATACTTCCAACTACTCACAAGCGACCAATCCTCGTCGAACTTTGGATTGTCCTTTGATAGTTGTTTAATTATTTTAGTCAAAACCCATTCTAGTCCCTTTTTCCCTCTAAATGCGCTAGACAATTGGAAAATTTTAGAATGGTCAAACATTAAAGCATTTGCAATCGATCCTATACCCGAAGCGTATGGGACACGACGCATAATGTTTTATTTGCTATGTTCTCAAAATTCGAATTGTGAAGAGGAATGTCGTAATCATAATCGAAATTTTAAGAACACACTATGTACCTTTGACTAAATTTATCAACATTTCTTAACCTAATCCTTTAGATTTGAAATGAAGCATAATATTCTCTCCCTTAATTATAGCAAAACAACTTTACAACCCTTACGACTTTGCAAGGTATAACTCTTGTTTTTCTATAATTAATATTGCCAACTTGCAATACTTTCTATAATAATCATACAATCATAACTTTTATGCTCCCATTATCATGATGATTACTATAAAACATAACACTTATGCTCCCACTAGCTTCGACATGTATTCATAAACATCTTAACTTTCAGAAAGACAATACCTATTGAATTTCTTAAGTCCATGTTTCTAATACTTAGTGCTTTGATAATCTTTTATCAAGGATTCTTGAACTTATACACCTTTGCCTTTAGATAAATCATATGTGTGTCTCAACAATTAAGACTAATTGCCAAACCTCACAACTCAAATTATGGAAAGGGATACCGTAACCATGATCGAATTCGAGAATGCAATTTTACAATCACTATCTTCTTAAAATCTTTCTTAGTGAAAGCATTTCCTCACAATCATTTTCATGAAGGAGGAAATCTTATGACACTTAGATTTAAATGGTGTATTTGTTCATATCCATGTGAATTTGTTAAAACCAAAGTTTACGACAAATTCAAACTCATATGAACCGAGCCTTTTTTAATCTTGATTTCTTGCCTTATGGTAGCACAGCTGCCCACCACGTCTTCCAAGTAGTTAAGCATCTCACCCTTTTCCTATCAATGTACCTTTCATTGATCAAGGTGCTTTGCCTTTTATGCGTTCAAAATGAGTACTCATAGGACTCACATGCATAATTAACTCTATTGGAACAGCACAGAATCAAAATATCATCAACACGATAGGTTGTAAAACTCAACTCGTGTGGTAGTGATGATCGATAAGGTTTATTTGATTTGTTCTTGAAACTTTTCAAGACCATTAAGACTCCCACTGACTCCTTGACATATAAGATTCTCTTGTCAATAAACATTTGTTGACAACCAAATATTCAAGAGTTAGTGTAGCTTTTATCAAAACACTTCATAAATTGGACCAAGTTGGTCTTTGTCTTATTCAAGACATCACAACTTTCCACATTTTATGAATGTTATAAACCTTTAATACTTTTCACTCATTGCCACAATCTTAACTTTAAGACTTGTTATTGGAACGAAGTATGATAGACTTCTTGATTTAACCATTTCTTCAATCCTTGATTCCTCTTCTTAAACATATAATTGTACTAAGACTTACTTAGAGGATCAATTGAGACATGGTTCTTAATCATTAAGACCCATTATAAAGCATAAAAGCTACTCTCCCTTCTTCTTAGAATGGAGAAACTTTTATCTTTCTGCCTACTTGATTCTTCTTGTTCGTTCTACTATTGATCTAAACCCTTTAATCAATTCAGAATTACACTTAATCTTGTAAGTGTAATCATATTTACTAAGCCTTTAGTAAATCATGACAAATATCTTTGTTACTCTTATGGTGAACTTGATCAACACACAACTTTGTGTACTCGATCTCCTAGTCCTTCACTTGACACTTTGTCAACGAATTTGTCTAATTTCCAAATATGAAATTTCTCATTCACCATGCAACCAAGTTGCGTGATTCCAAATTTCAGTCCAATTAAAACTTTGGGCGATGAGAAACTCTCCCTATTTGGTAAATTCTCGACATTTCCATAAATAACATAACTAAGAATCATATCCATTCGTTGTAGAAATATGCAAACATCAATTTTCATAACGATTTCATTGCAAGGAAGTAAACAAATAAATAATTCAAACAAAATTTATCTTATTTATAAAAGCAGCGGAAAAACATTTGTCCTTACAATGCAAAATCTATTGAAAACTACGTAAAAGGAAAATTTCTAACAACTCTATCATAACTATCTAAGCTCAAAATCCGATCTTCAAGTCCATGCGATCGAGATCCATCTCTTGTGATTAGATTCATCTTGCTCTCTTATCAAGCTTCCTTTCTTTTCACCGATCCTGCAAAACATTCAAATGCAATCTTATCACATCATGTATTTGAATCAATGAATAGGAACTTAACGAAGTTAGATAGTGGATTTTACCTGAAGCGCAGTCATACTCTTTAACTCTCCCATCTTTGGAATTTTCAGGGTCTTGGGGCAGACTTCTATCCAACGCCCTTTCTCTTGGCAGCAAACGCAGGTCGGTTCTCCTAGAACGTCCTCGGAAGCATGGTCGGTTGACTCTCCCAACAAATACGCTCCATTGCTTCGCCAAATCATTTCTGATTCAGAAGCAATGAGCATGTAGGTTAGGTCAATGAGGTTGTCGTCATGATTCATCATATAATACTTTCTTTTGAACTCATTATATGATTCAGGAAGTGACTGCAAAACCCAATTTACAGCCAACTCATTCGGGAATGACACACCCAACATAATCAACCTATCGATGTGTGATTTCATTCCTAGAATGTGGGCACACACGGATTTACCATCTTCATGTTTCATTTCCAATAGGGACTTAGTGATATTGAACCTTTCAATTCTTTGATCTTGTGGGTTAGGGAGAACAATTGGAGGAGGAGGAGGAAGTGAAGCATGGTTTCTTGTTCCTCGATCGAATCGTGGAATATCATCTTCATGTGGAATGCTTGTTCCACGGGATTTTGGAAGACCATGATTGTCGAACTTTGACATCTACAAAACGGGAGAAAACAAATTCAAGTTA
The DNA here is from genome assembly GCF_052625555.1 of Lactuca saligna. Lineage (NCBI taxonomy): Eukaryota > Viridiplantae > Streptophyta > Magnoliopsida > Asterales > Asteraceae > Lactuca > Lactuca saligna. The sequence goes on from NC_136418.1 coordinate 22,471,422, forward strand.
GTTGATCGATTGAGTCCTTAGTAAATCACCCAAATGAGATACTAAGGCTAGGACCCAACACAATATGCTACAACCTAGAAAAGGGATGTCGTAATCTAGTTGCAGAATATTTGAAGGTAAGTGAATGACGATTCACTAATTTCCACCATGAAAAACGAAAAAGAAATTTAAGTTTTAAATCTATGAAAACTTCTAGATCCTTTGAGATTCATTGAACTTTCAATGACATGTTTAAATCTCGATATGCCCCTCTTGTTTGTGACTGGGATGCCGACGATCACAAAACGGGTGTGAATAACCATGCAAACTTACATGGTGCCCTCACATGTTACAATCACCCATTCGATGTGCCGGTAAACCACACACGCTCCACCAAACTATGAAAAACATTGAGTCACCCTTTGCAACCTTTACTTAGAACCATTTAGTGTGCCGGTAAACCACACACGCTCCACTAACGTCTTCGCAAGGGCACAAAGTGTAATTTCATGGAATTGCATCAATTCACTTTTGCCTAAGTAACTAAGATTGGGAATTAGAAAAACATTTAGTTACTTTGTATTTCATTATACTTATAATGGAAGGTTTCTTCCTATCCTACCCGTTCGGCTAACGACCCTCCACTAGTCAAGAGTGCGGTGGGTAAGAGTGGATACCCAGTCAATCGCCATTTTATACGCAATTTCCTTAAACACCCCTTATAGACCAGCTTCGTGAATGAGGCCTACTAACGGTAAGACTGACTTTTACTCATACATATATATAATGTTAGACTTTTAATGTTATATATATAGTATAGGGTGCATTTCATACTTTTAAAATACTATGTGGTTAACTTTAATAATTATACCTTTAATTCAATTAACTTGCAAACCAAAACTTTTATGGATTTATTAAATCTCTTTTCATTATACACCTTAATTAATTAATAAAACCATAAGGGTGTGATTTGAACTTTTCAAAACAATACTAGGGTTTTAGAATTTAACCTCCTGATTAAACCTTTTTAATCAACTTTTAAATTCCAAAACTTGAGGGCAAGTTTTGAAACATTTCAAAACAATTTAGTTTTAATCTATCTTAAAATTTCGAATTTATGACATTTAAATTAAAATTTTAAATATTAAAACTCTTGATTTAATAATTATCTTGAATTAGACTATCAATTTAATTATTAAATCATAAGGGATTATCTAAATAATGAGGATAATTACCATTTAGACATTTAAGTTATCCTAATCCCTTAAATATCTATATAGATTTCGAAAATATGGATGGATAATGCAAGATCTTGAATTACCATATATAAAAATTAGAGGATAATTACAAGATATGGGATAATCCAAATCCCTAAAAATTAGGACCTTATCTTGGGGAGGAGGCAAATTTCGAAAATCAAGGGATTATAACAAACCCTAGATTTCGAAATTTAAGGGTTTAAGGAAAGGATTTGAAGATCTTATTCAAACTCTTGCAAAATTAGGGTTTGCAAACCCTAATCTCGAAAAACCCTAGCCTCTTAGGGTTTATTGGCAATAAAACCTAATATATCAAGTTCATACAATTGAAACCAAACCAATGGCTCTGATACCACTGATGGGTTTTGGTCATAAGACATCCTATGTGCTCATACAAACCCTAATGCTTGGATCTAGGTTTCTCTATTGTACATGCTTTGAATCCAAGACTATAAACCCTAATTCTAGCATATGGAAATCAATATTAACATATAATTAGGTTTAAGATATTACCTTGATTGTTATGGAGCAATAACAATCCTAATTCCTCCTTGAATTGACTTTGGAATGCTTAGAGTCACAAGTATCACTCCTCTAATGGCTTACAAACACCAAGAGCAAATGGAGAAGGTATAAAGAGAGAGGAGAGAGGTTAGAATTCGTCCTTAGGACTTCTTGGGAACAAGTACACGAATTCTAAGGCCTTAGGGTCTTTATATAGGTGTAGAGATAGGGTTTCAGTCATTATCCTTATCTAGTTGCTTATCCACAAAGCAACCATAAGATAAGCCTTGAAAACCCTTATCCTTTATCCTTTGGACGATTTCAAGGATCCTTATCTCCTTGAATTCGTTCAACCCATATTTAGGATAACCATTACCATATTTTGTAACTATCACATAATTACAATTCAACCCCTCTAGTTTAATTAATTACACTTGATCACAAAATTAATTCCTAATTAATTATTGATCAATATTAATTAAGCAAATATGATTTCTCCTTTAATATATTATTCTTATAACATATTAATAAATCATAATAACCTCTCTCTCTTTATTTATTTCTCCAATCAAGTTGCTTTGGTGAAGGCAACCCAAAAGGACCATGCACCATCGGGTCAAGTACATACCAAAATAGTTATGGACTTAGACACTAATCCAACATTTAGGCCCTAACTTTTGTACCTTAGGTGGTGGCACTACAACTTTAGCTAGGCACCCCCACACTCGTAAGTACTTATACGATGGATTTCTTCCCATCCAAAGTTGATACGGTGTTTCATTCTTTTCTTTGAGAGGTATCTTATTTAAAAGATAGTTAGCTGACAAAATAGCTTCCCCCCACATTGACTGGTTTACATTTGAACTAGTTATCATGGCATTGACCATTTCTTTCAAGGTACAGTTCTTCCTTTCAGAAATTCCATTGGATTGAGGTGAATAGGGCGATGTGAATTCATGATGAATTCCATTTTTAGCACAAAAATCAGCATAGTGAGAAACATACTCCCCACCCCTATCACTTCTAACCACTTTAATTCTCTTGTTGAGTTGATTCTCAACTTCGTTTTTGTACAAGACAAACTTGTCTATTGCTTCATCTTTACTCTTATGTAAATATATGTAGCAATATTTCGTGCTATCATCGATGCATGTAATGAAGTATTTGTTCCCATCTTGAGTAGGAATTGACTTTAGATCACACACATCAGTGTGAATTAAATCAAGAGGTTCGGTGTTTCTTTTGATTGTTTGGAAAGACAATCTAGTTTGTTTGGCTTCAACACATGTGGGGAATTTGTGCTTTGAGTCAATATTAAGTTTTGGTATGTATTCTAGTTTAATTAATCTCTTAATTGAATTGTAATTTACATGTCCTAAGCGACCATGCCAAATATTTGAACACTCAAGCAAATAACCAGAACTAGAACTTTCATTATTCATATTGTTTGTCACCATTACATTTAATTTGAACATGTCATTCAAGGCATATCCTTTAACCACAAACATACCATTTTTGGACAAAACAAACTTGTCCGACTCAAACACTAACTTAAAACCAAATTGGTTCAACAAACCACCAAACACTAGATTCTTACGTAGTTCAGGAACATACAAAACATCCCTAAGCTTTCTTTCCCCGAAGTCATTTTTAGAATAACATCACCAACACCTTTGATATCTGCAGTAGCTGCATTTCCCATGTAGAGCTTCTCACCATCTTCAACTTCTTTGTAGGTGTTAAAAACACTTTTGTCATGACACACATGACGAGTAGCTCCCGTGTCAATCCACCACTCCTTTGAATTTGTATTCATGAGATTCACTTCAGAAACCATAGCCATGAGATCAGTTATCATGGCCACCCACTCCATGTTATCATTCACCATGTTTGTTTGACGGTTTTCCCTCTTAGGTTGAGGGCACTCCGAAGCCTTGTGACCCGGTTGGCCACGGTTGTAGCACTTGAACTTCTTCTTGAAAGTTCATGCGTTGGGGCCTAGGTTTTTTCCCTTTGCTTTCCCTTTGTGAGGTCCTTTGCCTTTGCTTTTGGAAGTTTGACCAGTTTCCACCATATGAACCTTAGAAAATTCAACTTCACTTCCTTTCTTCAAGGCCATTCTATTGTCTTCTTCAATGCGAAGACGCACCACTAGTTCCTCCACAGACATCTCCTTTCACTTATGCTTAAGGTAATTTTTTGAAGTCTATCCAACCAGGAGGAATTTTTTCAACCATTGATGAAAATTGGAATGATTCATTAAGATCCATCCCTTCTGCATTGTTATTATGTATAATGACCTGAAGGTCTTGGACTTGACTCATAACAGATTTCGAGTCAACCATTTGGTATTCCAAGAACTTAGCAACAACATGCTTCTTAGTTCCAGCATCTCCTGTCTTATACTTCCTTTCCAACGACTCCCATTCCTTAGCAGTTGCAACTTTACAATAAACATTGTAAAGTGCATCTGTTAGCCCATTCAACACATAGTTGCGGCACAAAAATTCTGAATGCTTCCGTGCATCCACAACAGTCACAGATTGAGCATCAGCCTGCCCCTCAGGAATTACAGGAGCAGTTTCTGTTAGGAACCGAGCCAGGTTCAAGGTGGTCGAGTAGAAGAGCACCTTCTGTTGCCACCTCTTGAAGTTCAGACCAGAAATTTTTTCAGGTCTTTCAGCATGATTAGCCATGATGTTTGGAACCGGTGCATTTGGGTTCACAACAGGGGTAGCACCAACAGCAGGAGTTCCAGTACCAACGGGAGTTGCAGACATTCTGAAAGAATCGTAACCACAATCAAATATTTTATTACAAGAAAATAAAAATTGATACAAACTCGATTTTAGAATAAAAGAATAGAAAATGAAAGTTTTTAGGACAAAGAATAAATCTGTTTAAGACTGTTAGAATATTGTCTTCGATTTTCGTCCTTGAGAGGTTCCTGTAAAGAAATATTAGATGCAAACGATGTGGCTGAGGCTCGAGTTGGACTCGATTCCCTTAAACAGATTCGTCGTCTGTTCCCAGGGTAGAACAACCTAAACAGTATTGTGTACTGCCGGATATCACCACTTGCCAGAAAGAATCGCCAGAAGCAGGAATGCTGAGAAGGAAGAAGAAGAAGAAGAAGAGTAATGTCACTCGTGTGTCAGAATGAGAAGGCAAGGTCTTCTTTTATAGTCGAATCGTGAAACGGAAACAAATCACTAATTGATTGAGCGTTTAATGGAAATAAATGTCATTAATTAAGCAATTAATGCATCTGTTATAGAATTCAAAAATAAGGACCAAAACTGTCAAGTTTAGCAAAAACGAGGGTAGCGTGCACCCGAGTTTTCGGAGCTGCATTCACGTCCACAGGTCGTGCCCATGCACGAGTTCCGTGTTTTTGGTCTACGAAACCAAGATTTCCACCCCCCCCTCTCGCGCGGGTAGGAATTGTAGCATAACCATAGACACAAGCTTGTAAGCCTTCCATGCAATGACGCTTATAAACTTTGTTGAATTTGGTCTCTCTACCAATGTGGGACTCATTCCCACATTCCTCTCTTTTGCTAAACTTATTTTCAAATACCCATATTTAAGTATCGATATCTCATTCACTTATACTCTATTTTGGACATATAATATATTGTTTCGAAGTACTCATGGAGGAGAACACGAACCCCCTTAGAGTTCGTTATATATACAACATATGTATATATTTATATATGTCCAAAGTTAGTAAAAAATATAAATATTTTTACTAAATTTCCAACACTCTACACTCTAGTACAGTTTTAGTATTTATCACAGATGATACATTCTTTTATCAAAAAAAAATCACAATCTATGATGAAAGAATGATTAAGCATTGCTTTATTAAACTAATCCTATCATATCTCAAGCAAAATTTTAGAACTTAAAGATGTAACTTTTGTTATTATTAAGTTGTATAACAATTAGTATAAGTGCAACAAACTTACTTTTGACAGCCAATTTTGGAACTTAAAGATGTAACTGTTGTTATTATTAAGTTACATAACAATTAGTATAAGTTCAACAAAGTTACTTTTGACAGCCAGAACCCTTGAAACAACAACCAATCTAGTGGTAGAAAACGCATGTACAACAGCAAAGTAAACACCCTCGTTTGACCAGAATGTGGACATTGACAACAGTTAGCAGTTGATAACAAACCTTTGATTTGAACATCCAATGAAAAATAGTACAAAAAAACTTTTCAATATCATAATCAAAATACAAACAAGACTAAAACATATTATGAAGCGATTATAACAAACAACAAATTAAAACCGAAAAACTAAAATAGGAACACATTATAGAATAATGAATCTCAACCTAGATTTCCATAAACATCACACTTATAATCCAAATAACAGGTTGTGAATAGATTGAAAAGAACATCTTAAATCAAAGAAACTAACCTATGAAAAACCGATTCATTATCTCGAATTTCATCAACATGAATGAAGTTTATGAGTCATCGATCGGTTAAGAGTAAGTAAAATAGTTGCAACAAACAGGGGTACTGTATAGCTGAAATATCCTGATTATAGAAAAATTGGATTGTTATCTCGATTATGAAATAGGAATATGACAAAATGAACATGTTGAAATACAAAACTTATCATTTCTTCTTTTTGAATAAGTTGTTGTATCTGTCTGTGTCTGAATAAAGTCATATCCAAGAACGAAAATCTCCCAATTCCCCAAAACCAGACATACACGATTGTGAATTTTCTAAAAAAAATAAACCTTTCATGGACAGATAAGATGGGAAAATAGTGGAGATGGTGTTGTACCACGCATCACCGGTAACTGCTCGGACGATGATGGATATGTCGAAGCTGAGATAAGCTGGTTGAGAATCTTCTCGCGGTGGAAGGACTGGATTAACTATTGGGTTTTGAGCAATCTAACACTTCCTAAGTGTGCATGCAACCCTAATAAACCTTGGATCTATGTTTGTCTAAATACATGCAAAATAATAATTTTCCAAGGTTTATAACCTATCTAACATGACATGGGGAACATTTCAACATAAAAGAGTTAGTAGAGATTACATACCTTTTGGTGGGTTTGGTTCTAAGGAGTTTGAGGGCCAAGCACCAATAGTGTGAATGCCTCAAATGGAATCACAAACACCACAAACTCTTGGAAAACTTTGAGAGAGTATACACCTTGTATAAAATCAGCCACACACATGCACACACACACTAGTTCACTAGTTTTCTCTTAGGCTCCATTTCATGCTCCATAAGCATGCTTATGTAGTGTGCATGGTTAGGGTGAAACCCTAATAACCCATGTCTTTTCCTTTCCAAGGATCCATGGGTTAAAAGCTCCATGGATCATCCATGGACTTCCACATAAGCCTAGCCCATTAACAAATGAGTATTAGCCCACACTATATAAAACAAATAGCCCATAATCTAATTAGTCTTTCTTTTAATCTCTAAATTAATTCATAATTAATTTATGACTAAAACTAATTAAATAACGTAACTTCATATTAATATATTATAACTCATAATATATTAATAAACATATGTGTATAACTCTCATAAAATTATCCATAATAGTTTGGATGAGATGCAACCCAAATGGACCATGCCGGTCGGGTCAAGTATATACCAAATAAGTTATGGATTAGACACCTTATCCAACAGACTCCCACTTGGATAAGTCTAATAAATGTATTTGCCTATAACTTCAGGAACCAAATAGCAATCGTAGCTCTCGAAAACTCCCTCGAACAATGAAGACTCTGTCGAACTATGAAGCGCCATTTTAGATAAGTGATCACATAATCCTCTGTTCTCATGATATCAGCCGGACAAACACATGGAACTATGTCTTGCTTATTGTCTAGCAGTTGTTTCTCGATTTTCCGATTTGTTTGACGAAGAACTTCACTGAACACATCGGTTTAGTTCTGACCAGGCCTGGTACATGGGTCAACACAAAATCATCGAGGGGCCCAGATATCGCTTCTATTTCTAGAAGGAACAGATAAACTTCGACTGATATGCTTGTTCTACTACTTATTGAATTGTACACAAAGGCACGTTTTATAACATCAAGTTACTGATGCGTTTACGTGCAATCAATGCACAACCAACTCATAGGTAACAACTCATATCTCTAGGTTTAAAGATTTATATGATGTTATCGTCTCACGATCACTCGAGATAAATTCCATGAAGTGATACAAGTGAGCGTGGGTTTATACCAATACTCATAACTTATGAGTACTCATGAATGTTGCAGCAATCATTGCCATGTCTAAACACCTTTAAGGCATCTACAAACCCAATTCATGACAGTCTTGATTCATACCTACTTCCGACGTACGATCGATTGTGGAGGTTTGAATAAATTAATTATTCTGGAAGTTAAAACATGCAAAACTGAAACAATAGTAAATAATTGACAATGATAGTAACACTTTACTCATAAATAAATCACAAATTTTATTCATCATCAAACGTCGATTACATTTTACAAGTTTCAGGAAAACTATCTAATATGTAAAACTAATATCGTCCCTCAGCCCGATGCGTCTCGCATGCTGAAAATGCTTAATCCTCGTCAGTCCCTTCGTAAGGGAATCTGTAGGATTCTCATCCGACGATATCCTCCTTGTCACAAGGAGTCCTTCTTCAATCTTGTGTCTTATGAAGTGATATTTTCTGTCAATGTGTCGGGATCTGCCATGATCTCTTGGTTCCTTGGCTAAGATAACCGCACCATTGTTGTCACAGAAAATCTCTATAGGTTCCTTAATAGCTGGTACAACTCCAAGGTCTCCGATGAAGTTCTTTAGCCATATCGCCTCCTTCGTTGCTTCACTCGCTGCTATATACTCTGATTCAAAAGTCGAATCAACCACCGTCTCCTGCTTGGAACTCTTCTAAGAAATTGCCCCTCCATTTAAGGTAAAGATCCAGCCCGACTGAGAGCGGAAATTATCCCTATCAGTCTGAAAACCAGCATCACTATACCCTAATACTTTCAAGTCATCACTGCCACCAAGGGTAAGGATCCAGTCCTTAGTCCTCCGCAGGTACTTGAGAATGTTCTTTACCGCGGTCCAATGATCCTTGCCAGGGTTCCCCTGATACCTGCTGACCATGCTCAAAGCAAATGCCACATCAGGACGGGTACAAGTCATAGCATACATGATCGAGCCAACCGCGGAAGCATGTGGTAATTGGCTCATCTCAGCTATCTCTGCCTCTGTACTCGGACTCTGAGTCTTACTCAGTTTGGTATTGCTTTGGATCAGTAAATCTCCTTTCTTGGAATTCTTCATGTTAAACCTTTTCAACACCTTATCCAAGTAGATACTCTGACTAAGTCCAATTAGTCTTCTACTCCTTTCTCTTAATATCCTTATCCCTAGGATATAGGTAGCCTCTCCTAGGTCCTTCATAGCAAAGCACTTCCCAAGCCAGGAATTAACCTCCTGCAAGGTTGGGATGTCATTTCCTATGAGTAGTATGTCATCCATATATAGTACCAAGAAGCTAACTATACTCCCACTAGCTCCGACATACACGCAAGACTCATCTTCGCTTCTCGAGAATCCAAACTCTTTTACCTTCTCATCAAAACAAAGATTTCAGCTACGAGATGCTTGTTTTAATCCATAAATGGATTTCTCAAGCTTGCATACTCTATTAGGGTACTCTGCACTGACAAAACCCTCTGGCTGATTCATGTACACATCCTCAGCCAACTTTCCGTTAAGGAAAGCGGTTTTGACATCCATTTGCCATATTTCATAATCATGAAATGCTGCAATGGCTAACATAATCCTAATAGACTTAATCTTTGCTACCGGCGAGAAGGTTTCATCATAATCAATACCTTGAGTTTGAGTAAAACCCTTCGCAACCAGTCAAGCCTTATAAGTATGCACTTTTCCTTCCATGTCTGTCTTCTTCTTGAAGATCCATTTGCACCCGACTGTTTTACGTCCTGGTACATTGTCAACCAAGTTCCAAACTTGATTGTCATACATGGACTGTATCTCGCTGTCCATAGCCTCCTTCCATTTAGCAGACTCCGGGCCTGCCATGGCTTCCTTAACACTGCTGGGTTCATCCAAATTTACCAATGTACTATCACTGATAAACGTATCACCTTCCATAGTAATATGAAAACCATAATAAAACGAAGGTGTGTTCCTAACCCGTGTGGAACGCCTTGGAGGTACAGATTCGTCAGTTGGATCAACAGGAGTTTCCTCCTCAGGTTGATTGCTAGTGTCTGAGATTCCTTCACCAATTGATTCTTGAATTTCTTCAAGATCAATCTGCCTCCCACTGTCTCCTTGTCTTATAAATTCTTTCTCGCGAAAGATCCCTCTTCGTGCTACAAAGACCACATTCTCACTGGATCTGTAGAATAGGTAACCGAAGGATTTCTGTGGGTAGCCGATGAAAATACACCTTTCACTTCGGGGTTCAAGCTTATCATGAGTTTCACGCCTCACGAAAGCTTCGCAACCCCAAATTTTGATGTGGTCTAAATTGGGAACCTTCCCAGTCCACATCTCATGAGGTGTTTTGGTAACCTTCTTTGTAGGGACTAGATTAAGGATATGGGCGGCAGTCTCTAAGGCATACCCCCAAAAAGAGATTGGTAACGAAAATCGACTCATCATAGAGCGAACCATGTCCAACAAGGTTCGATTATGCCTCTCAGCTACACCATTCAGCTGTGGTGTTCTGGGAGGAGTCAATTGTGAGACAATCCCACACTCCTTAAGATAGTCAAGGAACTCGGTACTAAGATACTCACCACCTCGATCGGATCGAAGCATCTTAATGTTGCTGCCCAATTGATTTTCTACTTCCTGTTTGAATTCCTTAAACCTTTCAAAGGTTTCGGACTTATGTTTGATTAAGTAGACATACCCATATCTACTAAAATCATCAATAAAAGTCACATAATACCGATTAGCGTCCCTTGTGGCGGTTTTGAATGGCCCACATACATCAGTATGTATTAGGTCCAACAAACCCTCACCCCTCTCACAAGTTCCAGTGAAGGGTGATTTTGTCATTTTTCCAAGTAGACAAGATTCACAACTATCATCCGATTTAAGGTCAAATGATTCCAAGACTCCACTCTCTTGGAGTTGGCCTCTGCGTTTCTTATTTACATGTCCAAGACGACAATGCCACAATGATGCTTTATCTAGGCTAGTAGAAGAATCAATATACAACACATTATTTCCTAAGTTGTCTACAATCGACACAGTTTCATACACACCATCACAAGGTAATGCTTTAAAATAAAACACATTATTAAAGAAAGCATTAATACCACCACATTCATTATCAAACGAAAAGGTAAAACCTTGTTTGTACAAAGCATGAAAAGAAATAATATTCCTCGCCATTTCAGACGAGTACACACATTTATTCAAATCAAATTTTAACCCATTATTAAGCAACAAAGTATAAACTCCAATCTTGGAAACAGGTGAAGCCTTCCTATTCCCCATGATTAAGTTTATCTTTCCGTGCTCCACATCCTCACTTCTTCTTAGGCCCTGCAAATCAGAACATATGTGAATACCACATCCTGTATCAAGCACCCAAGAGTTAGAATATGTTGAGTAATTAGACAATATAGTGTAAATACCTGCATGGGTGGGTTTCACTTTCCCATCCTTTAGATCCTGCAAGTACTTAGGGCAGTTTCGCTTCCAGTGTGCCTTTTCATGGCAATAAAAGCATTCAGCATCCTTGGGAATGGCAGAAGGAGTGGCAGAACCGTTCTTGGTCTTTGATGAGGAGCCTTCAAGAGACTTTCCCTTGGTACACTTCGAAGGGTGCTTCCTCTTCTTCCCTTTGCCTTGCCCAATAGCTAAAACAGGGGTAGATGTTGGAGTAGGAGTAGTAGAGGTAACAACCGCTTTACCCTTAAGACCGGTTTCAACGGTCTTCAAGAGTCCTTGAAGCTTGCTGAGGGTAACTTCCTCCTTGTTCATATGATATGTCATTCGAAAATGATCATAACAAGAAGGCAAGGAGTGCAAAATGATGTCAATTGCCAACTCCTCGGGGATGTTAACATTCAGCTTCAGCAAACGGTCCACATACCTTTGCATCTTTTGCATGTGGCCCATGACGGATTCACCGTCCTTCATGCGGGTAGTTATTATGGAGGAGATTATTTCATACCGCTCCTGACGAGCACTCTGATGGTACCTTTCCATCAGGTCTTGGTGCATCTCAAAAGGGTAGAAATCTTCATATGACTTTTGGAGCTCGGCTGTCATCGTGGCCATCATGATACATGCCACCTTAGTAGCATCTCTCTCATGAGTCCTGAATTCAGCGATCTCCTCAGGAGTAGCAGTAGACTCATCAAGTTCTTTTAACTCCTTATCGAGGACATATTCCTTATCCTCGTAACGAGTAACCATCCTGATGTTCCTAATCCAATCCATGAAGTTGGAACCATCAAAGATGACCCTCCCACAAAGATTCATGAGAGAGAAAGAACCAGTTGGGTTAGAGCCCGAAGCATTAGAGTTGGAAGACATCTTTAAAGAGAGTAAGTTTAGATTAGATATATATGATCCTTAATAAGGCACCCAAATGTAATATTAAGGCTAGGATCCAGTCACAATATATTACACTTAGAAGAGGGATGCCGTAATCTAAGTAATAATATATTTGAAAGGTAGGTGAATGACGATTCACCAATTTCCACCATGAAAATGAAATGATTTATTAGGTTTAATTGGATTTGAAATTCCTAGATTCTTTTGAGATTCATTGAACTTTTCAATGGCATGTTTCAATCTCGATTGTGCCCTTCAAGTTTTGTGACTGGGATGCCGAGGATCACAAAACAAGGTGTGAATAACCATGCTAATTCACTTGGTACCCTTAATATTATCACCTAATCAATGTGCCGGTTAACCACACACGCTCCATTGATCTATGACAAACATTAAGTCACCCTTCGTGATCCTTACTAGTCCTAGTTAGTGTGTCTGTTAACCACACACGCTCCACCAACGACTTGGTAAGGTACAAAGTGTGAATTCCATGGACTAGCACCATGTTCACATTTTTCCTAAAATAACTAAGATTGGGAATTAAAAGAGTTTAGTTACTTTATAATATTCATTATACTTTTAATGAAGATTTAAAGTCATTGTTCTACCCGTTCGGCTAACGACCCTCCACCGATCAAGCAAGCGGTGGGTGAGAGTATACACCCATTAAGTCGCCATTTTATAGGCAACAACCTTATACCCACCTTATAGACCGGCTTCGTGAATGAGGCCTACTAACGGTAAAACGACTTATTCTTATACATATATATAATAATTAACCATTAATGTTATAAATAGTATAAGGGTTGAATTTTAACTATTAAAACTCTAAGGTTTGGAATTACAGTTTATTAAAGTGTGTGAAACTTTACAAATTCCAAAACTTAAGGGCAAGTTTTGTAACTTTGCAAAACTCTTCATTTCATAACTTATGAATTAAAGGTTCATAAAAATGAAGACTCTTCATTTTCATGTAACTTATGTGTTTTAAGTGTGTGTTAAATAAAAGTGACCTTTGGTAATCCATAACTTGAGGACAAATTATGAATCCCATTAAAACACATAAATGATCAAGAATTAATTCTAAACAATTCAGCAAATAATTCCTATCATTTTCTAAATTCATAAGAACATAAACATGATCATCAAAAATTCAAGAATTATATGAACACATAAATCATGGAATTTTAATATATGCTATTGTAAATGGATTAGAACAACCATTACAACAACTAAAATAAGTTTTATAACACCAAAACAATTTAGGGTAACGTTTCTAGTCTATTTCCAGCAGCAAAAATCGAGAATCTGCACTCTTTCGATCCTACTCGTCGAGTGCATGAACTGACTCGTCGAGTAGGTTGAAGTTTGCCTTGGACTCGTCAAGTCCCCCCAATGGACTCGGCGAGTCCACCATGCTGACAGCAACGATTTTGACTTTTTTCACTATTTTGCATCAAGTATCAAACAAGCAAGCCTAGGCTCCGATACCACTGTTGGGTTTTGAGCAATCTAACACTTCCTAAGTGTGCATGCAACCCTAATAAACCTTGGATCTATGTTTTTCTAAATACATGCAAAATAATAATTTTCCAAGGTTTATAACCTATCTAACATGACATGGGGAACATTTCAACATAAAAGAGTTAGTAGAGATTACATACCTTTTGGTGGGTTTGGTTCTAAGGAGTTTGAGGGCCAAGCACCAATAGTGTGAATGCCTCAAATGGAATCACAAACACCACAAACTCTTGGAAAACTTTGAGAGAGTATACACCTTGTATAAAATCAGCCACACACATGCACACACACACACACACTAGTTCACTAGTTTTCTCTTAGGCTCCATTTCATGCTCCATAAGCATGGTTATATAGTGTGCATGGTTAGGGTGAAACCCTAAGAACCCATGTCTTTTCCTTTCCAAGGATCCATGGGTTAAAAGCTCCATGGATCATCCATGGACTTCCACATAAGCCTAGCCCATTAACAAATGAGTATTAGCCCACACTATATAAAACAAATAGCCCATAATCTAATTAGTCTTTCTTTTAATCTCTAAATTAATTCATAATTAATTTATGACTAAAACTAATTAAATAACGTAACTTCATACTAATATATTATAACTCATAATATATTAATAAACATATGTGTATAACTCTCATAAAATTATCCATAATAGTTTGGATGAGATACAACCCAAATGGACCATGCCGGTCGGGTCAAGTATATACCAAATAAGTTATGGACTTAGACACCTTATCCAACATTAACATCGGTAGGTTTGGGAGAAATATTATTCGAGCCTGATGCAATTACCACCTGTAACAAAGAAAACACACATTGTAACTTGAGTTCGCGAGGAGAAGAAAGATTAAAACGTAAATCAGAGTTATTAGAACATAGAGTGGGGGAAGGTGGACCGTGATGAGATTGCTGACAGTAATGGGGGTGAGATAGCGGTTTGAAGGAGAATATGAGGAAGAAGCTACCAACATCCAGTCGGAAGAAGACATAATCCTATGGAGAGGCAATGACAATGGTTGAGAGGGTAACCTCGATGCCCATCTAAGCCCAGTTACTCGTCCCACCATCAAAACCCTGGAGGTTTCCAGGTTCAACGATGATCGATCAAAAGCAAATAGAAGTAACCCACTTCAAATTCTGAACTTATTTTGCATCAATTTCTCTATTGGGCGATGAAATTGTACGCCAAAACAAACGCATAGATAAAAATAAAGAGAAACAGTAGAAGCAACCCGACAGGTTTGAATCCGAAATCAAAGCTTCCTTACCTACATA
This sequence comes from Lactuca saligna, assembly GCF_052625555.1. Classification (NCBI taxonomy): domain Eukaryota; kingdom Viridiplantae; phylum Streptophyta; class Magnoliopsida; order Asterales; family Asteraceae; genus Lactuca; species Lactuca saligna. Next base: position 22,486,563 of record NC_136418.1, read on the forward strand.
TCCCAAATTGATGGTGGTGTAGAGGTCGAACCCTAAATCAATAGTGAGATTGGGGAGAATAAGATAAACATCGGAAGTGAGAAGAAGTTCAAATCGAGTGAGCCCTGCAATTGTACGTATGTGATTAGGAAAACAGAGGCGGTGAATTGAACGTGAAAAAATAAGAAGGAACATAGATAGGAACATTACTAGTAGCAGCACCGACTAACGCCTTTCCTATCCTTCGATTCTGTAAAAAAATACGCCTTCAAAGAGAAGCTGGTGGCAAAATAAAACTCGTTTGGACAAAAATACCCCTGAACTCCATTAACACCTTTTATCAATAAATTAAAAGGAAATTAACCAGAAAGGAAAAGAAAATAAAAAAATTGGTCCAATCACAACAAAGAACTGTTGAATTGGGAACTTTTTTTTTTAATATAATTATATAATAAAATAAATGTTACAATACTCAAAAGAACTACATACCACCACAATTAAAAGTTAAAAACACATATTCAAGCATAAACTTAAATCCTAAAGAAAATTGTGTTTCGAAAATTGTCGTCCAATTCATCTACGGGTGACATATTAACAAAAATATTATTAAACGTCTAAAGATGATCGATCAAATCGCAAGGAAGATCGTGATGGGTTTTTGAATTATGTTCCCTGTGCACACTAACAATGTGTTGGTGTGTCATTTCATTTCTCTCCTTTTTAATTCCTGTTTCATAGCTTAAGTTATTCTCGAGGCTTGTTTTCTTTTATAGGTTCTTCTACAAGTTCGAGGGGTATCTGTTTGTGTCTGTTCAGAAGTTTCCATTGTTGCCTAAATAGTGAAGTAGGAAATAAGGGGATTGTTCGTATGATTTCACACATCAAAATGTATCGTCTCCTTACTGAAGATCGTAAATGTGTTTTGTGTGAAGCTCTTTCTAGTGATGATGCTTTATTTTATGGCGGTGGTGGACACTTTGAAGGCTTTTGGTCAATGGATGCGTGGGAAGTGTATGAATTTGCATGTTGTTAGTCATCATTGTCATCACCCGGATGGTCTTGTGAGTTTTATTACATGGGCTGACGGCTTGAGTCATTACATTGTCGGTATTTTGAAGCCATCTACCAAAGAGTATGACAAAATTGTTCATATGGGTTTGGTTTTGGATGTTAGGCTCCTTGATCATGTTTTTAAAGCATCTATCACTATTTTCAAGAGTATCCCCCCACAGTTTTCACCTCGCTTTCTCTCAAGCTTTGAAAACAACTCTTTACAAGGTGATTGCCCAACACAGTTCAGTTGATGAATGGAGTTGTCTGTTACTTATTCCTCGTTGCACACTACAGGTGTTTAGTCCCAAGAATAGAGAAGCATATAGGTATTCGAATAGGAAATCATTACAACAACGCTCCATCTTGAAGTCCTCAGATACATAGGGGAAAGAGGATGATATCAATACGTTACCTAAATATATGTTTGACAGTCCTGGGGTTGGGAACATGGGATAAGGCGGAGGCATCCTTCAGAAATAGTCTACATCAAGTAACACCAACATCATGCATTGTCTCTTTAAGGTTGCAAATGGGCATTTTACCCCAACGGTGAAAGTGTTATGCTCTTCTGGTGTTGTGCCAAACAACGGTGATACTATTAAAGCTTTGGAGGACAAACACCCTTTCAGGTCTCCCACATCCATGTCGAGCCCCATAATTTTTGAACCTCCCCTTGTACAAACTTTGATTATGTATTTGGATTCATTAAATCTTTCCCTAAAAGAATTTCATGAGGGAGAGATGGCTTGAGGGCTCAACTGTAACGTCCCAAAAATACGAGCCAAAAATTTCATTTTTTAAAAACATACAATTAGCAAAACAATAGTAATAAAACATACACCGATCTTATCATTCATAAAAGTGTGCGTGTCTGGAAATCAGTTTATAAAAACATAACAACATCATAGTACAATCCCCAAGAAGATCTCATAGTGCGGAATGCAATCGTGTGTGTGATGGGCCGCTACCGTGCCAGCTCTTTCCCCTTCGAAGAAGAGGTACCTGAAACCAAAACTGAAAACTGTAAGCACGAAGCTTAGTGAGTTCCCCCAACATACCACATACGATACAATCACATAACATACATATATTGTCAGGCATATCTGGGTGCCTGACCTACCCCTTCAGTCCTCTCGACCGGATATTGACCAGTATATCTGGGAGTTGCCCCCCTTCGGTCCTCTCGACCGGATACTGACTAGCATATATGGGTGCTGGTCTCCCCTTCGGTCCTCTCGACCGGATACTGACTAGCATATATGGGTGCTGGTCTCCCCTTAGGTCCTCTCGACCGGATACTGGAGACTATTTCATCCCCCTACTACTACCACATAACACATATATCTCATAATCTATCTAGCATGGTTGGGCATGACCGCCCCTTCGGCCCTATCGACTGGTATACTGGGGACTATCTCCCCCTACTGTCACTAGCACATATCATCATATCATACTAGCACATTAGCATATCACAGGTAGTAGCAATCCTAGATGAATATCATAGAGACAAACATCTATCATACAATCCTACTGGTGGGTCGGCATTGTGGCCGTAGACCCACTGCTACTGGAAGGTAACTTAACACAAAGTAGCTGCTGATCTGCGTGGGAACTGACTGTCTTCTGCTGCTGCTGCTCTGGAAATCCTCCGGCTATAATTCCCACAAAACCCTTAGTCAAATACTGCTAATTGACCTCAGGGTAAAATGACCATTTACCCCTAACCACCCAAGAGTCAAAGTCAAAGTCAACTGCCAGTTGGCCCGACTCGCCGAGTTGACTTGCCAACTCGTCGAGTCCCTATCCCTTTGTCCGACCATAAACCCGTCTCTACTCGTCAAGTTAAGCATTGACTTGACGAATTCTCCTTCTAAACTAAAGGCCAAGTCCTTCACCCTACTCGCCGAGTTGTATGACCAACTCGCCGAGTTCATCTTCATCCGAAGAACACGCTATGCTGAGACTCGCCAAGCTGTATGAACAACTCATCGAGTCTGTTCTTGAGGTAAGAAGATTGCCTTGAACTCTCCGAGTCATGGCATCGACTCGTCGAGTTACTTCATGAGTGAGTTTGGCTTCTGACCCACTGAGTCACACCCCATGACTCACTACTTCAACCTGCAACACGAAAAGGGGAAAACTCGGGGACTCGCGACTCGACTTGCCGAGTCCGAGGGAAGACTCGCCGAGTCGGCCACATGTAAAAACTATATACTCGATTTTTCTTGAATCCAACTCATGTCATTCATAGATCTGGGCTTCTAGGACCTGATTAACACGTAAAGTTTCCAACTTTACGTGTAAATAAGCACCAATGAGGGTTTTAGGGCTCAAAATGCACCAAAAGAGTAGATCTAGGGCCTTCATGCAATATGGCTCCATAAAGGCAGTAGATCCAAGCTCCTGAAGCTTAATCATGCCTAGATCTAGAGGCTAAATGACTCATTACCAACCCTGATACACAAACAAGCTTGGGGAAAAGCTCAAGAAGGACTTTCATGGAGCTACAAGGGACAATAAGCATGAAAGCAGAGGGAAACTGAGTTATACCTCAAGGAAATCACTGAGATAACACAAGGATATCTAGCCTACTTCTTCTCTTCCTGATCTATTCTCTTTCCTCCTCCAAATCTTCAAGAAAACACACCAAAAGTGCTTCAATCTCACAAGGAACAAGGCTTAAACGAAGTAGAGAGCTCGGAGGGTGCAGGGGGCGAGTTTGGGGGCGGATAAGAGGGTTTAAATAGGGTGCAAACCCTTGAAATTTAGGGTTTCATCAGGCAGTTGGGACTCGCTGAGTCCAGAATGTGGACTCGCCAAGTCTCCAACTTAAACGTGCTCCCAAATCCGTCTCCACTCAGCGAGTCAGGCCTACAACTAGCTGAGTCCAAGGCTAAAGAAATGAAAATACTTAGATAGATTTTATGTACCAGGAACCAGGTGCTACATCAACACATTTTGGATTCCCTTTGTGGAGTAGGTGTTAGGCGTGTCATACCCAACAAATAAAGGGGTACGGTATACTCCAAAAAAAATCCCACTATATTGCACTAACAGGTAGTACAAGGTAAGTAGGGTCGATCCACAGAGACACGGGATAATTAGTATATACCTCTTTGCGCAAGGTACTATGGTCAGCAAAAGTAAAGAGGGGGGTTTAGAATGCAATGACTAAACAACCAAATTAAAAACACACGTAATCAGCTAAATGAGTGAATTAAATTCATATTTTGTAAGGACTCCAACTTCATGTATGACAACTTATCAATGTGACTCAAATATGACACAATATTCGTTCATTTCTATCTAAATTGGTACTTGAAAGTGTTAATAAGCTCTAACACTTCCCATTCACCACATTAATTAACCAAAACAAGCTCTTTGATTAACCCTAACCTTACTAACCGAATCTAAACAAGCTCTTAGAATTAGATTTAAAGATCGCATTAAGCTTTATGTGAATGTTCCCAAAAACACCCAATACTCCTCACAAGCTCGGGAGTGTAAAAGTGTATGAATAAGGTTTACACTAATTTCATTCAACAGAGATAAATTTAATGCTTTTTACTTGTTCAATTTCACAAAACAATTACGTATTTTGTAAAAGAGATAACTTGAATGACCTAACCCTAATTCAAATGGCCAATAAGAATCACAATTAGAATCAAACATTCGATTGAAGCGAAATCAAATTCATTAGATAGAAATTAAGAACAAAAATCATGTCATATGATTGAAGTCACTACCAAGAAGTCAAAACATGAAATTGGAGAAACTAGGGTTCTAGCCACACATGGCTAGAACAAGATCACAAGTTGAAAAGATGGAAATAATGTGCAATTACAACCTACAAATACTAGAAATAATGTTTCCAAATCAATACTGATCAAACCCTTGCAAAAACCTTCGAAATCGCCTCTCCAAATGTGCTCTGATATGTTATGTGTGTGTAAAAATAGACCTCAACCCGTAATATAAAAGATAGGAAAAACTGCCAAAAGTTGGTTTTTGGGTCGAACACGGCCCGTGTTAAAATAGGCTAAACTGACACGGCCCGTGTTCAGTAGCCAACACGTCTCGTGTTGATTTGCACTAAACTTACACGACCCATGTTCAGCATGATCAACAGCTCCCATTTTGGTCAACACGTCCCGTGTTGATTTTGTAGTGTAAATCCAACACGGCCCATGTACCCCTCTAACTCCGATTCCAAACTTGATTTTTCCAACTTTTGCGTTCTTCGCCCGATCATCCCAAAATCTTCACCAATGCTTCCCGACACCTCCTAAAGCACATTCCAAGCTCCGGTTTACCTGAAAAAGACATGAAAGTGTGCAAATAAAGTTGTTCTAGAGACTAACATGAATATGATGAAATGCAAGAAAAAGGACGAATAATTATGCTAAATAGATGCATGAAATGGGACTAAAAGGTGTGCAAAAGGTGCACAAATTGCACCTAACAGTAGGGTATGCTATAGCCATAGATATCCTATGTTATATCATTGCAATGATTAAGTTATGGTTAGTGAGAAGATGTCCATCCATTTTGGTAGAGTTTGTTGCATCCGCTCCTCTCACGTCTCAGATTAAACCAGACAACGAGATCCATCCAATTACAATAGACACTATATAGAGACGACTAGTTTCCAAGGTTGCTATGAATGACGTGGGCAAAGAAATGGCCAAGTACCTCAATGATTTTCAATTTAGGGTTGGTATGTCCAGGGGTGCTATGGCAATGATACACAGTGCCAATAAGGTGTTGAGTGAGCACTACACTTATGGGTCTCTTGCAATGTTTAAAGTGGATTTATCGAATGCCTTTATCTTGATGGAAAGATCATCTTTGATTCATGAGGTCAGGAGGATGTGACCTTCTATTTTTGTGTGGGTGAATTTCTTATGTGGGCAAGCAATGAGACTTTGTATTAGAGACCAACATATATGGTCTGCCATTAGGGTGCAGCAAGGCGACCCCTTGAGTCTTCTTCTTTTTGCCCTCATTTTTCATCCACGTGTGCATAAGATTAGAGACACTTGAAAGCTCATTCTCCATGCTTGGTATCTAGATGATGGGACTGTCATTGGGGATTCAAATAAGGTGGCTAGTGTGTTGGCCGTTATTCAAGTGAATGGTCCAGGCTTGAGTCTTGAGCTGAATAGTAAGTAAACAAAGATTTTTGGCCATCTTGTGATGGTAGAAACCTATGTGCCAATTTATTCCCAACGGATATACGGAGATCGTCTTAGGGTGAAACTACTTGGGAGGGCGCGGGGGGGGGGGGGGGGGATTATCATAAATGCAAGCTTTATTAGAGGATTGGCCATGAAGAAAGAGGTCAATGTTGTTGATTTGATGGGTCTTCTTCCACAACTATGTGACTCACAAAGTGAGATCCTTCTGCTTCAATCATATATCGGCATTGATTTTTTTTATTTGGTTTAAGGACATGCCAACCAGTACACATAAAAGAGGCAGCCTTGTTCTTTGACAGAGTATTGTGCGAGTCTATATAGGATATGGTGGTATGTGGAGGCCCTTTCTTTGGAGACATCCAGTGGTGGTTGGCTTCCTTACTTATTCGTTTTGGTGGTTTGGGTTTGTACTCAACATACAAGGTTTCCTCCTATGCATTTATAGCCTCGAGGGCCCAATCTTGGACATTATAGGACCACATCTTACGTGACAGTGGCATATGTGGTATGGAATCTAGTTACCTTTGTGCTTCGACTTGTCTTCCCTATACGATTGTGGGATTCGATTGTAGCGGTTTCAATAATAAGGACACCTCCTTATATCCTAAAAAGCATTGGCGTATACCCTTTTTAGCAAAGTCTTCAAAGATATGGAAGTACACATTGACATGAATGTTAGACAGAAAGCAGCTTTTGAGTGTCTTCGAGCACCTCATGCTCAAGATTTTCTTCTAACTATCCTTATTAATGGCCTCGGCCAACATATGTCTCCTTTGGAGTATTAAACTATTATTTGTTACCACCTCATGATTCCTCTTTTCCCGATTGACGAGATACACCCAATTTTCCGCAAGGCATGTTTCGACAATTTTGGGGAACATGCGGTTCATTGTAGAGAGCTCCTTAGTTTCAAGTACCGACATGATGTGGTTAGGGATGTTCTATTTGGAGCTTGTTGATGTGCTGAGATTTCTGTGAAGAAATAAGTACCAATGAACTATTTAATGGACATGTTGGATGGATGTTCCACACTTAGGCCGACTGATTTTTTGGTATTTGGATGGGTAGGAGGGAAGCATGCTTGTGTGGAACTTACTGGGGTCTCCCCTCTCGTCGATTTGAGGAGCAGCAGTTTTAGAGCAACGCATGCAACTTTGAAAGTTGTTGTGTGCAAAGTGGCAAAGCATAATAATGCATGCATAGAAACCCAACATGTGTTTATACCTTTTGCCTTTGATACCTTTGGTTTTCTCACGCCAGAGGTGGTGGAGCTCCTTAATAGAGTTCAACGGGTCATGCATTCTAATGATATATCTCCTAGATCCACAAATGTTGTTTTCAAAAGATTAGTTTTGCCACCGAGAAAGGGCTAGTGGCACATTTTGTTTCCCGTTTTCCTTCCTTCGATATGTATTGACGTTTGTTATCCTCTTAATTGCTTTAATAGTAATGACCAAACTATGTATTTATAACTAAAAATTTATAATTGTTGTGTCTCTGGGATGACTTCATGCTCATCATACTCACATATTGTGTTGCATTAATCTTCTAGTATCACATTAATTAATATGATACAATTGTACATCACCTCCATCATCTTAGTTTTATCAATATTCTAATGCTTTTTAAGAGCTCCAAACGTTTGTTCCACATCTTTCCTCGTTTTTTCTTGTGCTCTCGTGAATCTTATCCTTCTAGTATCATCGGGAGGCGATTTTTTTTAACAAACACTGAACTTTCAGGATAAATCCCAATGACAAGATAGTAACTGAATCTATAATGCTTTTATCATCAATCAAAAGAGGAATCTGATGCAGTACCATCATACATCTGATTGAATATTGGTGAGTTATTCAGAACATTAATGTCATTAAGAGACCCGACACTACCAAAGAAGGGATGCCAAATCCACATATCTTCTGAGGCTACAACTTCAAGTATAACCAACGGATAACCATGATCACCACGTGTATATTTTCCATGATACGCAACTGGACAATTTCCCTATTTCTAGTGCATGCAATCCAAGCTTCCTAACATCCAAAGGAAGCTATGAATGTTTGCATGATGATCCTACAACTGTTTTATATCATTGGTAGCAAAGAAATGAAAATAACATGGACTGTTCAACCTCATCACATGCTTGCAATGTTTGTGAATACTTTCATGTGTGATGCGTATAGACATCCTAAAACTCTCATCTAGTGCATTGAGTGGGGATGTCGAATGATAACATACAAATTATTGCTTGTATTTTTTTAAATTATGAAATCCGGTAGTACCTCTTGTATTTGAACGTTGTCGAAAAAATGTGCACGCTTTCGTCACTTCATGTACAATATGCTAAAACGAATGGTTGTCCATTCGGAACCGACATCGAAATATGTAACCTTGAAAAATGGCATGTTCATCAAAATAATCATGTATCAAACATTGGTGAGCCGATTCACGATATATATATATATATATATATATATATATATATATATATATATATATATATATATATATATATATATATATATATATATATATATATATCTTCTTCGACTTCGTTGTACATGTCTTACTTCCTCATCTAATTCTTGTTGTATGGACTTAGCAACTGTGATTAGGGCTTGTAGCAAAAAAATATAATTCATCAGAAAATGAAGAGGATGAGGATGTAGATGATGAAAACATTTTTGAGAGATGAATGGTGTAAAATATGGTTGATTTTGGTTGTATTTATAGTGGTATGAAACTGAAAAAAAAACGGTCGTTAATAGTCATTAGAGCCTCAAATAATTTTCTCTTTCATCTACAATCAAATGTCATAGGAACTACCCAAGCTTAACATGCTGACAATGAAGGGTGGGTTACATTGAGCATACCGAGCAAATGCTATATGCGACGCCAACTACTTCTCTTATTCTTAATGATTAAAAAAAATAAATATACTTTTAGATTTAAGTCATTAATTCCTTAACACTTAAGCTCTAATTTTCCAGGTCTAAATAAGATATGGTATTAATGGATACAATTTTCAAATTTATCCATTTTCATGTTCCAAATACCAGCATCTATCAATCTATGTCAAAATAAACTGAAATGTCACAAACTACTTGTATACATCAAAAGAAAAGACCAACATTGACTTGAAACTTCTCAAAGAACCCAAAAGATCATTCAAAATCATCAAAGAAACTAGAGTTTTTGAAACTCCTAAGAAACCTTTCCAAAAAAGGACCAAGAGATAAACATATAGATCTAGCATATATAACCCTAAAGGTATGACCATGCATACTTACATAGTTTGGGAAGGGTGATAATAAGGTAAAAACTTCAAGGTTTTCTTCACTTCATGCCAAGATGCAATCACATATTTCAAAGGCACTTTACAAAAAACAAGCTCTAAAAACAAGGAAAATGAGGATGTGTAGTTGTGATTTAATCGATTAAAATTACGAGATCAGATTTATAGAAGAATGATGAACATAAGATCTAAATAATGTCTGTTTGGCTCGATTAAGGTTTCTTGAAGTACAAATAATGTTTCATAGAATTCAAAGTGAATCACAAAAGTTACCTTATAACTCTAGTACTCATCTCATATATATATATATATATATATATATATATATATATATATATATATATATATATATATATATATATATATATATATATAGGTATAGAGAAAACATACAAAAAATGTAAGGGACTAAAAACACTTGAGTTTCGAAACATAATGCCCTTACAATAAACAATCTTACAAACACGCTTCAACACAAAGACTGACTAAGACACAATTCAAAACCTCACAACATATTCAAACCCTACATTCTCCCCCTTTGTTAGATGTGTCGAGTCTAAGTCAATAACATATGGCCTGCTTGATGAATCGCTCTTTGGATCTTAGAACACCAATTTATAATCTTCTTGATCTCAGCCTTATCTCCATCATTATTCTTCTTACAACTATTTGTATAATACGAACAATTAAATTTGCATAATGCTAAATTGTATACCTCTCTACATCACAAGCCTAAAACAACAATTTGGTATTCTTTCCTTACTTGTTCTTTCTAACAAAAACAATACCCAGGAGCTTCAAGCATATTTCCTCATCAACAAAAAACTCCAGATCAACTTGACTCTTTAATAAGGATTGGGGCACAAAATTTGGTTTTCCAAAAACCAAAGCTAACCTAACATTAGTCAATTCAAGATATTTATAATACTTGTATTTAAACAATTAAGTTATTCAAAGACAAGTATTATAAATATCTTGATGTGAGCAAATCCAATCAAAAAATCTTATTTACTGGTAAGCTGGAGCTTCAAAACATCAGTCCCCTTCAAAATTCTAGCCACACATATTAAGTCATGAAAGTTGATCAGAGGAAAATCCGCCACTGAGAAATCGAATGCCACATTATTTGCTCTAACAACATGATATCGATAATTCTGCAATACTCCTTTGACTAAAACATCCTTGGAGATATTGAGAACTCGAACAATTTTAACCAAAGACAAAATTTGCTCTTCTCTCTTTCCCAAAACTGTATGAAATCGAAAGTTTGTCTTTTTAAATTTCTTCTTTATCAAACTTATCTGCAATCAAATATTAAGAACCAAAAACATCATCTTTTTTACTGGGAAATCCAGCTGATTAAAATTTGTGTTTTCTGTGGTGTAACTTTTCTTTGGGACTTTTTTGAAATCGTGCATCTTCTGTGGTGTAACTTTTCTGTGGTGTAACTTTTCTGTGGCTTAATTTTACTCATAACAATAGTGCTTAGTAGAATCTCCTTTTTCCATACTAGGTGGATCATTTTCTCTTTGTTGAAGGATGCTTTAAATTTGCCTCTGTTTTTCTATTTCTTCTTCACTTGCAACTTTTTTCTCTTCTGGTGTGTAGGCTCAACACTTATGCTTTTACCCTTGCATTTAACAGCTTCTGTTATTTTTAGTGGAGGTGGTTTTGAAGATGAGCTTGATCCTCTAATCACAACACCCATCGTCACAGCTCTTATTGTAGTAATTGACTAGTTGTTGTCAAAATTATTGTATCGGAACTCTTAGGCATTGAAGAAAAAAATTGAGTAGTATTTACGTTTCCCACAACCTTTGCATCATCATCAATTTTGACTAAACCACCTTCTCCTTTGTCTAATCTTGATCTTGAACCAATTCCAACACTTTTTCTTTCTCCCCCTTGCACCCCTGTGTAAGCAGGTGGGTCATGCGTTGGCATCAGATTGACAAACTTCGCAAGTGGGACCAATTCATTGTAAATTGTTGATTCCAACAGATGAAATTTTTGATCCAAAAAATCTTGGGTAGGCAATGAGGATGAAGAAGAACCAGACTTCGAAACCAATTCTGTCAACTCTGTCAGCACTTTATCAGTCTACTTAAAACTTTAAGCATCAACCTCAACTTTCTTGTCAACCTTGGGAAACATAGAATTTTACCACTCGACAACTTTTGTGACTACATCAACAATAATATCAACTTTGCTATGGAGGAAAGAATAGTTGTGATCCAAGGCTGAAACCTCTTTCACCGTATCTACACGTGACTCTTCAATTTTCTGATTCACATTTTCACAAACCATTTTCACATCCTTAAAAAAGAGAACATGTCTTTTACGAGCAACGAATTTCAATTCTTTGAGTGCATCATTAAAAGTTGAAGATTGAGCTTTGACATGATTTTCATTATGCCTATCCATTTGCTACAACTCATTCCTTATCCTGAGCTCTTGTGCCTTTAACATATCTGAAGGGTTTTGAGCATTCTAACACTCCTATGGTGCACATGCAACCCTATAAACATTGGATCTATGTTTTATCTATTATACATGCACATATTCAATATTCCATGGTTTCATCTTAACTAGGATAATAAGAAGTATATACAATACAAGAATCTAGAGAATGGCATACCTTTTGATGGAGCTTGAAGTTTTGAACCCTTAAGACCTTAGTGCCCCAAGTGTTGCACCTCAAATGGAATCACACATCACCAAAAAGACTTGGAATAACAAGAGAATAAGGATACTTACGTTCCCTCTTTTGAAATCGGCCTTGCCCTCTTTTCTATGCACTAGTGCCAATTTCATGAACCAAAGACCTCTTTATATAGTGTGGAGGGTTAGGGTTACATTCATGTAAACCCTAATACCCATAACCTTTCATTTCCATAGGATCCATGGGTTAAACACTCCATAGACTATCCATGAAAGCTTAGCCCAACTTAAATGAACTTGGGCCACCACACACACACACACACACATATATATATATATATATATATATATATATATATATATATATATATATAAGAGTCCATATTTAATTAATTCCTTTTGTATCAATAAATTAATTAATGATCAATACTAATTAAATAATATGATTTCATATTAATATATTAGAACTTATAATATATTAATATAAATCACTAGTATCCTTTTTTTTCCTCATTTTGTCTATCCAATTGTTCCGATGCCATGCAACCCAAATGGACCATGCCAAATCGGGTCAAGTACATACCAATTATAGTTATGGACTTAGACACTAATCCAAAACTCTCCCACTTGGATAAGTCTAAAACTATTATTGTGTATGACTCTAAAATCCGACAAGCAATCATAGCTCTTAAAGCCGCTGTCGAACTCTGACCTAGTTAATGACTTGTCCTTTAAATAAGGGATACTATATTCCTCTATTCTAGATATCATATGGATTGATACATGGATGATAATCATTCTCTCTTGTCCATTTGTTGTTTCCTGATTTCTGATTTATGACAACCGACTAATTGAATAAATCATATCAGTCCAGGCTTGGCCAAGCACTTAGGGGTGTCATCACTAAATCATCGAGGGTCCACAGATATCGCTTTTAGCCCTCCAAGGGTAAAAGGAATGGATAAACTTCGACTCATATGCTTGTTCCACTACTTGTTGAATCATACACAAAGGCATGTTTTATAACATCGAGTTACCAATGCGTTTTCGTGCAATCAATGTATAACCAACTCATAGTAAACAAATCATATCTCTAGGTTTGAAATATATAAGATATTATCGTCTCATGATCACTCGTGATAAAATCCATGAAGTGACTCAAATGAGCGTGGGTTTAATCCAATACTCAGAACTTATCAGCACTCATGAATGTTGTAGATACTCTTTCTATGTCCAACACCTTAGACATCTACAAACCAACTTCATGAAAGTCTTAACTTAATACTTACTTCCAACGTATTATTGATTTTGGATGGTTTAAATAACTTAGTCATTCGGGAAGAATGACCTAGTTATTCTGGAAGTCAAAACATGCAAAGTGAAACACAAGAATTGTAACACCCCGATTCTGGTATGTTAATTAATATTATTATTTATTCAAGTTTCAAGAGGGACTCAACGAGTCAGTAGCCCGACTCGTCGAGTAGAGACAGGATTCGAGCACGTTTGAGTTAGCGACTCGGCGAGTCCATCAGTCTGAATGAAACCCTAAATCCCCAGGTTTTGCACCCTATTTAGGTCATGTTATGAGCCCCAACCTCGTCCCCTTCACCCTCAGAGCATCATTTAGCAAACCCTAACCTTTCCTTGAGCATTTTGAGCATTTATTGTGTGAATCTTGAATTTTTGGAAGAGAAGAAGTAGCTAGATCCAAGGGAGTAGAAGAAGGTCCAAGATCTTACATCTATTGCAGAGTTATTGAGGTAAAAACCGGATCCCCTCTGTTGCTATGATTAATTCTCATTTGTTGAATCACATTTAGACCATTTTATCCATTCCTTAGCTTATTTATGGTAGAGAAATCACATTGGGGTGATTGGACTCCGGGTCTAGCCATGTTTCAGTCCAAAAGTCATGAATCTAACACCTTTATGGAGCCTTTTTTCTTGAAAGCCCTAGATCCATTTCTTTAAGTGTCTTTTTAGCCTTTAAATCCATTTTCATGCATTTGTACACGTAAATTTGGAAACTTAACGTGGTAGCTAAGCTTTATGAACCCAGATCTATATGTTGTATGCATTAGATTTCAGCAGAATCATTGGAGTAGTGTTGCATGCAACCGACTCGGCGAGTTGCTCTTCAGACTCGGTGATTCGGGTCGCGATTCATTGAGTTCTTCCCCTTTTATGTGTTATGCCGAGTGGAATCAGTGAGTTATGGGAGGAATCGGTGAGTCGGAGATCAGACTCATTCATGAAGGGACTCAGCGAGTCAATGCCCTGACTCGTGGAGTCCAAGGCAATCTCCATACCTCAAGAACAGACTCGACAAGATGTTCATACAACTCGGCGAGTCACAGCCAGAGTGTTCATATGTTGAAGGAGGACTCGACGAGTTGTTCATACAACTCGGAGAGTTAGATGCAGATTGACTGAGTGTTAGTATCGAAGAGGAACTCGTCAAGTCTATGCCAAACTCGATGAGTAGTAGCAAGCACAAGCAAGGAAGTGAGAGTAAGGACTCAACGAGTTTGTGACCTAACTCGACGAGTCAGGTAAACTGAATGTTGAGTTTGACCATTAGGTTGACTTTGATCAGGGGTAAACTAGTCATTTTACCCTCATTATAGTTATCAGTTATTGATTGAGTGTGCTTATGGAAATTGTAGTCGAGGAGATACCAAAGCAGCAGCAGACAGTTTCCCGAGCAGTTCATTCAGCAGCCAGATTACAAGGTGAGTTTTCTTCCAGTAGGAATGGGTCTAAGGCCAAAATGCAGGCCCGTTTAGCTAGCAGTAGTTTCCGGACTTTAGTCATATGCAGTAGTTAGTATGTTTGATGCCTTCATGGCTCAGATAGGATTTATGTGTTATGTGTTCCGAGCTACGGCCTGATGCAGTATGAAGTATCTGTGGTTATGCTAGATGATATGTATTATGCTAGTTGATATGTGTTTATGCTATGCTATGATCAGTTAGTTCTGGACTTCGGTCCAATGCAGTCAGTTCCAGACTTCAGTCCGATGCAGCTAGTTCCGGACACCGGTCCGATGCAGGGGACAAGGTCCTAGTCAGTTCCGGACTTCGGTCCGATGCAGTTTCCTGACTTCGGTCCGATGCAGTGGGCAAGGCCCAGTATGTGATTTATATGTATTGTATGGTATGTGGTAGTTTGGGGGAGGTCACTAAGTTTCGTGCTTACAGTTTTAGTTTTGGTTTCAGGTACATCTGCAAGTAAAGTGAAGAGCTTAGGATGATGGCATCGCACACACCACAACTTCAGAATTTGTCCTGGGAGTTTGTTTTGATTCATAGTCTGATTTGATACAGTTGTTTCACGACATTTTATTATGATTTGAGATATTTGACGTATGGTTTTATGATATGACGTTTAGTATATGATTTTTATTATTATTAAAACAAAAAATTTTGGATCGTATTTTTGGATGTTACAAGAATAATTGAATCTAATATGGTCTCAGAACTTATGAATATAAATATAACACCTTTTATTTATCACCATATTGATTACACATCATTTATTGTATAATGTTTCAACTAATCAACTTTATAATTGAATCAAAACAATAGTCATGCCATACAGCAAGTATGCACACTATGTTTGTCCAAACATTAGTTATGCCATACACCAAGTATGCACACTTTGTTTGTCTATGAACTTTTCTTTGTGAAATAGATCGATTGAACATATTTCCAATGATTCTCATTTCACAATCCCAAATCCTTATCGTAAATGTAAGAATTCCAAATTCCTACCATTTACCAAAATCTATTAGATTTTAAACTTATATGCACTGATCCTCTTGTAATGATTATGCACAAAGTCACAAAAACTTGTCAACAGTCATTACAAAGTATTCCAATGGAGATCAACTCCATGGAAACGAAGTCTCATATTCAAAGTACATTTATTTGAACAACCTTCTTGCGTTAATTTTTCTAATCTTACACAGAGTGAATAACTTCCACCTATGGAGAGATTTCCATATTCCCATTTTGACTATCACATATGAACACGAGTTACCTCCTTTAAGAATATGTCAATATGGTCCTTCCAAAATTAACACTATACTTTGAACTGCCCTTGAGCAACAAATCTTTGGTAAACCTTAGATTATCCTCGAAAATTGCTTAATCACTTTAGTTATATCCAATTCTAGGCCTTTTCCCCTCTTAATGCCCCTAGGCATTTCGAAAATTTAGAAAGGATAAATATTATAGCACATGCAATTGATCCTATACCCGAAGCATATGGGACACGATTCATGATGTCTCACATAAACACATGATTCTAGACCAGTCTTTTGCTACAATATTTTTATTTTCCATGTTTTCATAATTCAACTATGAAAAGCAAAGCCGTAATCATAATCGAATTTTGAGAAATCAATATATATAGAATTTCCTTAAGTTGAGTCATTCCAACATAAAATTCATATATATATATATATATATATATATATATATATATATATATATATATATATATATATATATATATATATATATCCTTTACTAAAGATGCTTAAAATCTCAATCTAAGCTTTTTAGAATTGAAATGAAGTATAATTTCCTCTCCCTTAATTTTAGCAAAACAACTTTTCCCAATTGAAAATTTTGTTTTCTATAACTAACATTGCTAACTTGCAACACTTATCATAATTATCTTGCTCCTACTAACATGATAATTATCAACATAACACTTATGCTCCCACTAACTTTGACATGTACTCAGAAATCAGCTGGACTTCTACAAATCAATACTTTATTGACTTTCTTACCAAAGTTCAGACTTCTGATACGAGATGCTGTGATAAAGCTTTATCAAAATCATACACTTTCCTTAGATAGCACACATGTGTGTCTAAACAATTTCAGAACTATGAAAAAGGGATGTCGTAATCATAGTCTCAATTGTTTTGACCTCTACCATTCCTCACAAGTCCATGTTAGTGTGCCAATTAACCACACACGCTCCACTAATGACTTTGAGAATGCAAATGTCAAAATTGCTATCTACTTAAAATCTTCTTAGTGAAAGCATTTCCTCACCATCATTTTCATGAATCAGAGAGAAACCTTATGACACTTAGATTTTATGGTGTATGTGTTCCTATCCATGTGAATTTTGTCAAAACCATAATCACGAGACAAGGTTAATGACAAATCCAAATTGATATGGACTGAACTTGTGCAATCTTAACTTCTTGCCACTTGGCAGCACAAGGCCTACCATTGCTTCCAGGTTGTTATGCAAACAATTGAGAACTTGTAGAACTCAGATGCATAGTCAACTTTAATTGGAACGGGCATAAAAATAAGAATGTGTCAACACTATAGATTACAAACCTCGAGTCATGTGCTAGTGATGAAATACAAGCTTTATTCTTGATTAGTTCTTGAAACTCATTCAGGATCTATGAGGCTCCCATTGTCTACTTGACATATAAGACTCTCTTGCCAAGAGCCATTCCTTGACAAACACATATTCAAGAGATAGTGTGGATTCTTATCAAGACAAACACTTCACACAATTGGCCTTAGTTGGTCTTTGTTTTATCCAAAACATCACAACTTACCAATGTAACATCCCATTTTGAAGAGAGTAATTAAATAATAAATTAGGAGCCCCAGGAAGTAATTATTAATATTATTTTATATTATTCAGGTTCAAAAATTAAATAATAATTAGTGGGGTGTTGGTCTCGGGAAAACCAAATGGCAAGAATTGAATCTCCGAGGGTTAAAGTGTAAGTTCGGGACTTAATTTGTGAAGATTTTCATAAGTCAAGGGCTGATTGGTAACATTTTGGACTTGAATTGTACGGATTTTCAGGAGGAGGGGTTAAATGGTAACTTATGGATCTTAATTGAGAATAAGTTGTGAAGGAGGTGTTGCTTTGTAACTGTTGGACTTCTTGTGAAAAGAATTATGGATCATGGGTTTAAAGGGTAAATTTTGGATCGAAATTGAAAGAAAAGGGTCAAGGAGGGACCAAAGGTGTTGTTATGAAATGAAGTTTGAAGGGATCGGGTATATGAAACCATCACCTTCACAAACCCTAAACGTAACCCCCATATTGCAGCCGCCACCTCTTTCTTTCACCCGTGGACTGTTGCTGTCGGTGGAGACGTCCCTTGCCGCTATCTCTCTACCGATGACAACAATCATTGCGGAAGCTGCTACCGTTCGTTGTTGGAAGACCGAACCTCCATCTTTGGTTGTATAATGGTGCTCCGTCGCACGCCTCCTTGCTGAAAGAGCATCGTTGTTGCATTTCTCGGTTGTTGTTGCTGCCCGGTTCCGTTGAAGAGAAGATGTTGCCGTTTCTGTTGCTACTATTCCAGGTGGAGAATAACCGCCGACATCCTATGTTCTTCTTCTCCTCTCTTCTGCGTTCGCTTTCTTCATCACTACAGTGGGCTGTCACCGCCGCCATGCGGCTGCCTTGCCATGACTGAGTGACCGCCGACCATTTCACTCCATCAGGTGGGTGGCTACCTTCATCGAGCGTGTTTTTTCGAAGTGATGTCACTGTCGATTGCTCTCGACTCATTATTGTTGGTCGGAGTTGTAAAGGGAACACCATGGCCACTAGCCATGGTGGTTGCCATAATCCAACCACCGCCTGCCGCCACAAGGCTGGCCGGGTGTGTGTGTGTTATCGTGCGTGTGTATTTATTTGAATATCAGGTGTATTATTGTAATAAATCGAAATAGTAAATAAAATCCGTCACCACCACCATTAGGTGGTGGCTACCGCCTCCTGCTGCCACTGGCCGCCGTGCCGGGTGGCAGTGTGCTTGCCTCGTTACGTTTGATACGTTTAGGGTGTTTGAAAACCTAATGGGCCTTGTAAACCCTAATGGGCTTAATGATTTTCTAGTGGGCCTAATAGGCCCAATAAAGCCCTAATTGACTTAAAAGCCCAACAATTAATGGGATAGTATTTGGGTTGGAAACCCTAATTAGGGTTTGGAAAACCCTAATGCCAATAAAATCCTAATTTTTAGAATTATTGGAACGCACACAGGAATTAATTAATAACTTGAAATATTAAATAATAATCATTGGCAAAATTAACATAAAAGCAATATTGGACTTAATAGATTAAGTCCTTAGTGGATTAAGTCCTTAATGGGTTAAGTAGGAACACTTAACCCTACTTGTCATTTTATGTGAAACCCTAATTTCGCTTGGGTTTTGTATTGGACATATCCTTTGGTCTTTGGTAATTGGATTATTAATGGACCATCCAAGAATAGTCATATGGACTAGAATATGTTGATGCGCTTAGGGTAAGGCCCATATGCGGGTGTAGGCCCAATATGGAAAATTGGGCCATATGTTGGGCTTTGGCCCATTACTTGACTATTGAGCCTTTAATGTGTGAGTTGGACTTTGGGCTTGGAACCCAATTATTAATTGGTGTTGTTTGATGTTGATAATTCGGGAATCTGTCAACCAGCAGCTGGAGTTTTATCGGCGGGACTTCAGCAGTCCCAGGTGAGTTATCCTCACTATATCAACAGGGTCTAAGGCACCAAGGCTGGCCCTTATGGATTGTATTCAAATTATCATATGATATGCTTACTGATTTACATCCTGGTAGTTAGGATGATGATAACCTATGCTTAAGGATCTGGTTAGGTCGGTATTCCCGGTATATAGGATGATGCTATGTTGGTGACCTGTTAGGTCGGTATCCTATTTACAAGATGTAGTTATGGTTAGAAATCTGTTAGATTGGTTTGACTGTTATATACACAATATTGTTTGTATGATAATCATGTGCACATGATTATTTATTTGGGGGTTGGGTAGAGGCGGTCTTGCTTCGTGATGTAGGCCAACATACCCAAGGTGGTCCGGATAGGCTGTAGGCCCTGAGGAGGCGGTCCAGTCATGCCGAAGGCTCGTGAGCGGTCCAGATAGGTTGTAGGCCCTGAGGAGGCGGTCCAGTCATGGTGAAGGCTCATTATACATGTTTTGTATTTGTTATATGATATGGTTATATTTGTATGGCGTTGATATTTTGGGGAAACTCACTAAGCTTCGCGCTTACAGTTGTTGATTTTATTTTAGGTATTTCTGATGATCGCGGGAAGGCGAAGGCGTGATCGTGCACCTCCTTACATTTTCATGATTGATTCTGGGGATACTCTGATGTTCAAATTATTTTGAAAGTAAACTGTAATAACTTAATGGTTTTTAAATGTTTTAAAAAGTTTTAAATTGGATTGAGTTTTATGGATGTTACAACCAATTTCAAATGTACACGAGTAGAACACATTTTACTTTTACATTTGACAAGTGCTATAAACCTTCTTTAAGATGTGTCACTCAAGTTACAATCTTAGAGGGTGACTCTAAGACTTGTTTTGGATCGAAGTATGACTCATCTTCTTGATTTAACCACTTCAACAATTCATGACTCCTCTTCTTAGCCATAAGAATACACTAAGATGTCCTTAGAGGATGAACTGTGATATGGTCTCACAATCATTAAGATGATTATAAAACATGATACTAAAGTACTCTCCCATCTTTTCATACATGAGAAACTTTTTATCTTTCTGCAAAATTTCATTCTTCTCATTCGTTCTGCCATACATCAACACTCTTCCAATGCTTCAGAATTATACTTAAACTTGTAAGTATAACCATATTTACTAAACTTTAGTAAACCATGACGAATAGTATAATCGATATTTTGTGGTGGACTTGACCAGTGCACAAAAATGTGTACTCGATCCCTTAGTCCTTCTCTTGAATCACATATACATGTGAACAAGCAATTAGTCTTAAATTTCCAAAGATGAAAATTCTCATTCACCATACTATACAACTTGCATGATTCCAAGTTTCGGTCCAATTGGAACTTGGGTGATGAGAATCTTTCCTTATTTGGTAAATTTAGACATTACCACAAACGAAAGAATCAAATTCATATTTCCATTATGGCTAGAAACATACAAACATCAATTTTCCATAAATATCATTGCAAGGAGATATAAGTTAAAGTAAAACAAAATTTTATTTATTTATAAAATATGGAAAAAAACTTTTTCCTTACAATGCAACTTTAAATGAAAACTACGCTATTACATATTTCCTATCAATCTATCATAACTCCTAAGTAGAGGCTCAAGAATCCGATCTTCGAACCATGCGATTGAAATCCATCTTCGTGATCAGATTCAACATACTCTTCCTTTAAGTTTCCTTCCCTTTGCTTGATCCTTCCAAACATCATAATGTAACCGAGTCACATTTTGTATTAAGAATCATCAATTAGGAACATAACAGAGTTAGATAGTGGAATTACATGAAACAGAGTCACACTTTTTGATTCTTCCTTCTATCAGATCTTTCAGGTAGCCAAGATAGCTTCACAACCAATGCCCCTTACTTTGGCAATAGAAACATATGGACCCTTTGGGAATGGTACACAGGACAATCTCAGACTTAGAATTTCTCTTTACCATTTGGTCAACTGAGTTGACTATGGCCGATCCCTTTCTATTGGGAAGAGAAAGCTCTTCTAGATTTCCAATGTTACCATTATTAATGTCTATGGAAGTTTGGGAAGTCGATCTTCCAATCAAATTTGCTTCACCAGTGCTCCAAATCATTGCTTATTCAGCAACATCAAGCAAATAGGTAAGATCATTAAGGGTCATGTCATAGTCTGTTACATAGTAGTCCCAAAATAACTCACTATGTGACTTAGAAAGTGATTGATTAACCTAGTCAACAACCAACTTCCTCAAGACTTTGACACCCAACTCTCCCGGCTTGTCAATATATGTGACTTCATCTCCACGATGTGAGCACGCATAGACATTGCTTGCCAATAGGGCAGAGCGACCTTGAACTATTCAAGAACTTGTGGGTTAGGAGAATAATTAGAACTTGTGGAGGAAGAGAAGTATGATTTCCATGATCTAATCGTGGGACATCATCTTCATTAGGAAAGCTTGTTCCAAGAGATTTGGGAAGATCACAGTTGTCTGAACCAGACATCTACAATGGGAGAAATTCAAGTTAGTTGATTTAAGTCCTTAATATAATACCTAATATGAAATATTAAGGCTAGGACCCAACACAATGTTTTATAACTTGGAAGAGGGATGTCGTAATCCAAGCTATAAAATATTTGAAGGTAGGCGAATGACGATTCACCAATTTTCACTATGAAAAACAAAATAGGAATTAGGTTTTAATTGGTTTGAAACTCCTAGATCTTTTCAGATTCATTGAACTTTTCAATGGCATGTTTCAATCTTGATTGTGCCCTCTCAAGTTTGTGACTGGGATGCCGAGGATCACAAACAAGGTGTGAATAACCATGCAAATATACTTGGTACCCTTAATATTTGTCACTTAATCGATGTGCCAGTTAACAATACACACTCCACCAATTCTATGATAAACATTAAGTTACCCTTTTTCTACCTTGTTAAATCCAGGCTAGTGTGCCGGTTAACCACACGCCCTCCACTACCGACTTAGGCAAAGTGCAAAGTGTAATTTCATAGGTTAGCACCAAATTCACATTTTCCTGAAGTAACTAAGATTAGGAATTTATAAAAGGTTTAGTTACTTTATATTTATCATTATACTTATAATGAAGGTAGAATTATAGTCCTTGTCCTACCTGTTCGGCTAATGACCCTTCACAAGTCAAGGAAGCGGTGGGTGAGAGTGGATACCCATTAAACTGCCATTTTATAGGCAGTAACCTTATACCCCCTTATAGACCGGCTTCGTGAATGAGGCCTACTAATGATAAGACTGACTTTGTTCTTATACATACATACATATATATATATATATATATATATATATATATATATATATATAACTATTAACTATTAATATTATAATAGTATAAGGGTTGAATTTTAACTTTTAAAACTCTAGGGTTTGGAATTAAAGTGTATGTGAGACTTTACAAATTCCAAAACTTGAGGGAAAGTTTTGAACTATTCAAAAACTTTTGGATTTTCATAACTTATGAGTATAATTAGGGTTTTAAAAACTTTAATGAAGAGACTCTTGAACATCCATAACTTGAGGACAAGTTATGGAGTCCATAAAACAAAAAGACTCTTCAATTGTGTAACCTATGAATTCTAATGGATCTTTAAAAGAAATGACTTTTGGTAATCCATAACTTGAGACATATTATGGACTGCATTAAAAAATATTTAGTTCAAGAATTAACTAATGAACTATTTGCAAATAATTCCTATGATCTACCAAAACTCATAAGTGTATGAACAATCAAATCAACATTTTCAAGAATTACATAAAGACACATAAACTTGAAATTTTGATAATAACTTTGAAATTGATTTACCATAATCATTACCACATAAAAAAAACAGGTTTTATAAGCCCAAAACAGTTTAAGGTAATGATTCTAGACCAATTCCAGCCTTAAAACTCGAAGATATGCTGTTAGGTGGTCCAAATCGTCGAGTGCATGAACCAACTCGACGAGTTTGATGAATTTAGGAATGGACTCGTTGAGTCCCTTATTGGACTCGTCGAGTTAGCTATCCAGACAGAATACAAACTTCAATTTTCAGCCATTTGCATCATGTATAAATGAAAACAAGCGTAGTCTCTAATACCACTGAAGGGTTTTGAGCATTCTAACACTCCTATGGTGTACATGCAACCCTATAAACGTTGGATCTATGTTTTCTCTACTATACATGCAAATATTCAATATTCCAAAGTTTCATCCTAACTAGTATAATAATAAGTATATACAGTTCAAGAATCTATTAGAATGGCATACCTTTCGAAGGAGCTTGAAGTCTTGAACCTTAAAAGCTTAGTGGCCCAAGTGTTGCACCTCAAATGGAATCACACAAAAACAAAAACACTTGGAATAACTAGAGAATAAGGATACTTAGGTTCCCTCTTTTTAAGACCTTGGGGGTTCCCGAGGCACTAGGGTGTAAGACCTTGGAGGGTTTCCATGGCATCCTTAGTAAAGACCTCGAGGGGTTCCCGAGGCACTAGGGTGTAAGACCTTGGAGGATTTACGTGGCATCCTTAGTAAAGACCTCGGGGGTTCCCGAGGCACTAGGGAGTAAGATCTTGGAGGGTTTCCATGGCATCTTTAATTAAGACCATGTGGGGGTTCCTATGGCATTGAGGTAAAACCATGTGAGGGTTCCTATAGCACCCAGAGAAAGACCCTGGAGGATTTCCATGGCATCCTTATATGTTTATATGCATGGCTTATGTGGTTGATGTGTCATATGTAGCTTATATGGCTGATGTAGTTTATGTGATTATGTAGATTATGTGGGGTATGTTATGGGGAACTCACTAAGCTTCGTGCTTACAATTTTATTTATGATTTCAGGTATCATCGGTTTGGAAAGGAAGGGCCCGGCTTGATCGCAACGCACACACCCATGTTTTCGCATTATGTAATTTTTGGATGAACTCTGATAACTTTTTTTAATTAGCAATATTTTTGGAATGTTTCAACTTAAAAGGATATTTGTGTTTTAACTATAATAAAAATAAAATGTTTACCCATGATTTTTGGGTCGTTACAAGTTGGTATTAGAGCCTTGGTTTGAGAGATTCAAACATACTTTCGGGTGTGTCTGAACTCAAACTGAGGATCTGTAAAGTTGTCAAAAGGAAAAATGTTTTCAAGGAAAAAGTTTTCTAATACAAGAAAGGGTGTGGTGCATGCAATCAACCGAGCTCAAGTAAGTTTCCCCAGAATACCCATATATGTTATATGTTATGACTTGATTTATGAATCTAATAATCACATGTTAGTTAAGGCTAGGATATATGCCTTTGTATGTATGTTATATGAGTTGGTAGACTTGCATGCTAGTGCTGATTAGTCAGTGATAGGTTGACCTGATATGTGATGCTTGTAGCCTTAAGGATATTCGATGTTATGGTAGAATGGGAATTATTATTGGTATCAGAAACTACTAAGTATATACTTTAACAATTGTATACAGTTAGGATCTTATAGCCTTAGAATAATTGATTTGGCCTTATTTCCTGTTCCTTGTGTGTTTGTGGTCCTAAGGTAGAGTCTATTATTCGACAGTCTATTAGATCCTATTATGTGTATAATTTACAGGCATAAGCCCGCAGTGAGGATGAAGGTGGATAACATAAGTTGTGGAATGTGGGTTGATTGTTCTATGATAGTTTCATGGGTCAGAGATTACACTAGGGTAAGTCTAGGATCAGAATAATAATAGGACTTACTTGATTATGAATCGTATGTGTGGATAGAATTGCTTGATTGGAGTATAGTTGGGTCAAAATTATGGTTTATACTTTACCTTTCTAGGAAAATGTATTTTTCTGTAATGCAATGGGTGTTGTAGCTGTGTACGGCCGCACACCCGTGTACGGCCGCACACAGGTGTACGGCTGGTGGCCCTATAAATAGTGGGTGGGTGTGTACGGCTAAAGGTTAGAAGAGAGAGAAACTAGAGAGAGGAAGAGTGTGTGTGTGTGTATGCGTGTGTGAATCTCTTGTAAGGAGTATAATTCATATCATCAATACATTAGATTCATCTTAGTCTTCTTCTTCTTCTCTTCTATTTTGATTTGGCATCATCCGGTTTTATTGGGATCCCACACCATCAAACGAATACATAGGCAGATTGGGGACTTACAATTGGTATCAGAACTTGGATTGTATCAATCAATTTTGTTAGATCTAGAGTGTATTTGATCTTAGTTTTTAAGGATTTATGCATTTTTGGATAGATCTTGGCAAAATAAGGGCGTTTTGTTCTTCGCGTTTTTTATAAAAAAGGATTTTTCGATCGAGTTTTGGAGCAAAAAGTGTGAAAAACGTCGTTTTTTCTTCGCATCTGTTGAAGGTGTGCGACTGGCTGAAGGTGTACGGCTCGGTGTATGGCTCGGACTGTACGTCTCGGTGTGTGGCTCGGACATGTGCGGATCAGTGTGCGGCTCGGACGTGTGCAGCTCGGTGGACAGCTAGGGAATTCGGCTCAGCAGAAGAAGTCCTCGCAGCACAACAGCTTCCATTAAAAAACGATTTTGGGGGTGTCGAGGATCGAACCAGGTCTCCTCCCTAGTCAACCAACGCCTTACCAATTAAGCTACCAAATCACACGCTTCTCTCCTTCCGAATTTAGCTGATAAGGCATCCTTATTTCGTTCCAAGTTTCGCATATTTGACTTTTTTAGCCCAAAATTCAAATTTCTTTTATTTTTAAATTCTATTTTCTTCCAAAAAATTTAGCTTTTAATTTTTAAATTTCTAAATTGACCTTTGACCTTAAATTTTGACTTTGACTTTAAAGTTTGACCTTTGACTTTAAATTTTGACTTTATCGTTTGACTTTCAAATTTTCAAATGTAGCTTTCGTTTTGACTTCGAAGTTTGACTTTTAAGGTTGATTTTTGAGTTTTTAGTCAAAGGGCATATTTTTTATAAAAATAAGTTCCTCATTCATTCCGGTAAATGAAGTTTCATGTGCTCCATCTTGTGAAGCTACGATTAAATTTCTTCGCGAACATATTGATTTGCTAAAAATGGAAAATGAGGACCTAAAATACGAATGATATGAACTTAGGAAAGGTCAGAAACCATTAAAAGCACAATTAGAAGCCAAAATCAAGGATTTCTGAAAGCTTTAAGAAGATTACAGCAACAAGTGTGAAAATTACGATTACTGAAAATTACGATTACATTAAAAAACAACTTGCTGCTGTAACTGAAGAACTTGACACTTTGAAAATTAAGTATGGAAAAATAGATATTAGTTTCAAAAGTTATACTGCATCAAGTAAGACAGTCGAGTCCTTAGTAGAAAAACAATTGAGTTGTAAAGATAATCAAACCAAGGGTTAAGGGTATCATAGTGTGCCACCTCCTTTAAATGACAACTATAACCCAACCCTTGAGACCAATGAAGAAGAAATGCCTGCTTAGTATGGCCAAACCCCTGCTCCAGCTTCAGATAAAGTAACAGAAGATGAGAACAAGGAGAAAACTATTGAACAAACCAATGTCTCCTTGAACTTTAAATCTGTTGCTTCGAACTCAGTTGTTTCTGATCAACCTGCTGTTGAGAAACACAGACCACCAAAACAAGCGAAACAGAGTGCTTGCTGTAATTGTGCTTGTAGGAACAACAAGAGACAAGGCATGGACATGCCACCAGGGGCAGGAAGAAACAACTTCTAAGTGAAGAAAAAGACTTGCTTTCACTGTGGAACACCTGAACACATTGCCAAAAAATTGTCCTAATCGAGCATACGTTACCTACTGTGCACAAGGCTGGAAAAAGGCGCAAAGAGGGAGATACTTCAAAAGAAACTCCTCAAGGTCATGTTTAGACAATGGCAACTGGAACGTGGCACAGGCGAAAAATCAAAATGCCAAGGACAAGAAGGGAAAGTCGGCCAAGAAACCAAATCCAAGAGATGATCCAGTGAAGCCAAGACCAGTTAGGTCAAAGCCATCTCAACGGCCGACATCAAGCTCAAAAGCAAGTACAGAGCCATGCATCATATCTAAAAAGAAATGGGTTAAACCCAACTACAAATGGGTTCCGAAGGCTCAATCTCCCAAATCACCTAATGACTCTAATATTTTTTTCATCTTCTGTTTGTGATAAACAGGATATGTCATGGGAGAGAGTATCATGCAAGGATGACAAAGGTCAACCCAGTTTCAAAATGGACTGGGTTCCAAGTATCTACTGATCCCGCTCTGTGTCGGAGCAGCTATGGAGGCATATCATTAGATTTCGGTTTGTTGGTAGTGGCTATTCCAGACTCATGATAGGGGACATCTCTCAACTATGCAACACTCAGAACTTTAAGTGAGAGTATCTTTCCTTTGCGGGAAAGGAAGAAAGGAAGGGATCACTCATGGGGTTTTGTGCTTAACGATGTGAAGAATTTTTGGATCTGTTCTGAGATTATGTGTGTTGTTCTCAGACCTTCTGGATGCAAATTCAATCAGTGAATTACGGTTTGATTTTTCTTCTCTATACTCCTAAGTTTATCTTACACTGATTCATTTCAAAGACAATTTTTCTTTTTCTTGTAGTTTTTATTTAGTAGGTATTGTTTGGGAAGTCATATCAAGAAAGTGATAACGGGCAGTCTAAAACATGTGTAAATGACTAAATCTGAATTGTCTAGACATTGTGATCAATGTGCTGGTAGGCACGAAGGATTTGATAGTGTGGATTTAGATAGAATTGTATGGACTGACCATACGACACTCGGGTAGATTGAGCAGTGAGATAAACACGGGAACCCATGGGATACACTAAATTAATACGCATCTAGAATAGTGGTTCAACTTTTCTTTGATGTACGGACTTATGTCCTTAATTCTAGTTCTGATAGGGCGACTAGGGGGTTCTGATAAAGTAGGCCTGTAGGAAATTATTTTATTTCTTTCTATCTGACAGTCATATGTTGCTTCCTCTGCATGATTGGAAGAGATCCGACCTAGATTGCAACATATGCAACTCTAATTCTACGCACTTCCTTATCTATGAAATTCTTTCTATCTGTTAGGTATATGTTGTCTCCTCTGCGTGATTGAAATGATCCGACCTGTAACACAGCAGATGCAATATTCTACCTCTCAATCCCTCTATCTCTGTTAGTCATATGTTGTCCCCTCTGCATGATTGAAAGAGATCCGACCTGGGACACAACATATACATCTATTTCTAAATCTGATTTCCTTCTTAATAATAATTGTTTACTCACCTAAAGTAAGGAGTCCTTAGGTAGTTCTTGATAACCAGGGTATATCGGGAAGTGGGGAACACGTTCTAGTGTAACTTAAACTGAACCATTTAGAACTTGTTTGTAGATCTCGCTGCTTAATTTAAGTGGACAACAATACCTATGGGCGTCGTCAGCTAAAAGGTTTATTTAGAACAGTTTGTCAATATCCTTCGTGTTTAACTGGACCATAATACCGGCGATTAATCAGATCTATTCATGAAGGTGCAGGTACTAATAAACAAAGTTAAGACTGTCTTACAACTTTGATCCCAAATATTTCTGTTTCTATTAAATTTGTTCATAGTTTTCCTCTGTGCACAAATTTAGGGGGAGAACTTAAAAAAGATTAAAAATAATATTAAAAAATTTAAAAAAAAATCATCAAACAAAAATTGGAAAATTAAAAATCCAAAATAGTGTTATTTCTGTTTTATTTCTTGTTATTATGTTCTAACTTTGTTTTTAGTTTTGATTTTATCTTTTAGTTATGTTTTGTCTTGAAAGCTGAATTCAGATATAGATGAGACTCATGGAGTCTGTATCAAGAATTTTGAGAAGAAGCTTCATCCGTGACCATCGAATAATTCTCATTCGAAGGAGTAAGAAATGAAGATTATTCTTTAAACATTCAATCCTTCTACCCTAGAAGCAAGGTGAAGCTTCAATTGAAGATTATGTGAAGGATTGCATTGAAGCATCCTCAATAAGTCTGTTGCTATCTATGAACCTGTTGAAGTGATCCAGAACATTTGTTTTCTCTGATGTTCTCTCTGAAGATTCTCAAGCTGAAAGCATTATCTTTCAAAAATATATTCAAAAAGCCTCCTCACTCAATGTGCGTTCAGAGTCAAATTTTGAAGAAATTCCCAACTGATCGAGATGAAGTCATATATTGAAGATTCATATGTTCATCTTGAAGTCGTGAAGATATCAAAGATTAAAGCTGAAGCCAAACTCCAAATGTAGATTGACAAGAAAAGCCAGCTACCTTTTTAGGCAGAGTTTGTTGGGTCAATTAGAAAAGAAAGCTATAAACCAAGGGGGAGATTGTTGGGTCAAAATTATGGTTTATACTTTAGTTTTCTAGGAAATTTTATTTTTCTATAATACAATAGGTGTTGTGGCTGTGTAAGGCCGTTATCATGTGTGTACGGTCGCTCACCCATGTATGGCCATACACAGGTGTACAACTGGTGTCCCTATAAATAGTGGGTTGGAGTGTATGGCCAAAGGATAGAAGAGAGATAAAATAGAGAGAATAAGTGTGTGTGTGTGAGTGTGAATCATTTGTAAGGAGCATAATTCATATCATCAATACATTAGATTCTTCTTCTTCTTCTCCTCTATTTTGATCTGGCATCATCCGTTTGATTGGGATTCTGCACCATCAAACGAATCTGATTGATACACAAGCAGATTGGGGACTTATAAGTATGTTGGTTAATTTTCCGTTATCCAGATGTTGCTTGCTTTGTGCTTTGTAGGACTCTTAGAAATTTGAGTTAGTTACTAAGTGAATATTTTAAGTAATATGTGGTATAGGCTGGATAATATCAAAGTGATGGACTTGACCCTATTGCCCGACTCTCGTCTGATTCCAACCGTTCTAGGGTTGAGTCTTTTACTCGAAGGATTATTTGATCTTTGTTGCATGTGGCTATATTCATGAGGTAGCTGGTTGACATTAATGGGAGTTCTTTGGCAGCTGGTGGCAGGGTGAGGTCAGAAACCGAGGAAAGCTTAGGATATGTTGCAATGGGTTGGTAGTATGGTTCAGTGAGTACTCGCATAATGGTTTAAAGATGTGACTTAGAGGATTTGGGAGGATTGTTGAGGAAATTATGGATAGGTGTGGAAGGTAGTATTGGGCCCGTACTACTGAAAGCACACAATCCATACTCAAAAAGTGAGAGTCTTGAAGAATCTAAGAAGATTACGGGAAGGAGAATTCTTGGTTACACTTGGATCATGGGAATAGCTACTTTACAGGATGAGGATGATCACGCATGGAGAAGGATCAGAGTTTGGTTCCAAATTCAATGGTGAGCCAGTTAGTAGAAGGACTACCAGGGATTTGAGTTCACGTTGGATTAAGGATAAAGAAAGTTTTTTCCGTAATAGTTCCTACCCCTTAGAAGATAAGGTTCAGTTCACCATGGATCTATTGTATCGGGTGACCAAGATTGATTGTGTGATCTATTGCACTTTCAGGATCAGAGACTACGTCTTGGGAGTAGTTTGTAGCCTGCTTTAGGGCAGAGGTTGCTTCATCTACTGCAGTTCAGCCGTGAATGATTGAGTTGGTGAATGTGTTAGGGTGCGAGACCCTGAATGATATAATTTCTAGAGCCTGAGAATGAGAGATTGATTTGGAGCATATTAGGAAGAGGGGACCAGATCAAGTTCATATATTAGAGGGTCCCACGAAGAGACCCAAGATTTTGGAGTAGCTTTTGAGAGGCTAGCATGGACAAATTCAGTGCAGCACTTGCGGGAAACTACACGATGGAGTTTTTCATTCAAAGGTTTTGGGTAGGTGTATCTCTAGGTTTGTTTCCCCTCTTGTGTTTGGGTATATCCTTAAGTGATGTCTGTAGCACCTGGTTCTTGGTACGTAATTCTTTTTATTTTTATCTAAGTGTTTTGCATTTTTGGCCTGGGACTCGGCAAGTTGAAGGATCAACTTGCCGAGTAGAAGAGGGACAGGATGCAGGATTTAAGTGATGGACTCGGCGACTCGGGTCTCGGACTCGACGAGTAGGCCCTGTTTGGACAAAAACCCTAATATGAGGGTTTGCACCCTAGTTAAACATCTCATTCAGTCACCCATCGTCCCATTTGCTCCCAAAAGACCCCCATAGCGAACCCCAATCGTGTGAGTGAAGATCTAAGGCCTTTTGATTGATTTTGGAGCTTTTGTGATCTAAGAAAGGAAGGAAAAGATTGAAGAAACAAGAAGAGTCTAGAGGAATCCGAGTTTGAGCATCTTTCATAATGCATTCGAGGTACAAAGCTTATACCTTGCTCATTATTATTATAGATCTATTCTTGAAGGAAGTTAGGGCTTCTAAGACCCATTTTGGCTACCAACCATGATTGCAAGCATGGTTGAGGGATAGGGTTTCAGATCCAGGGTCATTGAGGGACGTTAAGTCAGAAAGAAACTATTTTAGAACCCATGTAAAGCCTCATGCATGTTGGGAGTTCCTTTTTGGGCCATTTGGGCTCATTCTTCCATGCATGCACGTAAAATTTGTAACTTTACGTGCTAGATCGAGCTTAGGGGCTTGGATCTATCATTTGGTCAAGTGTTGTACATCAGAAATCGAGGATTTAGAGTGTGGACATTATTGACTTGGCGAGTCCATTCTTGGGACTCAACGAGTCCAATGCATTGTGTCCCATATCTGTTAAGGGTCAAAAGAACTCAGTTGGGTGTTTGAAGGGTTGTAGCAGAACAGAAGGAGTGACCCAGTGCATTGGACTTAGTTTTAGACCTGGAGTTTATGGGACTCGACGAGTGCTAGAGCAGACTTGGCGAGTCCAAGACAATCTGCTTAATATTGAAGATGAACTCGACGAGTTGTTCATGCAACTCGGCGAGTCGAGGTCAGGACTTGTTCATCAGATGAAGGTGAACTCGATGAGTTGTTCATACAACTCGGCGAGTCAGATGAAGAATCATTCAATGTTCTTATAGAAAAGGAACTCGTCGAGTCATCGCCAAACTCGACGAGTCGAGTCATGGATGAGGTCGTGTAAAGGGATAGAGACTCGATGAGTTGACGGCCCAACTCGGCGAGTCGAGTCAACTCAAAGTTGACTTTGACATGGACATGATTGGGGGTAAAATAGTCATTTTTCCCTAAGGGTAGATGTCAGCATCTGACTAAGTGTTTTGTGGAGATTGTAGCCGGAGGATTTCCGGAGCAGCAGCAGGCAGATACTTCCCACACGGATTATCAGCAGCTACTTGTTCGAGGTGAGTTACCTTCCAGTAGCGGTGGGTCTACGGCCACAATGCTGGCCCGCCAGTAAGATTTGTATGTAAGATGATTGTCTTTGTGATATCATCTAGGTTTGCTACTACGTGATATGTTATATGTGATAGTAGTAGAGTTCGATTATTAGGACCGAAGGGTAGGTCAAACACCCCAGATACGTCTGATAGTATGTGATGATATGTTTATATGCTGGCATGATATGTTATATGTGATATTGGTAGTAGGAGGGGAATAATCCCCAAGTTTGGTTTTTAGGACCGCAGGGTAGTTCGGACACCCCAGATATGTCTGACAGTATGTTTATGTTATGAAATATGTAATAGTAGCAGTAGGGGTGGAATAGTCCCTGAGGGTCGGTTGTTAGGACCGAAGGGTATGTTAGCACCCCATAATGGCTTGAGACGGGTAGGACGGCACCCCAAAATGGCCGCAAGGGTAGTTGGCACCCCAAAATGGCCGTACGGGTAGGTCGGCATCCCAGAATAGTCGCACCGGGTAGGTCAGGCACCCCAGAATTTCTCGGCAGTATGTATGTTATGTGATTGTATGGTATGTGGTACGATGGGGGAACTCACTAAGCTTCGTGCTTACAGTTTACAGTTTTGGTTTCAGGTACCTCTTCAGCGAAGGGGAAGGAGCTAGTGCGGTGGCAGCACATCATACACACACTCTTTGTTTTCCGCACTATGGATATTCTAAGATTGTACTCTGACATGATATTATTTTGTGACTTGGGTTCTCAGCCGTGATACATTGTTTTATGAAACGATGTGATTGCACAGTATTTTCTTATGAATGTTTTTATGAACCAGTTATTTTAAAAAGAAATTTTTGGACTTGAAAATTGGGTCGTTACAATGTCATATTCCATTTTCATGCCGTAAATTATTAGTGGTTAACGAAAGGTCATTTCCCTATTTGTAGGTTGGGAGTGTTCAGTATTACATGGTTTATGGTAGAGATCGGTTTAGGGGTATTAAGTGGAAGATTTGCGGACAGGGTTCCGCAGGATGGTTATTCAGCATCGTCAAGATTTGGTGGTTTTAGTAACCGTTATTCATTGGCTGATGGAAATGCCAAGGGAAGTGACTCATTGTTGAAGTATCGGTTGGAGCATATGTCTTTTGGTATTAAAGATTTGAGTGTTGTATCATTTCATGCATTAGGGACTGCCGGTTTCACTAGGATTCAGGAGGTGTTCATCTAGTCTTTAGAGGTTGTGTGGTCTTTTGGGGATTGGCTAGTAATGGAGAACTGGTTGGTAAGCGCTAGTTGACATCGGTTCAATCGTTGAAAGGTGAGAAGGATTGGGAATCCTTCAATTCTCGTTTGCTTTGAGAATTTAGTCGATTCAAAGTTGTGGAGAATCATTCCGAGATTCAAAAGCACGAGCAGTTTTGAACTGGGATAAGTTTTGCATCCTCGTTGGGAAGAAAGATGACCCAAGTGGCTGTTGGGATTGAGGATTGTTTGAGTTGGAAGTCTAGGAAACTTACAAACATTGAGATCGTGTTTTCTTGGTTATTGATAGCAGACTTCAAGGAACCAGGTTGGGGTCCCAGGCATAACTCGAGTTAAGCTTGGAGTGTTTGGTCGAGTGTGTGCTCGACTCTGAGTGTATTTGAACTGATAGATTAGGGGTAAGGCATAGGGCTGAGAATGTGGTGAGGGGAAAGTGTTGTAAGACTACGGAGGAGCCGTAGCATTCACTAGTAGTCAGATAGTATGGGAAGTGTTGTAAGACTGCGGAGTAGCCGTAGCATTCACAAGCGGTCAGATAGTATGGAAAGTGTTGTAAGACTGCGGGGGTAGCCGCAAAGTTCATAAACGGTTAGATAGTATGGAAAGTGTTGTAAGACTGTAGGGAGACGTAGCATTCACAAGCGTCCAGATAGGGTGGAAAGTGTAGACAGATTGCAACGCCGTAGCATTCACAGATTCGTTCATATGACTTAGGCCAGGGTGGGCCAGTTTGAAAGGTTGTGAGTAGGTCACAACATAACTGGAATCAACAAACGGTAGGTCGAAGGAGACCATGCATGATATAAGACTATAGCTATTCTGGTAGCATTCACTTTTCGCAATGGATTCAGTGGTGACAGGTTCTCATGCTATTATGATCAAATGGACCAGAAGGTTGGATGGAGCCATGAGTGGCGATATAACTAGGGTAATTATTGCTAGTCTAAGTTTCCTTTGGAGGTTGCATGGGGAGACTGTAAGATTGCTCGTTGGCTCAGCAATTGGGCAAGAATCCAGTATTCCGGATATTGGCAGACAAGTTGGATCCAGGGAAGCATCGAATGCTAAGGAAAACATTTGGGAGGTGGTGTGATGTTCCGAGTAGTGGTAGTGATTTAAGATCCTTATGGGTAGTAGCTTGTGGGCTGGGAGGTGTCGAGCCTCTTACAAAAGGATTAAATAATCTCAAAGTGGCTTATTAGACCCTGTTGCATAGCACTTGTATAAGTCTTAATCGTTGTAGTGATAAGTCTCCTACTCGAAGGATTATCTGAGTTTTCTGTTAAGTATAAGTTTATTGCAGGGAAGTTTGGTCTGTAACTCTGTTTTCTAGTAGGAATCTCAAGTAATCAGAAGTTGAGTAGCCATTTAGGAGATAAGTGCAATGAATTCGGCAATGATTCGGTGTGGGCGTTCTGTTAGAGAGACAGACCATCTCAAGACTTCAGATTACAGATTAAGTAAATGTGATCATGTTGCAAGGAATATGTTCATCTTCAGATTTCAAAACCCTCCAACGCTTGGTTTTGGTTGCCTTGAAAGGTTGGGTTATGCTTGTGGTTGTGTCCGTGTTGCTCAAGTTGTTTGGCGTATCAGGAGTGGTAAGAAGTGATTTCGAGGATGAAATCTAATTTAAGTGGGGGAGAGGTGTAACATTTCATTTGAAATTGAGTAATTAAATAATAAACCCTAAACCCCAAGATGTAGAAATATATTTTATATTATTTTATAGAAGCCCTAAAATCCATAATATTTAGCAGGGTGTTGGTTTCGAGGAGCCAAATGATATAATTTAGATTTTCGAGGGTTAAAGTGTACTTATAAGATTTATTTTTAAAGATTTCCAGAATTCGGGGGTGTTTAGTAAAATATTGGACTTAAATAGAATGGAATTATGAATTCTGAGGGTTGAATGGTAAATTATGTACTTAACTTGAAAAGAATTGACATGGAGGGGATGAAAGTGTATTTATGAGAAAAAAAAATTCATATGAGTTGGTTTAATCCGTCACCTTACTCGCCCATGTTAACCCTAACCCTAAAGAGTTCCTCCAGCCGCGACCATGTATCTTCATTGTCCAACCACCACCACCCTATCGTATTGTTGTTCCGATCAACCAAGGCCACCAGTGGACCATTGTTGTCGACGAAGCTGGAATCCCTAAAGCTAACCTCGCACGTTGTTGTACCAGTCATAATGAAGACCAACAGGAACCCCTTCTCTGGATGACGCCGCATCATATTGGAAGTCGGAAGCGCGGAGCCTTCATCGTGGTTGCCACTGTGGTCACTCCCAGTCGCAATTTCTTTTCTGTTTCAGCGGTGATACACCCTAGCCGCGTCTGTCATCACCACAGCTCCGAGTGGCTATTTTCTGTTGTGTTCTAGTTTCCGCCTGCCACCTGAAGTGGATGAGATAGCTATGTTTTATGTGTTACATCTCGTGTTAGTGATTGTGTCGCTGATTGCAAGTCGTGTATGTATGTTTGCTTGATCGGAATCAAGAGAATCCACCACCACCACCGTGAGGTGGTGGCTGTCACCCTCAACCACCTCCTGTCGCCACAAGGGTGGTTGTGTGTGTGTGTGTTATATTATGTGTGTTTCCTCTTAGATAATATGTTGAATAATGTATTTATTTGGCTAGAAAATCCAAGGAAAACCAACCACCACCACCGTAAGGTGGTGGCTGCCACCTTCTGCCGCCACCAGTCTTTGTGTTTGGTGGCGGTGTGGATTTATGTGTGATTAGATTGCTAATTGAGTTCCTTGGACATGTGTAGGTCTAGAATCATAACCACCACCACCACGAGGTGGTGGTCGCTGCCATTGATCACCACTACCCGAGGTGGTAGTGGGTGGTGCCCGACTTATTTAACACAAAATGACCTAAAAACTTAACCAATGGACTAATTGGCACACGATTGGGTTGGGAACCCTAATTAGTTTTTAGAAAACCCTAATTTTGGATATGTTAGTTTGGTATTGTCGGGACCCGCGTTTTGGACCATTAGATTGATATTATGACTTATACCCGATTAATTGTATGTTTGGCCTAGTGGGGTGATGGACTTAATTGATTAAGTCCTTAATGGGTAAGTAAGAAGACTTAACCCTAATCGTCATTTTATTGAAAAAACCCTAATTAGGTTTGGGTTCTTGTTGGACCATTTCTTGGACCAAGTTGTTGTGGACCTTCGTGGGCCAATTGGGAACAGGTTTATGGACTAAGGAAATTATTGGGCTTTAGGATAAGCCCCATTGAAAATGCTTGAGCCCAATTTGGAAAATTAGGCTATAGGTGTAGTGAATTATGAACATGGGTTTGGTATGCAGAATTAAAGAACACACAATGAACACGGTGATTTGGGTGCCAAAAGGTGTATTCGATCATAGTAAATGAGTACAAAAAAGGTACTAGATCTAGAACTCCATAAATACCTCAATCAGTAATCACTATGAACTTCATCTCTCAAGTACACATCTACAAGTGATATGAACCCACCTTATCTCTCATGTCACAAGGCTAATGTACCACATGCAAGTGGGTCTACAAAAGTCAAACCATTTACAAAGTCATACATGGATAACTTTGTACCCAACATTCTCCCCCTCAAAGTTAGGAATGGATGACCCACTTCAAATCTTCCAAAATCAAGCAACTACTCAAAATCGAACCTCAAGCGTGACATATGTAGAGATGAACTTCAAATCTTCAATTCCTCCATGATTCTTCAAATTAGGTTCTAGAATGTGAGACCATACGAACCGAGCATCAACAGATAATTAGGAGTTTCTCAATCTCCAAATAATCACCCTAAAGCTAAGCATAAAAGCACACCCCAAAAATCTTTAATAAGTATAAATCCTTCATGAACCGAAATGACTTCCGAATCTCCAATCGAATCATCTAATATACTTCAAATATTCAAGGTCGCTTCAGAAAATCCAAAAAATCTTCAATTTTTAGCTTCGTTCACGGACAACCTTTGACAAAATTCTCAAAATTGGGTAGAAATTGTCAATTTCAAGAATTCTATCGTGACCCGGTGCGCTCAAAACAGCAAGATATGCAAAAATTTTCCCCCATTTGTGAAATTGGGTAGAAAATGTTAATTCGCACAAACTATAGGGGCCAGAAATAAACATTCTTCCATTTCTCAAAAAAATAGCCCAATTTCAAATTTGGGTATGGTCAGCCAAAATTTCGAAATATCAGGGACTACTTTCGACAATTCTGCACTTTCTTCAAACCTTCGAAAAATTAGATCCAAATTTCGAATGTGGGTAAAAGCTGTGAAAATTTCCAAACAACAGGGACCAAATTCAAAACATTTACCTTATTTATTCCAAACTTGTGAAAATTACCCCAAATGTCGAAGGTGGATAAAACTTTTCATACTTTCGAAACTTTAGGGTCCACTTTCTAAACCTTTATGTTTTCTTCCCGGATACGTTTCCCGGACAACGAACAAAAAATCTTCAATACTTTGACATAAAAATCTTCTTAGTGATTCAAATTCGAAGCCATGCGAAGCCGCTGAATCTCATTTGAACCACAGTCACTGAATAGACATTTCGCTAACAAGGCTTTCCAAATCATCGACATCAACAGTCTCCAAAAACCTTCGCGAGCAAGCCTTCGCTTTTTGTTTCAAGGACCCCAAAATCCAACAATCTTCGATCACAAACCAACATCGTAGTCAAAATCAAGAGGCTTGACTCACCAAATCAACTCCACAACATCAGTGTCAACTGCAATTGATTCCAACAATTTTCAATTAGAGGTTTGTTCATTCCCAAACCATCGAATCCAGTGTAGATATCGACACATCAAAATAAAATTCCTCACAAACCTTCAACTGATTTCACAGCCTTCGCAATCAAGATTTCTAAACTCAATGGATCAAAAATGAACGCATCACACAAGCGATTCTAAAACCATCAACATCAAAAAGTTGATTTTACATCCCAATTCCATAAACATTGACATCTATTCACTGTGATACTTTCCAAATCTTTGTACTTTAGCCCTAAAATCAACAACACTGGCTTTTTGTTCATCAACCACAAATATCATTGCTTCAATCTATTTCCAAATCAGTGGAATCGTTAATAACCTTAATCTTCGAAATCAAAATAAAAAATTACCAACAAGTTCTTGAGTTTCAGATTGAGGAGTATCAAGATTAAGAACGAACTTCAATCGACTGTAAATAACGATTCCAAATGGAGTTATATTCCCTAACAGTCGATTTCCAGGATATGAACAAGAACATCATTGACAGTCGATTCGAACGACTTCAAATAAGAACAAATCAATCATCAATCCTAAACATGATTTCGATTTCTGATTCACGGAATGACGATCTAAAAATGTAATTTTGACTATTGTTTGACTTTTCTTTTGAATTGATCCCAAGAGAATGATTAACAAACTCAAATCACTATCAGAATACAAATAATCTCGACTCCAATAATCACATTCGACAACTTCAATTTCTATCGATTCTAAAACAATCAAGCAAGATCGATTTCTCAAAGCACCTTCTACTTAATTTCGAGTGTAATGACGGAAGAATGAAAATAAACGAATTTGTGATTTCGTTTTGGAGTACAAATTGGGCTCTTTTAATCAATCAGATAACAGTGAGAAAAATTAGTTTGGGCTCGAATATAGGATTGATAAATAGTAACTGAGTTAATATTTGGGCTCACCTTAAATGCTCCAATTGTGACAAATTTAGCCAAACCGAGAATCGTTTCTTCAAACAATCATGTTGATCTTCGAAGACCCGCTCTGATACCAAATGTAATGAATTATGAACATTGGTTTGGCATGCGGAATTAAAGAACACACAATGAACACGGTGATTTGGGTGATAAAAGGTGTATTCGATCATATTAAATGAGTACAAAAAGGTACTAGATCTAGAACTCCATAAATACCTCACTCACTAATCTCTATGAACTACATCTCTCAAGCACACCTTTACAAGTGGTATGAACCCACCTTATATAGAGGTGTTTACATCTCTCACTCTCTCTCTCTCTCTCTCCCTCTATATATATATATATATATATATATATATATATATATATATATATATATATATATATATATATATCATGTCACAAGGATAATGTACCACATGCAAGTGGGTGTACAAAAGTCAAACCATTTATAAAGTCATACATAGATAACTTTGTACCCAATAATAGGTGGGCCATAACTAGGCCTTGATGATTATGAGATATTGGACCATTGGAATGCCAAGTGTTTGGACTAGAATAAAGGGTTGGGCCTTAAGATAAGACCATGAAGAGGTTTGGGTCTAATTTGGAAAATTGGGCCATATGTTGGGCCTTGGTTGATTATTTGCATTATGGGCCTTCGAAGTGTGAGTTTGGGTATTGGTTTTGAACCAAGCCAGGTTAGGGGTAAAATGGTCCTCTTACCCCAAGTGTTGATTTATGGTTATGCATTGAAACTAAAATGGTTAATTAGGTTTTGTTTTGATATGGACAGTTCGGGAGTCTATCATCCAGCAACTAGAGTTTTATCTTCGGGACTTTAGTAGTGTGAGGTAAGTCTCCTCACCATAGCAATGGGTCGAAGGCACCAAGGCCGACCCATTATGTGCTACATGGACT
Source organism: Lactuca saligna (assembly GCF_052625555.1). Classification (NCBI taxonomy): domain Eukaryota; kingdom Viridiplantae; phylum Streptophyta; class Magnoliopsida; order Asterales; family Asteraceae; genus Lactuca; species Lactuca saligna. The sequence continues at coordinate 22,527,466 of NC_136418.1, forward strand.
CCTATTTGATTATGTGTTATGTGGTATGCTAGTTTATGATATGGTATATTGTGGTACGTGCATGGAAGACCTCGGGGGGTTCCCGAGGCACTAGGGTGTAAGACCTTGGAGGGTTTCCATGGCATCCTTACTAAAGACCGCGGGGGATTCCCGAGGTATTAGGGTGTAAGACCTTGGACGGTTTCAATGACATCCTTAGTAAAGACCTCGGGGGGGGGGGGGGGGGGGGGTCCCGAGGAACTAGGGTGTAAGATATTGGAGGGTTTCCATGACATCCTTTGTTAAGACCATGTGGGGGTTCCCATTGCATTGGGGTAAGACCGTCGGGGGGTTCCTATGGCACCCGGAGTAAGACCCCGGATGGTTTCCATGGCATCGTTATATGTTTATATGCATCGATTATGTGGTTGATGTGCCTTATGTAGCTTATATGGCTGATATGGTTTATGTGATTGTGTGGATTGTGTGTCGTATGTTATGGGAGCACATAAGTTTAAAATAGAGATTTGTAAACTTATCAAACTACAAAGCTTATTTTATAAAATGAAGTTTTATTAAAAGGTTTCCAAATGTTCTAAAGCGCTCCAACGATATAACTTCATACTAGCTATTAATTTTAAAAAAAAAAAATTATCATGTTAATTATATAAAACCAGGTTTTATATATAGAACATTGTTAAAAAAAGTGATTTTTCATAAGGTATACCATGGTTTATTGAATGCATGCAATAATCATGATATTACATGTTTCTTAAACTAGAATTATAAAAAAAACATCAAAGACCCCTTACAAACCTCATATCTCTACAATCCTTTTTTAAAGAACACTTGCACATCTCTTGTATGCACTAGTGGGATAAAGGATACCTAACCGCTTAGTGTTATCTTTGATGGACGAGGTGTCTTCACGATTTCTATAACCAAGTTATAGGTGGATTACACAAGTTTTTCAAATTAGATGATTTGATCAGAAATCTTTTGTGATAAACGACACCTAAGCAAGAGACTTATGTGGCATATATGAGATCAAACATGTTGAATTAAATTTGTTATTAACGATAACATAAATCTAGGATTTATATAGTAGTATATAGTTGATATCAATATATACCGGGTTGAATTCGGATGAATGAGATAAAGGATACCTAACCATTTATTTGTTTGACAACTTGGATCCTAGACTTTAATAATTAATATTTTCATAAATTAAAAGGGTATTAATTATTAAATATTATATATTGAAAATACTAAATGAATTTTGTTAAAATTTGTAGAATTATAATCCACTCTCAGAACCATGAATTGTCATTTCTCTTTAAATCACTTAATTAAACAATAATATTCGACAGATACAACTTCAATGAATAGGTTCATGTCTTAAGAGAGAATCTCGTGAGATATGTGAAATTGTATACACTTAAAGGTCCTAATCCTAAAAAAAATTACTTTGATTAATAAACCTAAATATGTTACCTAGTAAAGGCATCACTGTTATGCTCAAGATGTTTCTAACATAATACTAGGAACAATTATTCATGACTTCTAGAAAGTTTTGGATAGTTCAAACATATATCTGATGATATAATAGGTCAAGCAATATTCCAATAAATACAATGATATTTTATTTAAAGCTAGTTTAAACATTGGAATAATAGAAGGCTAAAAGAATCACCTTGTGTGATCCAGGAGGCCCATGTTTTATGGAATGAAATGGCGGCCATGATGGGGGTGCGCACATTGACATTCCAGAAGTTCAAAGATTGTGGAGCTCCAAACTATCATGGGGCTAAGTGTTGGATTAGTGTCTAAGTCCATAACTATTTTGGTATGTACTTGACCCGATTATGAGCATGGTCCTTTTGGGTTGCCTTCACCATAGCAATATGTAGGATGATTTAAGGAGAGAAAGGTTTAAATATGATTTATTAATATATTATGAGAATAATATATTAAAGGAGAAATCATATTGTTTAATTAATATTAGTCAAGAATTAATTAAGAATTAATTTTGTGGCTAAAAGAGATTAATTAAATATAGGGGACTGGACTACAATTATTGGATAATTGAGTTATTGGGCTAAGGAATGCTAAAGGAATCAGGGGTGAACGAAATTATGATGGAAGCCCATCATATTTTCGTTCATAGCCTTGTCCAGAAGGTTCCATGGACTGCTTAGAGTTTAAGTTGTCCATTAGGGTTTTGACTGAAACCCTAACAGCCCACACTAGTATATAAAGGACCCCTTAGGCCCCAAAAACGTGGACAACTGATTCTCATTAGGGTTTCCAGCTGTTTTGGTGCCTCTTTTTCTTCTCCTCTTCATCCAAGTTGCATATGGTGTTTGTGACTCCATTAGAGGTACTACACTTGTGGTACTTGCTTTCAAGAGCTAAGGAAATTCAAGGAACTAGTTGTTATTGCTATATAACAACAAAAGGTATGTATTCTAACTTTATATATGAATTTCGAAAATTATAGTAGCATGCCAGGTTTCTTTTTGTGTTCATAAAGCTGTATAACTAATAGTGAAAACAAAGATCCAATACTAGGGTTGCATGCACACATAGGATTGTTTGTATAAGATCCATCAGTGGTATCAGAGCCATTGGTTTTTGTTTTCAATTAGCTTTTATTCAAATTTGTGAACTTGACATATTAGGGTTTATGGCTAATAAACCCTAAAGGCTAGGTAATTTTCGCAATTAGGGTTGCAAAACCCTAGATGGCGATTTTTGCTAGGGTTTCCCAAATCCTTTCCTTAGCCTCCAAGATTTTGAAATCTAGGGTTATCCAACCCTTGGATTTCAAAATTACCTCCTTCCCCAAGGTTAGATCCTAAATTTTAGGGATTTGGATAATCCCATATCTTGTAATTATCTTTTAATTGTTAAATATGGTAATTAAAGATCTTGAATTATCCCATCCCTTATTTTCGAGATTTAGAGAGGGATTCAAGGGATTAGGATATCTTAGATGTATAATTGGTAATTATCCTCATGATCTAGATAATCCCTTGTGATTTAATAATTTAAATTAATTGTTTAATTTATGGTAATTATTAAATCAAGAGTTTTAATATTTAAAATTTTAATTTGAATGTCTTAAATTCGAAAATTTTAAGTGAGATTAAAACCTAATGTTTTGAAATGTTTCAAAACTTGCCCTCATGTTTTTGAAATTTAAAATTTTCATTAAAAGTTTAATTTTGAAATGTTAAATTCTAAAACCCTAGTAATTTGAAAAGTTCAAATCACACCCTTATGGTTTTATTAATTAATTAAAGTGTATAATTAAAAGTAATTTAATAAACCCATAAAGTTTTGGTTTACATTTAATTAAATTAAAAGTATAATTTACTAAGATAAACCACCTAGTATTTTAAAAGTGTAAAATACACCCTATACTATATATAACATTAAAAGTCTAATATTATATATGTATGAGTAAAAAGTCAGTCTTACCATTAGTAGGCCTCATTCACGAAGCTGGTCTATAAGGGGTGTTTAAGGAAATTGCCTATAAAATGGCGATTGAATGGGTATCCACTCTTACCCACCGCACTCTTGACTAGTGGAGGGTCGTTAGCCGAACGGGTAGGATAGGACAAAAACCTTCCATTATAAGTATAATGAAGTACAAAGTAACTAAATGCTTATACAAATTCCCAAATCATAGTTACTTTAGGCAAAATGTGAAATTGTATGCTAACCCATGGAATTACACTTCGTACCCTTGTCAAATGTTAGTGGAGTGTGTGTGGTTAACCGGCACACTAATTTGGGGATGACATTGGTAGCGAAGGGTGACTCGATGTTTGTCATAGATCAATGGAGCGTGTGTGGCTAACCGGCACATTGATTAGGTGATAGTAACATTGGGTGCACCACGTGATTCGTATGGTTATTTACACCTTGTTTGTGATCCTCGGCATCCCAGTCACAAATAGTAGGGCATAATCGAGATTAAACATGCCATTGAAAAGTTCAATGAATCTCAAAAGATCTAGGAGTTTCAATTCATTTAAAACTTAAACTTCTTTTTCGTTTTTCATGGTGGAAATTGGTAAATCGTCATTTACCTACCTTCAGATATTCTGCAACTAGATTATGGCATCCCTCTTCTAGGTTGTAGAGTATTGTGTTGGATCCTAGCTTGATGTTTCATTTGGGTGTTACATCAAGAATTCTAATCAACATAACTTGAATTTTCTCTCATTTTGTAGATGTCTGAATCTTACAATGGTCTTCCCAAATCCTTTGGAACAAGCTTTCCAAATGAAGATGACGTTCCGAGATACGATCAAGGAAATGAGAGTCACGCTTCACTTCCTCCACCTCCTCCAATTATTCTCCCTGACCCACAAGTTCAAAGGCTTGAAAAGTTCAAGCTCACTCAATCCCTTTTGTCGAGTAAACACGAAGATGGGAAACCTGTGTGTGCACACGTCTTAGAGATGAAGTCACACATTGATAGGTTAAGCATGTTGGGTGTCGATATTTCAAGCGAGTTGGCTGTTGACTGGGTTCTTCAGTCACTTCCTGAATCATATAGTGAGTTCGTTAGAGAGTACTATATGATGGACCACGACGTGACCCTAATTGATCTCACCTATTTGCTTATAGCTGCTTAATCAGCAATGATTTGGCGTGCTGGTCAAGCAAATTTGTCTAGTGAATCAAACTCCCAAACTTCAATGGACACTGGCAACATTGGAAGTCCAGAAAGAACTAAGTCTGTGATTGTCCGATGTGCTGTGCCAAAGGAGTCCATCTGCTTTTATTGCCAAGAGAAGGGGCATTGGAGGAGAAGCTGCCCTAACTACCTGAAAGATCTAAGAGATGGGAGAGTCAGGACGTATGGCTCTACTTCAGGTAAAATCCATTATCTAACTCTTTTGAGTTCCTATTCTAGATTCTTAATACATGATGTGATAAGATTACATTTTGATGTTTTGTAGGATCGAAGAAAAGAGAGGAAGCTTGAGAAAGGAAGTGAGCTGAATCTAATCATGAAGAAATGGATTTCGATCGCATTACTTGAAGAATGGATTCTTGAGCTACTACTTGGAGTTAGAATATATTGTTAAGAAATATGTAATAACATAGTTTTTCAATTGAATTACATTGTAAGGACAAATTTTTTCCGCAATAAAATGAATTTTGATTTTATCTTATTTATTTATCCTTGCGATGGCATGTATGAAAAATTAATGTTGGAATGTTTCTATTATTAGCAATAATGGATTTGATTCTTAATTGTATTATTTGTGGAAGTGTCAAGAATTTACCAAGTAAGGAGAGTTTCTCATCACCCAAGTTTCAATTTGACAGAAACTTGGAATCATGCAATGTGTATTGTATGATGAATTAAAAACTTTCACATTTGGGAAACTTAGACTAATTCTTTGGCAAAGTGTCAATTAAAGGACAAGGAGATCAAGTACACAAGGTTGTGTGTTGGTCAAGTCCACCACAAGAGTGACAAAGATATTCGTCATGATTTACTAAAGCTTAGTAAATATGATTATACTTATAAGATTAAGTATAATTCTGAGTTGATTGAAAAAGTTTCAATGAATAGTAGAACGAATAAAGAAGAATCAAGTAGGCAGAAAGATAAAAGTTTCTCTATTCTAAGAAGAAGGGAGAGTACCATTTATTGTGTTTTATGATAAGTCTTAAAGATTAAGAACCGTGTCTCAATAGATCCTCAAGTGATTCTTAGTGCAATTACATGTCTAAGACGAGGTATCAAGTATTGTAGAAATGGTTAAATCAATAAGTCAATCATACTTCGTTCCAATATCAAGTCTTAGAGTCAAGATTGTGACATTGAGTGAAAAGTCTTAAGTAGGTTTATAACACTCATCAAATGTGGAATTTGGAAAAGTTTTCTTATTCTTGCACATTTGAAATTGGTAAGTTGTGCTGTCTTGGATAAGACAAAGACCAACTAGGACCAATTGTGTGAAGTGTTTTGTCTTGATAAATGCTTCACTAACACTTGAATATTTGTTTGTCAAGAAATGTTTCTTGACAAGAGAATCTTATATGTCAAGGAGTCAGTGGGAGTCTTAATGGTCTTGAATGGTTTCATGAACAAATCAAGAATAAACCTTATCGATCATCACTAGCACACGACTTGAGGTTTACAATCTATCGTGCTGACATTATTTTGTTTCTGTGCCATTCCAATTGACTTAATTGTGTATATTAGTTCTATGAGTTCTCATTTGAATACATACTAAAGCCTTAGTCGATGGAAAGTACATTGATATGTAAGGACAAGTTACTTGGAAGACATGGTGGGCACTCGTGTTACCATAGGGCATGAAATCAAGATTAAGAAAGTTCTGTCCATATGAGTTTGGATTTGTCGCGAACCTTGGTTTTGGCAAATTAACATGGATAGGAACTCATACACCATAAAATCTAAGTGTTATAAGATTCCCTCCTTCATGAAAATGACTGTGAGGAAATGCTTTCACTAAGAGAGATTTTAAGAAGATAGCGATTGTGAAAATTGTATTCTCAAATTCGATTATGGTTACGGCATCCCTTTCCATAGTTCGAATTGTGAGATTTGGCAATTCGTTTCAACATTTGGAACTTAGTAACATAAGCTATGAATTGTTTAAACACATATATGAGCTATCTAAGGCAAAGGTGTATAAGGTTAAGAAGCTTAGATAAAGGCTTATCGAAGCATCTGGTATTAGAAATATGAATTTCAGAAATTCAATAGGCATTGTTTTTTCTGGAAGCTCATTTGTTTTTTGAATACATGTCAAAGCTAGTGGGAGCATAAGTGTTATGCTTATATGATAATAATCATCATGATAGTGGGAGCATAAGTGTTATGATTGTATGATTATTATGGCGAGTATTGCAAGTTAGCAATATTAATTATAGAAAAACAAAGATTCAATTTGCAAAGTTGCATGGGTTGAAAAAATTGTTTTTGCTATAATGAAGGGAGAGAATATTATACTTCGTTTCAAAATCTAAAGCTTAGATTGAGAAATTTTAATAAATTTAGTCAAAGGATACATAGTGTGTTCTCAAATTTCAATTATGATTACGGCATCCCTCTTCATAGTTCGAATTGTGAGAACATGACACATAAAATATTATGGCAAAAGATTGGTAAAGTATCATATCTTTATGTAAGACATTATGCATCGTGTCCCATACGCTTCAGGTATAGGATCGATTGCAAATGCTATAATATTTTACCATTCTAAATTTTTCCAAATGTCTAGCGCATTAAGAGGGAAAAAGGACTAGAATTGGTTTTGACTGAAATAATTAAACAACTATCAAAGGACGATCCAAAGTTCGTTGAGGATTGGTCGCTTGTAAGTAGTTGGAAGTATGGTATTGGATGGACCATATCGACATTATTATGAATAGATAAGATTCTATTAAGAATGAGTTTTCATATAGAAAATGTGGAAATGTTTCCATATTGAGAGTTGGATATTGAGACTCTATGCCTAGATTAGAAACTTTTATGCAAGAAGGATGTTCAAAGGAATGTACTTTGAATGTGAGACTTCACATCAATGGAATTGTCTTGTAACAAGTTCTAAGAAAGTACTTTGTAATTTGATTAGCTAAGTCTTGGTGACTTTTGTGCTATGATTTTGCAAAGGGATCGTTACATAAAATGTTAGAATCTAGCATATTCTAGTAGTGGCAAGAACCTTGTGTTCTTACACTAATAATTAGGATTAAGGAATTGTGAAATGAGCATCATTGGAAAAGTTTTCAGGTGATCTATTTCACAAAGCATGGACCATAGGAAACAAAGTGTGCATGTTTAGAGCATGGGACAATTTTTTTTTGTAATTCAAGTAATAAGTTGATTATCCAAAACATTAAATGATAAATAATGAGTAATCAATATGGTGGATAAATAGAAGGGTTTTATTTACTCTCACAAGTTTGGGGCCATATAGGATTAAGTATTGTTGTTATGTTTCAGTTTGCATGTTTTGACTTCCAGAATAACTAGGTTATTCAAACATCCACAGTCGGTCATACGTTGGGAGTAGGTATGAAGAAAGACTGTCATGAATCTATCTGTAGATTGTCTGAAGTGTTTAGACATGGCACAAGGTTGCTGCAGAGTTCATGAGTGCTTTGATAAGATTAGAGCATTGGATTAAACCCACGCTCACTTGGATCACTTCATGGTTTTATCACGAGTGATTAGTGAGACGATAATATTGTATATTCTTGAAGCTGAGACGTGTGAGTTGTTATTTGTTGGACAGTTACACATTGATAATAAGTAAATGCACCAGTAACTTGGTGTTATAAAACTTATTGTTGTGTGTGATTCGATCAGTAAATGCAAGCGAGCATTTGAGTCGAAGTTTATCCATTCCTTTTACCCAAAGTGGGATAAAAGCGATATTTGTGGGCCTCTCGATGATTTAGTGATGACACCTAAGCGCTTGGCCAAGCCGGGACTAAGTTGATGTGTTCAATTGTAGTCTATTATCAGTCGTCATGAATCGGAAGTCGGGAAACAGTATAGAGAGAATGATTGAAATTCATGTCTTTTGTCTATACGATATCTTGAGAATGGAGGAATATATAATCCTTTATCTAGAGGACACGCTATCTGATAAGATCAGAGTTGACAGCGGCTTTTGAAAGCTACGATTGCTGATTAGGTTCTGAAGTCATACGGAAAATAGTTATTAGACTTATCCAAGTGGGAGACTGTTGGATTAGTGTCTAAGTCCATAACTATTTTGGTATGTACTTGACCCGATTATGAGCATGGTCCTTTTGGGTTGCCTTCACCATAGCAATATGTAGGATGATTTAAGGAGAGAAAGGTTTAAATATGATTTATTAATATATTATGAGAATAATATATTAAAGGAGAAATCATATTGTTTAATTAATATTAGTCAAGAATTAATTAAGAATTAATTTTGTGGCTAAAAGAGATTAATTAAATATAGGGGACTGGACTGCAATTATTGGATAATTGAGTTATTGGGCTAAGGAATGCTAAAGGAATAAGGGGTGAACGAAATTATGATGGAAGCCCATCATATTTTCGTTCATAGCCTTGTCCAGAAGGTTCCATGGACTGCTTAGAGTTTAAGTTGTCCATTAGGGTTTTGACTGAAACCCTAACAGCCCACACTAGTATATAAAGGACCCCTTAGGCCCCAAAAACGTGGACAACTGATTCTCATTAGGGTTTCCAGCCGTTTTGGTGCCTCTTTTTCTTCTCCTCTTCATCCAAGTTGCATATGGTGTTTGTGACTCCATTAGAGGTACTACACTTGTGGTACTTGCTTTCAAGAGCTAAGGAAATTCAAGGAACTAGTTGTTATTGCTATATAACAACAAAAGGTATGTATTCTAGCTTTATATATGAATTTCGAAAATTATAGTAGCATGCCAGGTTTCTTTTTGTGTTCATAAAGATGTATAACTAATAGTGAAAACAAAGATCCAATACTAGGGTTGCATGCACACATAGGATTGTTTGTATAAGATCCATCACTAAGGACCCCATTACTAGTATTCGGTGGTTGGAAGATGTCACCAACACTTTTTGTAGTAGCCGGTGTCCCGAGGGGGCCAGGTTCAGGGTCGAGTTAGCACCATAGATTGAGGTACAAACAACTATCACGAGAGTTCCAGGACCTCCAGCAGACTACAGAGATGGTGGCTGAGATCACCATTATGTTTAGGGAGAGCGCCCTCCTTGTCCTGCAGTATGTAGTGGTCGAGGAGATGAATAAGGCCCAAGATCACGAGATGATGAGGAGCAACATCAGGTAGTTTGTGAGCCAGTCCAGCTGCAAGACGCTGTAGGATATGATCGCTCGAGCCAAGGAGAGGGAGATCGACTTAGAGGAGGAGAAGAATAAGAAGCCAGATAGGGTTCAGGCATCCGCGGGATCAAGCAAGAGGCCCAAGGTATCATATTCTAGATTGAGGGGTCATCAGGACCGTAGCCGTTGTGCTAAGTGCGGCAGAACAAACGAGGGTGCGTGTAGGAGTGGTAGTGGTGGTGACTCTAGCTGCTTCAAGTGCGTTCAGATTGGTCATTATAGCAGGGATTATACGGCTACCACCACCTAGGGATCAGACTTGATCTGCTTTCATTGCAGCCATCGGGGCCACAAAAAGACCCAACGTTCGAGTTTCACTATAGTGGGACAGGTGGTGGCACCAACCCCAATGACATTGAGGATCACCAACGGTTGTCATGGCCAGGCAGAGGCGCCTGCAGCGAGGGGTAGGTATTTCTAGCTGACTACGGAGGAGGCATGAGCAACTTCTAATGTTGCAGGTGTGTATCTTTTGCTTTCCTATCAGTTTTTACTTTTGATTTTATTGCTATTGTATTGCATCTGTATGAGTAAATGTATCTTGTCGTTATATTTTCTTCTTATGTTCGATTTATATGCCATATGCATGCCATGAATCTTATAATAGTAGTGTGAGTTTGTCTCCTTATAAAGGGGGTTCCCAGGTTGCAGTAGTTGTAGCAAGTGTGAGTGGAACTCGGATAGTGTTTTGTTAGTCTTCAAGAGTTGTACTGACTTAGTATTGATTATTTTTGGAATACTAAAATGATAAGTGTTTGGTTTCCAGTGGATTGGTCATTGGATGGTAAGAAGGATTGAGAATCCTTCCAATCTGGTGTGCTGTAAGATTTTAGTTGAATCAAAGTGGGGGATAATTGCTTAGGTATTTGGGATTAGTAGTAGGTACGAAAACAGGATGAGCTTCGCATTCCCACTGGAGAGGAAGGAAGCCCAAGTGGCTGACTGGATTGAGGAGTGTGTTAGTTGGGAGCTTAGGAAACTTCCTAAACGTTGGGTTTGCGTCTTCTTGGTGTTTGATACCTGGTGTTAGGGAATCAGGTTGGGAACTCCCCTCAGGACGCAAGATCAGTCAGGATGCTAGAGCGCATGAGTGTACGAATTTGGACGCATTTGGATTATTAATCAATGGTAAGACAATGGTCAGTGGTTGAGTTAGCATGGGAATTGTTGTAAGACTGTGGGATAGTCATAGCATTCACCAGTAGCCAGATAGCATGGAAAGCATAGTACGACAGTGGGGCAGTTGTAGCATTCTTCATGCAGTCACATAGTGTGTGGGAATATTGTTAGACTATAGAAAAAGTCATAGCATTCACAAATTCATTCAGATAAGTTAGGCCAGGTAGGATTAGTTTTTAAGATCATGGAAGAGGCCATAGCATGATTGGAATTAGAAAAGGATAGGTCGTTGGGATTCGAAGTGGAGTTGGGACTGTGTAGCCCTTGATGGGTGGGACCTGTGGGTAAGGCCGCTCCGTGAGATGGTTTGGTTGAGACCCGTAGTCGAGGATCGTGTGTTTATAGCAATGTAGGTGGGACCTTCCAGAGACCGTTGGGTCAAGGTAAGGGATCAGGATCCCAGGATTTATAGATTCAAAAGTGGCAATACGGATAGGGTGGTATTGATAGTTGAAGTTCTATTCGGAAGTCGCAGAGAGCAACTAAAAGGGTGTTCATTGGCTCAAAAACCGGGTGGGAATCCGATATTCCAGATAGTTGGCAGATAAGTTGGGACCAGGGAGGTCTCGGCTCATTCGGATAGTAGATAAGAGGTAGCATGATGTTCAGGCAAAAGTAATGATGAGAGGATTCTTGTGTGTGGAGTAGCTTGGTGATCGAAGGTGCTAAGTCACTTATAGTTGGATTAAATAATCTCAGAGTAATTAATTTGACCTTGTTACGGAGCTCTCATTTGAGTCTAACTGTTTCAAGGATGAATCTTCTACTCGAAGGATTATATGAGCCTTCTAACAAGTAAACGTATTCTACAGTCGTTATGGTCAGTGATTTTGTTTCTGATGGTAGCATCGAGATAAATACGATTGGAAGTGTGGTTTTGGTCGGTCAGATGAGGAGGACTAAGCATGGTAAGGCTTAAGGTGGGTGGTTTTTCAGGAAGTCATACCAATGCCTATTTCAGATTTCGGGAAGGTAAAAGTGGTTTCTTTCCGAGACTCGGGGTTGGATATTTCCAGATTTTGGTTTTTATTTGGGGTGCTAGTAAGGAGAGGTTTTGAGGACGGAATCTAATTTAAGTGAGGGAGAGTTGTAACACACGGTTTTTAAAGTGTTTCGCTGCTCCCCGGTTGCGTCCTAATAATATCGTCATAGGGCTTAGGGCCTTAGGAAAGGAAGGATATGTCCCAGTTTGGAGGTGGGAGTCATGGCATGAGTAACCCAAGTATTCGTTTATGTCTTCAGAAGCCAATGGTATGATTGTAATCAAATATCTCAGTCTTTTATAGATTTTGGGTTTAATCCAGGAAGATTTTAAGGATTAGGAGACTTATTAGGAGTGTAGGGCTTCCCGCCACCTTTTCATGGATATAAGGTTCGTTGGAAACGGACCTCGGATGAGGAAGTTATGGCACTTTGTAGTTATTGACAATTTTGGTCCCTAATGGAGATGAGTGGCAAGGCAGTCCCACGATGCAACGAATGCATGCACGTGTTTGGATAAGTACACCCAACGTAATATGGGTTACTCCCAACGTAGAAGGATGCATGGTCACGGGTGGTTTGTGAGTACGACGGGCGTACTAAGAGGTACGCGGGGGTGCTCCATTTAGAGTAAAATGCTTAATTTTAAGGCTTGTCACTATATAAAGAACATTATGACCCAAAACCCAGCCACCCTCTCACCCTTAGACATTTTTCATGAAACCCTAATCCCTTGTTTCTATGTTTTGAGCTTAGATGATCATTTTGGAGTGCATCTTGGTGTTTTGAAGCAAGGTGGACATTGTTGAAGCATCATCAAAGGAGCAAAGGATTATAGATCCAAAATCTTATCAACATTTGGCATCATATAAGTTATAAAGTTCTGAAATTGGTGATTTTTCTCCTTGATCTCTTGTATTAGGTTTTTGGACCTTTCTGGTCGCAAGAATGGAGCTTTATGGTTCCAAATCTGTTTTTAGGCTTAGGGTTGCCACCCTTAGTGCTATTTGAGTCCCAAAGACAAAAAAAGTTACCTTCTTAAGGTTCTTGATGTGGTCATACAAGAGTATTAGTCATTTCTATGGAAGGAGATTGTCATATTTCAAGTTTGGGTCCCATTAGGGGTTTACAAGCCACCAAGTAATCGACTTTATGGGTTAATACACTTTATTGGACTCAAATCTATGTTTGGAGCGTTAGGTATTAAGGGGATAAGCTATTTTAGAGATTATTGCTCAACAAGGGAGTACGCTAAGCATACAAGCCCGTACGCGTAGCGTACAAGCCATGTAGATTGTATGCTTAGCGTATAGAGGAGTACGCCCCGTGCACTCAATGGATTTGGGCTTTGCGTTGTTTGGGACTAGGTTTGGGCCATTTCCATTGGCTGGTGTCTTGGGCCTTTATGGGCCATCAAAAATCAGATATTTTAGGCTAACAATATGTTTAGGTTTTTGGGTAAGGCCCATTAGATAGGTGGGGCCCAATTTAGATAATTGGGCCAATAGTGGGCCACTAGTGGGCTTGGGGAAGGCTAACTAGTAATGGGGCCTTTGTGTGTGGATTTGGGCCTTAGCTATGAATCTTGTTGGGCTAGGGGTAAAATGGTCATTTTAACCCCAGGTATGGATTATGGAACATGGTTTGGGACCTAATTGCTAATTGGGTGATATTTTGGTATTGACAGCTCAAGGAATTGTCAAGGCAACAACTAAGGATTCCGTGCACTGAGTTTCAACATCAAGTTGAGCCTCCTCCTGTTGAAACTGGTCAAAGGCACCAATTTCGGACCGTATGTATGAGTATATGTATTCCAAGATAAGGTATGATGTCGGGCGGTGCCCGATGTAGGTTCTATGTTTTCCGGATTTTGGTCTGATGTCGGGCGGTGCCCGAGGAATGTTTGTATGCTTCCGGATTATGGTCCGGTGCCAGGAAGGGCCCGACAAATGCTTCTATGTATGTTCCGAACTATGGTTTGATGTCGGGTGGTGTCTGAGGAATGCTTATATGTATGTTTCCGGACTACGGTTCGATGTCGGGTGGTACCCGATAAATGTATGCATGTTTAGTTATACATGTTGTATGTGTGATACTTGTATGTGCCTATTTAGGGAAGTGAGTGTGGGTGGGATCCTGTATCTCACCACTAGCTAAGTGTGGGCAGGGTTCCACAACTCATCATTAGCATAGTAGGGGCAGGGCATATCGTTGGTGAGGCCTTAGGATTAGAACTGATAGTACTACGCATGTTTTCTTCATGTGTTAGCATGATTATGTGATTTTGATTGTATATGTATAACGGGCGAGGCCCAGTGATAGGTGGGACCTAGGATAAACATATTTGTATACCGAGCGGGGCTCGATTCCAGGCGAGGTTTGATGCCAGGCAGAGCCTGATGCCGGGCGGGGCTGATGAAGGGTTAGGGCCCAGTATATGTGATTATGTGTATGGTATGGGGTGGTATGGGGAACTCACTAAGCTTCGTGCTTATGGTTTTCAATTTTGGTTTCAGGTACTTCCAGTTGCAAAGAGAAAAGCTCGGGATGACTGCATTGCACACACCATGATGTTTAGCCTGGGATGTTTACTCTGATATTTTGAATTGGAAACTCTGATGATAATGTTTTGAAATACTTTGACTTGTGTTTTGAAGGAATGGTTTGATAACTATGATATTATTTAATGGTTTAAGATGATGTTTTGGTCAAGAATTTTTTGGATGTTACATGTTAAGTCCTTAGTCTGTAATTCGTTGAATTCATCTCATCCAAAAAATAAAGGGGACCCCTAAGGTCAAAAATGCTTGTTTTATGGTCATGCTTGCACCATGCATGACCCAACCCACTCTATGTCAAAAAGTTGAAAATATACATCAAACTCACATACATGGCTCTTATACCTTACCAACCCTTAAATCTAGACAATATGGTGATCAAGGAAACCTTAAAATCTATAAAGTTGATAACTTAATGGATATACTTCACTCAAGCATGCTTAACATGAAGAAATATGGACAAAATCCTATATCTATCCAAGATATGTAATAAAGTTTGAACCTTTGATACTTACAAAGGTCCAACAACAAGAACGGATGATGTTGATGATACTTTTCCCACTCCACCACTAGAGCACTTCTTTCATCTTCTGTTCTCCTTCTTCAAGCTATAAAATGCACCGAAAATGACTAAGGGCTTCAAGAATGATTGATATCAGGGTTTATGAAGGCTTAGAGTAAGAGGGAGGCTGAGGGTGGAAAACCCTAGCCCTCTCATTCCATTAAATACCAAAAAATTAGGGTTTTGATAATCATAATACTCTCACAACACAAGAAACAAGGGCTCACATTGTGAGATTGAAAGTATGTGGGTCAACATGTCAACCTTGACTCATGACGTGAGGGGCCTTGCTCACATCGTGACTTCATCCAAATGCTAAAGAAACCTTGAAATCATGCACCTTAAAACTAAATGTTACACTCAGCTAAGTCTTCTTGCATAACAATGATCCAATCATAATGTTCTAGTGCGTCATGGATCCTTTCGGGTTCCACTAATGAGATGAATGCAACATAATGACACTTATCTTGAATAGATTTAGTTGACCTAGTTTGAACACTAGCATCGGTATTGCCAATTACTTGGTTTGGAGGATAATCATTGTTTCATATGTGAAGATGAGGAGTAATATGATCATTTGCAGCCATTGATGTAGTATCTTGAGTTGATCTATCAGAGGCTTATAGAATATTGGTCTGAAGCTTCATATGAACAACTATATTACCATAAGGTTGAGTCCTAAGGGGTGCAATGCTGTCTTAAGGAAGAGTATAAGACATACGATTGGAAGGCTCATAAGGATCCAAGTGATCCCCATCAACTTTTGAATTCTTTGGACACGGGGTGGATATGTGATCATCCCCCTCAACTGTTGAATTCCTTGGACACAGAGTGGACATGTGACCCCCCCCCCCCCCAACTGGAGAGGATGACTTCTCTCTGGTTGAAGTGTTTGTTATGATAAGTCCAAAGGAATTTGTGGAGACTGTAGCTTCTATTGAACGTAAGACAACATCATGAAGAGTAACTTTGGGAGGTCTAAATAGGGAGACAAATAGAACATTGACAATAATTTCCTGAAGTCATTTTTCCAAAGAAGGTGTGTCACGTTCCATGGTATGGGAAGTGATATGATTTTGTGAATAATTTCAAACAAACAAGTCATCAAATATTTCAGCGATCATATGTGTTCTTATATTCACAACCCTATTTGTAACGCCTCTGGTGGAATATTTGGAAGACTGCTTCATCACACTTCGATTGAAACTTGCTTAAATGATGTTTGTTATTGTTTATGAAACACCTACAACCAAAGACATGAAAGATTTCAATAGTAGGTTTTTTACCATTGAGTTATTGATAAAGAGTGCATTTGATGAATTTTTAACAAAAGAAGAATTTTTTATTTATTAGTAATATGGGACTTGGTCTTTTGGTGAACTACTAGACAAATGCAAATGGTATGGTTTGTTTCATCATTCCATCAGTTGTAGGTAACGATAAAACTATAGGTAGGTTTAGAGGGATTTTGTTTCTTATTTAGGACTGAATGTAACGAGTTTTCTTCCCTTCTGATAGAAGATATGGTATGGAGAGGCTTCGGTGGTGCTTTTCAGGATAGACTTATTTCGAGTTCTACTGGTTGTTTGAATTTAGCACTGGATTTATCAAATGTGGAACCAGTTTTTCTATCATACTTAGCAACATATTCCTTTTTTATTCTTCTCTTAACTCTAGACTTAGTTTCTTGTGTAACTACAATCATTGCTTTGGTTCTAGGAGGTAGGATATCATAACAGTTTAATTGAGGGTTTCTTCTGTGCGAAGGTTCCTAAGGTTTCTTTTAAGTGGAACAACAAATTTCTTTCTTAGTTACGGAGTTTTATCCTACTAATAGATTTTTGATGCTAAAGACAATTAGTACGATTGAACATGTATTATTTCATGTAGGATTAACAAATACATATGTTAAAGCTTTGGCATATGAAACTTTTTAAGGTTTAGAAACAACAATTTTTGTGAAAGGAACAATAATAATTCCAAATGATTTTAGAGTGTCTGAAGGAGGAAGTTATGGACTACAGAGGTTATCGGGGATTTTTTCTATAATAATTTCCTCATCCACAGTTTCTTCGTTAAAAGATCCATCCCATATAATTCCTCTGATTTTAATAGATTGATCAGAAGCATCTCCAGAGCTATCTGGAGTAATATCTTCAATAACATAGGTTTTTGGAATTAAACCGGTTGTTTTGCATTTTACTTGATCTTTGAAAAGGTAATTTTCAATTTTTGAAGATGAAATGTTTTAAACAACTTCAGAAGAAACAACACAGGTTCTTGGAATGAAGCTTTCATTTTGAAATTCATTGAAAATTGGTACTCCTTCAAAATTAACTATTGAAATGCTTTTATCATCATATTCCAATCATGGAATATCTCCCATAAAATTTTCATAGTTTTCCTTTACTTTCTTCCAAAGGAGTAAGGTTTTTTGTACCAAGACCTCCTCTTTTAGACCAAGGGTATTGAAAATTATTTGTAATATGCTCGTTTTGCTCAATTTAATTCAAAGTAGAATACAACATTTCTATTAATCCCTTCAAATGTACATATTCCTTAAGTAATACATCCCAATGTTATGGGGCTAAAACATGTCTACTATCAACCTAAATTCTAGCATCCTTCTCTAAATCTAATTCTTTCTCCAAACGTTGTATTCTCTTCTGCTCAAAACGCTTTCTTATTCAGTACATCTCTTGGTAGGATGAGTCTTTGTCCACAAGACATGGACATTTTTTTCTAATTAATGCTTGTAGATATTAGACAAAAATTATTTTCAGGAATCAAAAATTGTACCTGATCGATGATGCTTCAGCCATAGGCAGAAGAGTTAGTAGCAATAAAACAGTAGTTTTTAACAGATTTGGTCTAACATCCCAAAAATTAAAATAATATTTTTAACTTTTAAATTCATTTAAATCATGTGGTAATCATATAAAAATAGTCAAGAGTATATCACAATAATATATTATCATAGTACAAAATCCCAAAATCGCATGATGCGGAAAATCATAGGTGGATGTGGTGCGATCAGGCCGGGCCCTTCCCTTTTGAGCTGGAAGTACCTGAAACATAAACTGAAAACCTTAAGGACAAAGCATAGTGAGTTCCCTCAGAATACCCCATACTATACATACATAACACTCAAGTATATATGGGTTCTCGTAACCCATTCGGTCTCTTTCAACCAGTAATAGATATATTTCAACCTATTTGGTCTCTTTCAACTGATATTGAGTATATTTCAACCCTTTCAGTCTCTTTCAACCGGTAGTGGTTATATTTCAATCCCTTCAATCTCTTTCAATCAGTATGGGGTCTATTTCATCCCTTATCACTAACACATAATATTATAACAAAAGAGTTACAAGACATCAGGAAGATACAGGCATAACAGAAAATTGTCACGAAGATAATCATCATACTACAAGCATAATTTAGTGGGCCGACATCGGTGCCTTTTACCCACGAATACAGTGAATGAACCTCACCTCATACTGAAGGTATCGAATCACACTCGAGCAAGTGACTCGTGAAATCCTCTCTGTAAATAACAAGTATAAAACCATAATTAGAAATTAGGTTAATAATCCAACCCAAGAGTCCAAACCCTAAATATTGACTTAAAAGACAAAGGGTTACTTAAACCTTGCCTTATTGGGCCTACCTCACCAAGGCCCAAACCCAAACTAGCCCAAAAGGCATTCCAATCCCAACTAAAAGACCCTAAGGCCCAATATGGGCCCAAGAGCTCCAAAATGGCCTAAAGCCCATAAATGTACTGCTAATATAGAAAGGCCTTAGATCCAAACCTAAACAAGGAAAAAAGCTCAACAAAACTCAAGCCCAAAAACTACGTGCGTACGACGTATATGGCTCTTATGCCCGACGTACACTGTTGATCCGGTATCGGGGCACTGGCCTAGTCTGTGCAACATACCCAAGAGTACACCCAATGTACTAGTCATTTAGCCCAAAATGTTCCAATGACTTAACCCATTAAGCTTTAACGTCTAAAATTCATGTACAAGGTTATAAAAGTTTCTTAAGCCATAAAGCTACAATTTTTATGTTTTGCATGACTTAATGGGACTTAAACCATGGATTAAGCTTTTTATCTCTATTAAATTGTCACCAACTCATGCATGGTTAAGTCTTAACCTCCACGAATTGATTTTTATGACATTAAGCACCCTTAAGAGCCCAAAAGGACAACTCAAATGGTCTAGAGTAGTCCATACTCCATGAGACCAAAGTTATGGAACCAAAAATGCTAAGTTCTTCCTTAAACCTAGATCTAAGCTTAGAATGAACAAGTTTCAGAATTTATACCTCCAATTATCTGAAAATGATTAACATCCTTTGGGTCTACAAGCTCCCTCTTCTCCTTTGCTTATCCTTAAGCCTCTTTCTTCTTCAAGATCACAAAAGGAACACCCAAAACTCTTAGCAAGCTTAAGAATGCTCTTCAAGGTGGCTAGGGTTTTGAGATTAACATAAAAGGAAATAGGGGTTGATCAGGGGAAAGGTTTGAGGGTTTTAATAAGCTTATATAGGGTGTAAACCCTAAAAGTTAGGGTTTCCACCTGGCACGCATATGCCCTACATACACATGGGTATTCCCAATGTACGTAGAAGACGCCCCGACTTTGCGAATGCATGGGAGTACATTGTGCGTAATTGTATACACCCAATATACTGGGGCCTAGTCCATGGATAATAAGAAGTTTAATGCAAGAGTTACAACTCTCTCGAACTTTGAATCAAACTTCATCCTCAAAGTCTACTCTGGAAAATAACTCAAGGTAATGCTCCGTTATTTCTTCCTCTGGCTCCCATGTCTACTTAGAAGCCTTGCAGTGCTGCCACTACACTTTTACCAACTCAACAACCTTATTCCTTAAGGTTTTCGTCTTCCTGTAAAGGATTGTTGCTGATCTCTTGATATAATTCAGGCAATCATCCACCTGAATATTATCCAATGGAACCACTACATAATCATCAACCAAAAATTTCCGCAGTTGAGAGATGTGAAACATGTTATGGATCTAACTAAGCTAGACTAAGCTCCTTAGGAAGATCTAAGCGATAAGCCACCCAACCCACTCGGGCCTATACACTGAAAGGACCCATGTACCTGGGGCCCAACTTTCCTCTCTTCCTGAATCGGATGGCACCTTTCCAAGGTGATACCTTCAAGAGAACCATATCACTAACCTGGAACTCTATATATGATCGACGCTTGTCGGTATAGCTCTTTTGCCGACTCTGTGTTTTCTGGAGTCTACCCCGAACCTACTGAATCATCTCGATGGTCTTGAGTACCACCTCGGTACTCCCCATGACCCGCTGACCGACCTCACCCCAATATAATGGGGTCTTACACTTTCTCCCATAGAGAATTTCAAAAGGAGGTCGATCGATGTTGGCATGATAACTGTTGTTATACGAAAATCCTGCTAACAAAAGATACATATCCCAACTACCTCCAAAATCCAAAACACATTTCTACAGCATATCCACCAATGTTTGGATGGTCCGCTCACTTTGACCATCCGTCTGCAGGTGATAAGTCATGCTGAAGTAAAAAACAAGTACCTAACTCCTCGTGCAACCTCTTCCAAAACCAAGAGGCAACCCGAACATCCTTATCTAAAACCACATAAATCGGCACCCCATGGCTTGCCCCAACCTCCCAAATGTAGATATCTGCTAACTTCTCTGCAAAGATATTCTCCTGGATCAAGATAAAATGTGTGTTCTTGGTGGCAGCTTCGTGATGAAATCCATATTAATCTCTTCCCATTTTCAAACAGGAATGTCTAACGTTTGCATCTTGCCATATGGTCGCTGATGCTCAACCTTGGCTTTCTTACAAGTCAAGAACCTCTCTACATACCAAGTTATATCCTGTTTCATACATGGCCACCAATGATCGGGATGAGGATCTCTATACATCTTTCTCGCTCCAGGGTGAATAAAGAATCTCGACTTGTACGCCACCTCCATCAAGACCTGCCGCATACCACCTGAATACTGAACCCACGCCCTCCAATGAAGGGTCAATAATCACTAGCTATCATAATCGAAGGGAGCCACCTGACCCATAATGTGCCCACTCTTCCGGTGCTCTTCCTTCATAGCCTCAATCTGAGCCTCTCTAATCTGCTCCAATAGCAGGGTGATCACTTTCATCCTCAAGCACATATCCCTTATTGGAGTCGCGATCACCTTGTGGTTGAGAGCATCGACCATCACATTGTCCTTCCCTAGGTGATAAAGGATCTAACAATCATAATCCTTCACCACATCCAACCACCTATGTTGTCTCATGTTCAGATTCAACTGATCCATCAAATACCTCAGGCTCTTGTGATCTGTGTATATAGTATAATGGACTCCATAGATGTAATGTCACTAAATGTTGAGGGAAAACACCATTGTCCCTAACTCCAAATTGTGTCTAGGGTTATTTCCCTCGTGAGGCTTTAGCTGCCTTGATGCGTATGCAAATACATGACCCTACTTCATCAACACCGAGCCTAAACCCGTGATCAAAGCATCATAATATATACCACAAAATCCTCCATGCCCTCTAGCAGCTCATGTAGCTGCATTGATAACTTCTGTATCTCTGGAGATGCTAGCCAATAAGGTTTCTTGGCTATCGGAGTTGCACTTGGAACCAAGTCAATCCGAAACTCCACCTGCCTCTCAGGAGGCACTCCCAACAAATCCTCCAGGAACACATCCGAGTATTCCCAAACAATCGACACATCATCAATGGTCACCTCACCCTTCTCTCAGGTATCCCTCACATATGTCACAAACCCTGAACATCCATGCCGAAGATAACACTTGGCCCTAGCTGCAAAACAGAGAGCTAGCCAATGTTGAGCGCCCTGACCATGGATCACCAACTCTCTCCCACTTGGGTTCTGAACACATACCAACTGATGTCCACAATCAATCATCACCCCATTGGGACTCAACCTATCCATTCCTACAATGACTTTGCACCCGTGCAGGGAAATCAAAACCAAGTCAATTGAATATTTCTCACTAAATAACTCCAAGGTACATCCCCAGTGAACCCTAGATACTCACATCGAATGATCATCAATAATCTCAACCTCTAGTGGATGATCCAACTCTCCCAGAGCATCAACGAACCTCTTGTTGAGCGCAAAAGATACAAAATATCGGATAGCCCCCAAATGAAACAGTACCAAGGCAGAGATACCATTCACAAGGAATGATCCTAAAACAAAACACAAAAACATAAGATGAGAAATAAACATAAATAAAGAGTTAAGGAGAACAGACATACCTATCACCACATTTGGTGTTGCACGAGCCTCCTCGGTTGTCAGTTGAGCCCTTCTGTTCACAACATGGGCACCCGCCTTGCGTTGGTGGCCATCAGTAATCTGTAAAGTCAGCACCCGCTGGTTCCGCTGCTGCTAAACTCGGGCAATTGGCCTTCTTATGGCCCTTCTGATTTCAATGGAAGCAAATCAGATCTATCATTTGGATATGGTGGTGGTAGTAATATAATCCCTGCCAAAGTACCCTGTCCTGACGCACATATAGCAGCCCGAACCACCAACCCTGCAGGCTCCTTCATGAGTCTTCCACTTGCCATAGCGGCCTCGGCCCTGTTGGCCCCTCGATATATAATCAAATCCCTTGGTTTTCTTAGCCAAAACCATAGTCATCTGCCCCTGCTCTGCCTTCCTCCTGCCCAGGTGCTCCAAATCAACCTCTGACTCTCAAGCCCTAGCTATCATGTCATCTAATGTCGGACAGGCGGAAAAACTAACAAACTACTGAATATACGAGCTCAACATATCGTGGTAATGAGTCTTCCGCATTTCCTTGTTTGCAACGTATTAGGGTACCAATAAAGTTTTAGATTAGTGTCTAAGTCCATAACTATTAATGGTATGTATTCGACCCAATTTGGCATGGTCCATTTGGGTTGCATGGCATTGGAACGATTTGGATAGACTTTTGTGAGAAAAGGATATTATGATTTATTAATATATTATAGGTTCTAATATATTAATATGAAATCATATTATTTAATTAGTATGTATCAAGAATAAATTTGGAATTAATCTTGTGATCAAAAGACACTAATTAAATATATGGGGATTGATTGTGTAAATCATTCATTCTTATATATGTGGGCTTATGATCCATAGTTCTTCATGTTGGGCTAAACCCGTGGAGTAACCCATGGATACTCCATGGAGGTTTAAACTCTTGGAGCATGAAGAATATGGGAAGACATGAGTTACATGGTGTAACCCTAATAGCCACAATATATAAAGACCCCATAGCTCAAAATATCAGCCCTAAGGGTTCATATAAGAGGGCTAGCCGATTTTGAGCATAAGGACTTTTCTCTCAAGTTATTCCAAGTATTTATTGGTGTTGTATGAACCATTTGAGGTGTCACACTTAGGGCACTCGGCTCTTAAGCTCCATGGAATCAAGCTACAACAAAGAGGTATGTTATCCTAACTAGCATCTTGTATTATTTATGTTAAATTGCATGTTGGTTATAGTTTTAATACATTGGAATCCATTTGCATGCATAATTAGTGAAAACATAGATCCAAGGTATTTAGGGTTGTATGTGCACCATAGGATGTTGTAGTATACTAAAACCCATCAGTGGTATCAGAGACAAGGCTTGTTTTCAATTATACTTGATGCAAATTGCTAAAATAAGGCTGAAAAATCGACTTTTTTTGCTGTCTGGACAGCTGACTCGCCGAGTCCATGTGTAATTTCATACAACTCGTCAAGTTGGTTCATGCAATCGATGAGTTGGAACCCCTAACAGCATATTTTCGATTTTTTTGGCTGGAATTGGACTAGGGACATTACCCAAAGCTGTTTTTGAACTTATAAACCTGTTTTTGATGTGGTAATGTTCATGTTAATCAAATTTCAAAGATAATTGTCATAATTTCAAGATTTGTATTAGTTTACATGTTCATGCTAATTTCTTGAAGATTGATGATTTGAATTTTTCTTGTTCTTATGAGTTGTTTTAGATTAATAGAAAATTTATGTGATAATGTGTTTTCAATCCACATTGATCTAAAATTAGTTCATAAAATGTGTTTTTGTAACTTGACCTCAAGTTATATGAAAAGTTTCATTTATGAATTTTAAAACTCATAAGATTTCCATAAGCTATAAAATTAAGAATCTCATTTTTAAATGCTTTAAAGCCTTCCATAACTTGTCCTCAAGTTATGGAACTTGAAGAGTTTTTTCCATTAAAACTACTTTAAACTCATAAGTTATGGAATTGAAAAGGCTTTTAAATTGTTCAAAACTTTCCCTCAAGTTTTGGAATTTGTAAAGTTTCCTCGTGAATACTTTAATTCCAAGTTAAACCCTTAGAATTTTAAAAGTTAAAATTCAACCCTTATACTATTATAATATTAATAATTAATTGCTATATATATATATATATATATATATATATATATATATATATATATATATATATATATATATAAGAACAAAGTCAATCTTACCGTTAGTAGGCCTCATTCACGAAGTCGGACTATAAGGGGGTATAGGGTTACTGCCTATAAAATGGCAGTTTAATGTGTGTCCACTCTCACCCACCGCTTCCTTGACTGGTGGAGGGTTGTTAGCCGAACGGGTTTGACATGACTATAATTCTCCCTTCATTAAAAGTATAATGATAAATAGTAAGCATTTAAACACTTATAAATTCCCAATCTTAGTTACTTAGGAAAATGTGAATTTGGTGCTAACCCATGAAATTACACTTTGCACCTTGCTTAAGTCATTAACGGAGCGCGTGTGGTTGACCGACATACTAACTTGGGTTTAACAAAGTTGGCAAAGGGTGGTTTAAGGTTTATCATAGATCGGTGGAGTGTGCGTGGTTAACCGGCACATCGATTAGGTGATAAGAATTAAGAGTACCAAGTATATTTGCATGGTTATTCACACCTTGTTTGTGATCCTCGGCCTCCCAGTCACAAACTTGAGAGGGAACAATCAAGATTTAAACATGCCATTGAATAGTTCAATAAATCTCAAAATATGTAGGAGTTTCAAACCAATTAAAACCTAATACCTATTTTGTTTTCATGGTGGAAATTATGAGTCATCATTCGCCTACCTTCAAATATTTTATAGCTTAGATTACGGCATCCCTCTTCCAAGTTGTAAAATATTGTGTTGGGTCCTAGCATTAATATTTCTTATTGGGTGTTATATAAAGGACTTAAATCAACTAACTTGAATATCTCCCATTGTAGATGTCTGGTTCAAACAACTATGATCTTCCCAAATCCCTTGGAATAAACTTTCCTAATGAAGATGATGTCCCGCGATTGGATCATGGAAATCATACTTCATTTCCTCCACCTCTTCCAATTATTCTCCCTAACCCACAAGTTCTTAAAAATTTCAAGGTCACTCAAGCCCTATTGGCAAGCAAAGTCTATGTGTGTTCACATCTTGGAGATAAAGTCACATATTGACAAGCCGGGAGAGCTGGGTGTCAAAGTGTTGAGGAAGTTGGTTGTTAACAAGGTTCTTCATTCAATTTCTAAGTCACCTAGTGAGTTCCTTTAGGACTACTACATGACAAACCATGACATGACCCTTAATGATCTTACCTATTTGTTTGATCCTGTTGAATCAACAATGATTTAGAGCACTGGTAAAGCAAATTTAATTGGAAAATTGATTTCCCAAACTTCTATGGACATTGACAATGGTGACATTGGAAATCCAGAAAAGCTTTCCCTTCCCAATGGAAAGGGATCGGCCATAGTCAACTCAGTTGGCCAAATGGTAAAGAGAAAGGCTAAGTCTGAGATAGTCCCGTGTACCATTCCAAAAGAGTCCATATGCCAATGAAGGGGTATTGGTTACGAAGCTCCCCTATTTACCTGAAAGATCATAAAGATGGTAAAGTCAAAAAGCTTGACTCTACTTCGGGTAAAGTCCACTATCGCAATCTATTAAGTTCCTATTTGGAGATTCTTATTACATGATGTGACTAGGTCACATGTTGATGTTTTAAGAATCAAAGAAAAGATAGGAAGCTTAAAGGAAGTATATGTTGATTCTGATCGCGGAGATTGATTTCGATTGCATGATTTGATGATTAGAATTTTGGGTTACTATTTAGGAGTTATGATAGATTGCCTAGGAATAAATAACAACAGTGTTTTCATATACATTTGAATTGTAAGGATAAGTTTTTCCGCAACTTTTAAAATAAAAGAAAAGTTTTAATTTTATTTGTTTTAAATATCCTTAAAAGGGCATTTGTGAAAAATTGTTGTTTATATGATTTCATAGATAACAGTATTGGAAAATGGATTTGATTCTTTCGTTTGTGGTAGTGTTATAATTTACCAAATAAGGAAAGATTCTCATCACCCAAGTTTCAGTTGGATAGAAACTTGGAATCATGCAATTTGTAATGTATGTTGAATGAGAATTTTCATCTTTGGGAAATTAAGACTAATTCCTTGTTCACATGTATATGTGATTCACGTGAAGGGTAGGAGATCGAGTACACTTCGTTGTGCACTGATCAGGTCCACCACAAAGATAGATAAGACTATTCATCATGATTTACTAAAGTTTAGTAAATATGGTTATACTTACAAGTTTAAGTATAATTCTAAGATATTGGAAAAGTTTCAATGCATGGCAGTGTTGGATTTGGTGTCTAAGCCCATAACTATTATTGGTATGTATTCGATCCGAGAGTAGGATGGTCTATTTGGGTTGCATATCATTAGGACAATTTGTTAGGATGGACTTTTGAGAGAAGGTTATTTATGGTTTATTAATATATTATAAGTTATAATATATTAATATGAAATCATATGTTTTAATTAGTATTGATCAAGAATTAATTTGGAATTAATTTAGTGGTCAAAAGAGACAAATTAAATCTATGGGGACTAATTATGATAATTATTTATATTTATATGTGTTGGACTTATGATCCATGTTGGACCAAGTTTATGTATGGATACATAAAGAGCTGGGCCACATGAACCATGGATCATAAAATCCATGAGTATGGGTTTGGGTTATACCCATGACTCTTAGAATTCAACACATATAAATACATATGTTATGACCTAAAAACCGCCACTTTGGAGTGTATGTGCCTGTTCTTGGAGTTCATGAAGGTTTTAGAGTGCATGAAGATTCTCTCTCAAGTTCCACCTTTGTCCTTGATGTGTTGTGACTTCATTTGAGGCTTCCACACTATTGGGGCTAAGCTCTTAAGGACAAATGCATCACAACTTCCAGCCATAAGAAAAGGTATGTTACACTAACTAGTACTTTATGTAGTTTGTATGACAATTGCATGCTAGCTATAGGTTCAGTACCTTGGAAACCATTTGTATGTGTAACTAGTGAAAACATAGATCAAAAGTATTTAGGGTTGTATGTGCACCATAGGATGTTGTATTATACCAAAACCCAACATTGGTATCAGAGCCAAGGCTTGTTTTCATGTTATACTTGCTGAAATGGCTAAAAAATCGAAAATTTTGGCTGTCTGGGCACTGGACTCGCCGAGTCCATGAAGAATTCATCCAAATCGTCGAGTTGGTTCATGAACTCGATGAGTTGGACCCCCTGACAGCATATTCCTCTTCATAGTTGAATTGTGAAAACATGGCAAAAAAAATATTTTAGCAAAAGACTGATCTAGGATCATGTGTTTATATGAGACATCATGAATCATGTCCTATATGCTTCGCGTATAGGATTGATTACATGTGCTATAATATTTATCTTTTCTAAATTTTCCAAATACCTAGGGCATTAAGAGGGGAAAATGACTAGAATTGGATATGACTAGAATGATTAAGCAATTGTCGAGGACAATCTAAGGTTTACCAAAGATTGGTTGCTCATGGATAGTTGGAAGTATGGTGTAACTTTTTGGAAAGGACCATATTGACATATTATGAAAAGAGGCAACTCTTGTTCAGAAGTGATAGTCAAAATAGGAATATGGAAGTGTCTCCACAGGTGGAATTTATTCAATCTGTGTAAGATTAGAATATCTTAATGCAAGAAGGATGTTCAAAGCAATGTACTTTGAATTTGAGACTACATTTCCGTGGAATTGATTTCCATTGGAGTACTCTGTAATGTCTGTTCACAAGTCTTTGTGACTTTGTGCATAGTTATTACAAGAGGATCAATGCATACAAGTTTAGAATCTAACAGATTTTGGTAAATTGCAAAGAATCTTGTATTCTTACATTTACGATAAGGATTTGGGATTGTGAAATGAGAATCATTGGAATTATGTTCAATTGATTGACTTCACAAAGTAAGGATCATAAACAAACATAGTGTGCATACTTGGAATATGGCATAACTGCTGTTTGGAGAAACATAGTGTGCATGCTTGGAGCATGGCATGACTATTGTTTTAATTAAAGTATAAAGTTGATCATTCGAAACATTATACAATGAATAATGAGTAATCAATATGGTGTTTAAATAAAAGATGTTTTATTTACTCTCAAAGGTGCTTGGGGCCATATAGGATTAATATTATTCTTGTGTTTCACTTTGCATGTTTTGACTTCCCGAATAACTAGGTTATTCAAACCATCCATGGTCAATCATACTTTGGAAGTAGGTAATGAGGCAAGACTGCCATGAACGGGTCTGTAGTTTGTCTGGGACAAAGAGACTACAGTGTTCATGAGTACTCCTGGAATAGTGATTTGAGTATTGGATTCAACCCACGCTCACTTGTATCACTTCATGGAATTTATCTCGAGTGATCGTGAGACGGTAATATCATATAAGTCTTCACACCTAGAGATATGAGTTGGTTATACGTTGATTGTACGAAAACGCATTAGTAACTCGATTTTATAAAACATACTTTTGTGTATAATATAACAAGTAGTTAGTAAAAGCATATGAGTCGAATTTTATCCATTCCTTTTACCCTTGGAGGGATAAAAGCGATATCTGTAGGCCCCTCGATGATTTCGTGATGACAAATGTAAGTGCTCGGTCGGGCTTTGACTGATTTGATTTGTTCAGTTAGTCAGTCATCATAAATTATAAATAAGGAAACAACAGATGGACAGAGAGAATGATTATAATGAATGCCTCAGTCCATATGATATCTAGAATGGAGGAATATATGATCCATTATCTAATGGACGCATCATCGATTTGTTCAGAGTTCGACAACAACTTTTAAGAGCTATGATTGCTAGTCGGGATCTTGGAGTCATACGCAATAATAGTTTTAGACTTATCCAAGTGGGAGACTATTGGATTAGTGTCTAAGTCCATAACTATTAATGGTATGTATTCGACCCGAATTGGCATGGTCCATTTGGGTTGCATGACATCGGAACGATTTGGATAGACTTTTATGAGAAAAGGATATTATGATTTATTAATATATTATAAGTTCTAATATATTAATATGAAATCATATTATTTAATTAGTATTGATCAAGAATTAATTTGGAATTAATCCTGTAATCAAAAGACACCAGTTAAATATATGGGGGGTTGATTGTGTAAATCATTCATTCTTATATATGTAGGCTTATGATCCATAGTTCTTCATGTTGGACTAAACCCATGGAGTAACCCATGGATACTCTATGGAGGTTTTAACCCATACAACATGAAGATTATGGAAAGACATGAGTTACATGGTGTAACCCTAATAGCCATAATATATAAAGACCTCATAGCCCAAGAAATCGGCCCTAAGGGTTCATATGAGAGGGCTAGCCAATTTTGAGCATAAGGACTTTTCTCTCAAGTTATTCGAAGTTGTTGTTGGTGTTGTGTGAACCATTTGAGGTGTCACACTTGGGGCACTCGACTCTTAAGCTCCATAGAATCAAGCTACAACAAAGAGGTATGTTATCCTAACTAGCATTTTGTATTATTTATGTTAAATTGCATGTTAGTTATAGCTTTAATACCTTGGAATCAATTTGCATGTATAATTAGTGAAAACATAGATCCAATGTATTTAGGGTTGTATGTGCACAATAGGATGTTGTAGTATACTAAAACCCATCATAAATCTCTCTCCCGGAACTTGGTTGTCATCATCCACGGTCTCAGTCGTCTGTTGCATATCCAGGAATTCCACCGTTGGCTGTTGCACCTCAACTGTTGGTGCAAAATCTACTCTGAATAAGGTCACAAAATCGGGCCAAGATATGGCCCCAGTGGTTGGGGATCCCAGAGTATAGCCAACATCCTCCCACCAATCCCGAGCTCGCTCCCCAAGACATCCTAAAACGAATCGAACGTTCGACCCCTCAAGGCGGAAGCTCGTCATCTGGGCACACACAATATATGCTTGCTAACAACTGGCCGCAATAGGGTCCTTCACCCCAACGAAATATAGCGCCCCACATCCCCTGAAATTCTTAAAAGAGAATGTGCATACCCCAGACTGCCTAACGGCCAGGTCAGCCCTGAGAAATATGAAGGGGATCCTCCATTAGCTCGATGAAACCCTCCTTGATCGACCCAAACATCATAGGGGTCGCATGAAGGATACCTTCAGTAATCTTAGAAGCAATGAACTCCCATAAACCCTTATAAATTGGATTGGTGCCCGAACTGGATCCAGATCCTAAACCTCCTGCTCCATAAAGTGTCACCACCATACTCAAACATAACCACATAAATAATCTGTAAACATACGAAGAGGTTTATACTCTCGAGCTTCCTAGATTCATCGTTGTCTTCTTGATCTCGAGTATAAATCTTGTGGTTCCAGTAGTACAAGCCCAATACTATCTTCCACGCCTATTTATACCTTGCTCAAGGACTAACCGGTTCCTCCAAGTCACTTTCTTCTCATCTAATAATCCTTACCTATTACCAAGCATCCTAAGCAGTAAGACATAATCCAGGAACTCCCTAGGGTTCCTTTCCTCACCACTCTCTGCTGTCAGCTACAAAAGGAGCTCTCACTAATACCATTCAACTGCCATACAAATACAACTACATAATATCGGTACTAGATAATTCTTTGAACGAAAGGTCCCACACTACAATGGTTGGACTCAAACTAGAGCTGCGCAACAAAGTTAAACCTATACTTCTAAAATTATCTAATATCAATAATATATAATCAAATGCATTCGTCCACTAGTCAGTTGGTACTAATGAAGTCTACTAAGAGCACAAAGCATGCAACATTCGAGCATCAAGCAATTCAAGTCAGCACATAACCTAAACATGCCATCCTATCAGATAACTGATCTCATACTAGAATGCAGATCCATAAACCCATACAATAGGCACATAAAGGCATCTCTCCTAGCATACTCTCATGAAAGCTTGAGCAGATCCTTAGCAACTCTTTAGACTCCAAACCATGCAAGAATGTTGAGTTATAGATTGTGTCCCTAATTTGGTGGGGTAGTAGAGGTGGTAGAGAGAAATTAGATGGGGATGAAAAAGATCAATTTCAATAGTTACTATTGGAGTTGCATGTTATTGTTCTTTCTACCGAGCCATATTCATTGTGGTGGAATCCAGATCAAGATGGAGTTTTTTTTCTAGTGATTTCTTCTCGTTGGTACATCGAAGATGTTACTCAAGTAGGAATCGGTCTGTTCAGTAGATGGAATAAGGTCGTAACTAGAAAAATAAATATTTCCTATAGAGGTATTGTCTCGATAGGTTCCCTTCGAGGCTCAATCTATCTATGAGAGGCCTCAATTCGAATTCTATATAATGTCGGGAATGTGCTAATGGTGTGAACTCTTTGAACCACTTGTTTTTTTTATGTGTGGCGTTGCTGTTGAGGTGTGGAAAACGATTAAAAAGGGTGTGATATTTCTGTTATGCGAGTGTGGTCTATTTCCGAGTGGTTTTCATGGGTTGATGGCGACAAACTGATGCTATGTCATAAACAAAGGTTGAAAGCGGTGAGGATTATTACGTGTTGGATGCTATGAAGATTTAGGAATGCAGTGTTATTTAGCAATGGAAAAATGAGAAAGAACGATATTGTTGATAGTATTACTCTTTTTGCTTATCGTTGTTGTCATTTTAGAATGCTCAATTGTAATATGAGTTTGGTTGGGTTGATTTGCTAAAAAACTCATTATAAATTTCTATTATGTAGTGTTCTGTTAGAATTGTTCATGTATAATATTCATGTTAGTATATATATATATATATATATATATATATATATATATATATATATATATATATATATATATATATATATATATATATATATATATATATATATATATATATATATATGTGAATGTTCATTGCTTTTACTTTTTACTTTTTATATGTGTTGAATATATTTATTTTTCATTTTATATGTGTTGGTTCATTTGTCTATGATATCATCTTATGTTTATAATCAATAATAATGAATTTTATTTTGAATTATAATGAATTCTCACTGAATGTACCGTTAAAATTATTCAATTTTATTTGAATTATGACGAATTTCGTTTTAATATATATTGAAGAATATTGAATTGCATTTGAATACATGTTAAGAAAATAAATTTCGTTTGAATACACATCGAATAATATTGAATTTCATTTAAATAAAGTTTAAAGAATATTGGATTTTTGTTTGAATTATAATAAAGAAAAAATATTAAAATTTGTTTCAATTATGATAAATAGCACAATATAACGATGAACAATGGAAAAAATCAATTTTTATTATTAATAAAACCGCAAATAAAAAATACGACCAAGATATTAGGAACCTCACATCACTTAATTGTAGAGTTATGAAAGACTTATATTTATATCACATATATCAATTGTAGAGTTTTTTCTTTTTTTTTTTTTTTTTTTTTTTTTTTTTTTTTTTTTTTTTTAAGAATAACCAACAAACTAATCTACTTCTAAATATCAATTATTGACATTTCATTTAAAAATATCACTCCTTACTTCTAGATTAAATACCATTTGATAATTATAGACTGATGACAACCATATTTCCTAAAAAAACATTCTGATTTATTCCATATTTAACTTTTAAAATTGGATTAAAATGTCCTAGGTATCATTTATTCATCTATTTCTAATTATATTAATCGAATAATAATAATAATAATTTAATTAGATTGATTAATTTACATAATTCATTTAATTGGATCGATTAATTTGCATATTATGTAACATTATATGAGGTTGTCTAATTAGCAAAAGTTGTCTAAACATCCAAATGAGATGTCTTGTTAGTTAATCCTTTTCATATTCACACAATAAAACTATTTTTTTTTGTTAAATTTTAACCTAACTAACATATAGACTAAAATGTATATAGTCTAATAATAGACTTTGGATCTAATGATAAACAAAACTTTCATTAGAAACCGTGAGAAATGAACTAAATGAATGTTTTTTTATGTACTAAAAGCCATTAATTATTAGATCATATAAATTTCAATAATTAATAAAAAATGTCATGAAAAAACGGTTCAAAGATTCATCTTTCTGCATTACTAAAAAATTGTATGTAAAAAGAATCATTGCTTACATCGCTGATTTAATTGTGAAAAAAAAAGGTTGAGAATAATTGAATGAATTTGTATCACTCATTTTGAATCTGCTACTTAAGCGGCTGCTACTTAAGCGCTCCAGTGTACAGGGACGACAGAACAAGTCATATTCATCTATGAATACGTATATAGATATGTATATTCATATATGATTATTTATGCATAAGTGTATTTATATATAAATACGTATATTCATATATGAATAAGTTTAGAGAAAATGATTATTCATATATAAATATGGTGGCGGTGGTTCTGTTGAGATTCTGGAAAAAAAATTGAGATATTGAGATTCAACCTAAACCATATATTTCTCATTTGCCGCTCTAACGCTCTAGCGTACTGACACGATGAATGAGTTATAATCATAAATAATTATGCACTGTCGCCCGTTTATTTTTCCCGCCATTTCCCCACCACTACAATCACAACTACCTCTGCCACCAACCGACCCCACCATTGCGACCTCTATCACCTATATCACCGTCATCTTTGTACCATCACCTCTTCTACCACCAACCTAGCATATCATATATGATTAATTACTTTGTAAACAGACATGTGTAATCATTTATGATCATACATATGCATAAACATGTATAATCATATATGATTATACATTTTCGATATATAATCATTTATGATTAGACATTATCCTCCACGTCAGTACGTTCGTTAGAACGACAAAATGAGAAATATGTGGTTGAAATTAAATTTCAAAATTCTTAGACAAAACTTCAAAAATGGTCTCTGTGCTTTCCGAAAATATCAAGTTTAGTCCCTAAGTTCAAAAAACCTCACAGATGGTCCTTATGGTTTCAAAACTTTTAACAAATGGTCCTTCCGGCTCACTCCGTTAGTTTTTGGCCGTTAAATCGAGGGTATTTATGTCATTTCACTTCCATAGGGACCATTTATGAAGATTTGTCTTATTAAAAAAACTAATTATTTAATATTAAAGGGTCCTCTCTCTCTATCTCTCTCAAAAACATCCAACCACCTTCTCCATTAGAATTAAAGTTGTTATCTGCTCCTTCTACCATCATCACCACCAGGTGACATCGGCCAAGGTAAGTGATTTCATGCCTTTACTCCGATCAAAACACACAAAATCCACCGTTATCCCTTCCCTTCAGCAACCCCTTTATTTCGATTGTTCAATAGTAAAACAAGTATCTCCTACCTCCGTTTTCATTACCTTCACCTTACTTCTACCCTGTCACCATCATCAATCACAGTCCATGGTTTCTTTCAAATAAGAGCAACAAAATCAGAAGACCCTTATTCACTAGTCTAGGTTGGAAGAAACCATTGGAATTGTTCAACCAGTCTCGATTTCTCAATTCCAGTCATGTGCAGGTAAATTCCTAATTCCTTTCATGGGGTGTGATCGAAACTAAATGGGTGTGATATTGCTGCGATTTTCAAGATTCGATGAATGAGAAAAAAAATTGAGAGATCAGAGATACGACAGAAGAATTGTGGCCAAGGTTTTGAAGAAGTTCAAGGTTTTATTGAAGGAGAAAGCCTTGTTCTTCAGGTCAATGATCACAACTAACATGCCATTATATAAAATAAAAGAGTACGGACAACGAAATCACAGCTAATAGTGCACCGTCAGATCTAAGAACTCTCAGATATCTTGGCCGCTTCTAAATCAACTGCTTTTTTTAGAAAACTCTAATCATCATCTTCCACTACCATCTGAATCGACGAAGACCCCAACCCAACGACAATGGCGAGCATGGTCTTCTTCATTTCCGGCCTAAACTCCTCCAGATTAACGGTGCCGTTCTAGTCTTCATCGAAGCTCAGAAACACAGAATCGTAGAGACGGGTAAGCTCCTCCGGGGACAAGGCGGTGTCAACTCCAAAGTGAGCTTCCAACAACCTCATGGACTCAAAAGCCTTACGCATCTCAGATCTGGATAGAACGCCGTCATTGTTGACATCGAGGGAATCGAATTGGGCGTCGACGTTGGTTTTGAACTGAGTTTCGTTGTTCACGAAGGCTTGTACGGTGGACCCGTCGATGATTATTACACCCATACCCATATCCGTATGTTTGTGTTTGTGTGTTAGAGAGAGAGAGACAGAGAAAGAGAAAGAGAGAGAGAGAGAGAGAGAGAGAGAGAGAGAGAGAGAGAGAGAGAGAGAGAAAGGACCCTTTAATATTAAATAATTAGTTTTTTTAAGAAGTCAAATCTTCATAAATGGTCCCTGTAGCAGTGAAATGACATAAATACCCTCCACTTAACGGCAAAAAACTAATGGAGTGAGCCGGAAGGACCATTTGTTAAAAGTTTGGAAACCACAAGGACCATCTGTGATGTTTTTTGAACTTAAGGACTAAACTTGATATTTTCGGAAACCACATGGATCATTTTTGAAGTTTTGTCAAATTCTTATTTGTTAAAAAGTGAGAACAATTCCATTGAGATTCCGAAACAAATGAAGATCTTGAGATTTAATTTCATATATATATATATATATATATATATATATATATATATATATAGAGAGAGAGAGAGAAAGAGAGAGAGAGTTAGGTTCAAATGTAATCTTTGCATAGTTAATTATGGTAGATCAACAACAATTCCTTATATCACGCAACAAGCAAAGATAAATATAGAACATTAGCCCTAAATCGATTTCACCGCTTCCCATCATCCCTGTAGATCGATTAAAAACAAAATTGAAGAGGACACCTTTAAAGGACGGTAATACCATTTTTCTTCTTCTTCTCTCTTCCACAACTGTCTCTTCCAGATTGAATCTCCCCCCTGCAATCTAGGGTTCCGCAAATCTCCTTAAGCTCTTCCGATTACATTTGCTGAACCTCTCTTCACGATCTGCCCACGTCTGAGACATTATTTACATTTCAAAGTACATAAACCCTTTTCCCCTTTTCAATATTTGCAAAGATTTGATTCAATCTTACCCCTGTTTGTCCGATTTGATTTTTTCTTCTATCGTTTTTAGGTTTTGTACCGATCATGACGATTGCTGATTCGGGTGCCCTAATGGAAGAGCGAAGGATTGTTAAGGAGTTCACAGATAAGGCCGAGTTATGTTTGAAAGAGGGAAACTTATATTATGTCGTCTCCAACAAGTAATCTAATGTATATCTATGTTAATTTATATTATGTCGTCACCATTTCTCTCTGTCTTCTCTAAGTTAACTTATCTAATGAATTCGATTAGTATGTTAGTGTGTTTGGCTGTACTTTATCTTATTGCATGTAAGGTGTTTGTGAAAATGTCTAAAAGAGAACTTGATATAATATATACAATTTGTTTGATCGGTGGGTTTGGATGTACATTATCTCATGATTGATTTTGTATATGATTGATTTTAGGTGAATTTGATTAGTGTGTTTAGTGTGTAAGTGTGTTTGGTTGTACTTTATCTTATTACATGCTAGGTTTATTCTAGTAGAATGTATTCTGCTACTTGTATTTCACTTGACAATATCTGATGTGTATATATACATGCTTGTATGTGTTCACTTAGGAAATACGTTCCTTATTCATTTTTTATTACGTGATGCATCTTTAGTGGTAATAC
This sequence comes from Lactuca saligna, assembly GCF_052625555.1. Lineage (NCBI taxonomy): Eukaryota > Viridiplantae > Streptophyta > Magnoliopsida > Asterales > Asteraceae > Lactuca > Lactuca saligna. The sequence goes on from NC_136418.1 coordinate 22,564,794, forward strand.
AGAAATGCAATATAAAATAGCAAATTCAAAAGGTTTTTTAAATAATGCCATGACTACCTTATGCTTGAAGATCTTTTCATGCTTAGAATATTTTTGATGTGTTTCGAACACCTTCCAGGTTGGTGATAATGTTTATATAACTAAAATAGAAAAGATGATGATAAAAACATTGATATTTCATCCCAACTTGTGAGAAATACTCGATTTACTCCTGGACCTTCACATATAAATATACTCATCTAGGTAATTTTATTTATTGTATTATTTTATGCTGCAACTTAATTATAGATGATAAGTTTTCATGGTTTCACATACTAATGAAAAGAAACTATTATACAGTGTATTCTAATAGAATACTAATTTTTTTAGGAAAATCAAATACACAATATAGTAGATTCTGTAAGAATACATTATACTTTGTATAGTGTATTATGTTAGAGTAAACTCAGTTAGAATTTAAAATGATAATTACACTTTAGGTTTAATGATTCTTTAAGAGTTTTTGTTAAAAATTTTATAATATTTTTTGGTTACACAATAGTAATGGGTAATTGTATGATGCTATAAATGATAATTGCATATATATTCTATCAGAATTAAATGGTAACTAAAAATTATATTTAATGATTCTTTTAGAATCTTTGTTTACCTTTTAATCTTTCTTTCTTTTTTTTTCTTTTTTTGTAATAGATATTTCTCTTGGATTGCCTATTATTCTGCCAAAATAAAATCTATGTTTTTTGTCAGAATGTATTCTATGTATCCTATCATATTATATGTATTCTACCAGAATATATAAAGTGATAGTTAATTGCAAGTAACATGTTTTTAACCATTATTAGTTTTTGTTTTATTTGTGATAGGAATGGCTGGAAGAATACGTTGAAGACCTAATAGGAATAACTTGAAGAGTGAATAAAGTTTGATCACACTCATAATTTTAGAATGTTGTTAATTTTTTAAAGAATTTTATTCATTTTTGTTGATATTCTTTTAGAATATGTATAATTATATTAAAATGTATAAGACTTTTAATCTGTAAGAATATGTATGAATTTTGTATTTAAGTTCGGATGTATAAGAATATATTAGAATGTTGTTATTTTTCAACATTGGATTCAATAATATTCTAATAGAATAAATTTGTGAAAGAACATCATTCTAACAAAAAAATATTCTGACAGAATAAAAATCGGTTATGTATACAAATTACATTAGAATTAAAATTGAATTAATTAACCAAATTCAGATTTTTAAATTAGGAGAATTAATTATCCCTAAAAATCTGAAATTTTCCTATTATAAATGTAGTTAATTGTCCAAAATACCCTTTTGCTAGAATTTTTGTGATTATATAGTACATGTTATCCCATTGTAATATCATACAACCTCAAATCATGTCCATTGATTAATTTCATCCGTTGGTCCAGATCTGTGCATTCTGGCACACAATAGTTAGTAAAAACAAAATAACCTAACCCTATATATATATATATATATATATATATATATATATATATGTATATATACTAGCCGTTTGCCTGCGCAAAGCGGCGGCAACGAATAGTTTGTTTCAAGCAATTAGTTCCATTCGGAGACATGTTATATTTTCTAAGAACACTTGCACCATTATCGATCGGTTTCACAAAAATAAAAAGTGCAATGCCAAAACCAAAAAATATTGTGGTGGTGGATTCCATGGAGGAAAAGGAGATAAAGATTTGAATTAGTCTCCAGTCAACTATATGTTATGCAAAAAATTAGGGAACTCCAATTTGAATGAGCTTTTAAATTTCAAACGATTTGTCGAAAAGAAGTGTTTCAGATTTCGAATGCACCAGATACCAGAGAAGAGATATTTTAGGAGTACAAGTGTTGGATTAGTGTCTAAGTCCATAACTATTTTGGTATGTACTTGACCCGATTATGAGCATGGTCCTTTTGGGTTGCCTTCACCATAGCAATATGTAGGATGATTTAAGGAGAGAAAGGTTTAAATATGATTTATTAATATATTATGAGAATAATATATTAAAGGAGAAATCATATTGTTTAATTAATATTAGTCAATAATTAATTAAGAATTAATTTTGTGACTAAAAGAGATTAATTAAATTCAGGGGACTGGACTGTAATTATTGGATAATTGAGTTATTGGGCTAAGGAATGCTAAAGGAGTAAGGGGTGAACGAAATTATGATGGAAGCCCATCATATTTTCGTCCATAGCCTTATCCAGAAGGTTCCATGGGCTGCTTAGAGTTTAAGCTGTCCATTAGGGTTTTGACTGAAACCCTAGCAGCCCACACAAGTATATAAAGGACCCCTTAGGCCCCAAAAACGTGAACAACTAATTCTCTAGGGTTTCTAGTCGTTTTTGGGCAGCCTCCTTTCTTCTCCTCTTCATCCAAATTGCATATGGTGTTTGTGACTCCATTAGAGGTACTACACTTGTGGTACTTGCTTTCAAGAGCTAAAGAAATTCAAGGAACTAGTTGTTATTGCTATATAACAACAAAAGGTATGTATTCTAGCTTTATATATGAATTTCGAAAATTACAGTAGCATGCCAGGTTTCTTTTTGTGTTCATAAAGTTGTATAACTAATAGTGAAAACATAGATCCAATACTAGGGTTGCATGCACACATAGGATTGTTTGTATAAGACCCATCAGTGGTATCAGAGCCATTGGTTTTTGTTTTCAATTAGCCTTTATTCAAATTTGTGAACTTGACATATTAGGGTTTATGGCTAATAAACCCTAAAGGCTAGGTAATTTTCGCAATTAGGGTTGCAAAACCCTAGATGGCAATTTTTGCTAGGGTTTCCCAAATCCTTTCCTTAGCCTCCAAGATTTTGAAATCTAGGGTTATCCAACCCTTGGATTTCGAAACTACCTCCTTCCCCAAGGTTAGATCCTAAATTTTAGGGATTTGGATAATCCCATATCTTGTAATTATCTTTTAATTGTAAAATATGGTAATTAAAGATCTTGAATTATCCCATCCCTTATTTTCGAGATTTAGAGAAGGATTCAAGGGATTAGGATATCTTAGATGTATAATTGGTAATTATCCTCATGATCTAGATAATCCCTTGTGATTTAATAATTTAAATTAATTGTTTAATTTATGGTAATTATTAAATCAAGAGTTTTAATATTTAAAATTTTAATTTAAATGTCTTAAATTCAAAAATTTTAAGTGAGATTAAAACCTAATTGTTTTGAAGAGTTTCAAAACTTGCCCTCAAGTTTTGGAATTTAAATTGTTGATTAAAAGTTAATTTTGAAAGTCTAAAATCCAAAACCCTGATTTTGAAAAGTTCAAATTAAACCCTTATGGTTTTATTAAATTAATTAAGTGTATAATTAAAAGAGATTTAATAAATCCATAATGATTTTGGTTAATTAAAAGTATAATTTAAACCACCTGGTATTTTAAAAGTGTAAAATACACCCTTATACTATATATAACATTAAAAGTTTAATATTATATATGTATAACTAAAAAGTCAGTCTTACCGTTAGTAGGCCTCATTCACGAAGCTAGTCTATAAGGGGTGTTTAAGGAAATTGCCTATAAAATGGCGATTGAATGGGTATCCACTCTTACCCACCGCACTCTTCACTAGTGGAGGGTCGTTAGCCGAACGGGTAGGATAGGACAGAAACCTTCCATTATAAGTATAATGAAGTACAAAGTAACTAAATGCTTTTTCAAATTCCCAAATCATAGTTACTTTAGGCAAAATGTGAAATTGTATGCTAACCCATGGAATTACACTTCGTACCCTTGTCAAACGTTAGTGGAGCGTGTGTGGTTAACCGGCACACTAATTTGGGGATGACATTGGTGGCAAAGGGTGGCTCGATGCTTATCATAGATCAATGGAGCGTGTGTGGCTAACCGGCACATTGATTAGGTGATAGTAACATTGGGTGCACCACGTGATTCGTATGGTTATTTACACCTTGTTTGTGATCCTCGGCATCCCAGTCACAAATAGTAGGGCATAATCGAGATTAAACATGCCATTGAAGAGTTCAATGAGTCTCAAAAGATCTAGGAGTTTCAATTCATTTAAAACTTAAACTTCTTTTTCGTTTTTCATGGTGGAAATTGGTAAATCGTCATTTACCTACCTTCAGATATTCTGCAACTAGATTACGGCATCCCTCTTCTAGGTTGTAGAGTATTGTGTTGGATCCTAGCTTGATGTTTCAGTTGGGTGTTGCATCAAGAATTCTAATCAACTTAACTTGAATTTTCTCCCGTTTTGTAGATGTCTGAATCTGACAATGGTCTTCCCAAATCCTTTAGAACAAGCTTTCCAAATGAAGATGACGTTCCGAGATACGATCAAGGAAATGAGAGTCATGCTTCACTTCCTCCACCTCCTCCAATTATTCTCCCTGACCCACAAGTTCAAAGGCTTGAAAAGTTCAAGCTCACTCAAGCCCTTTTGGCAAGTAAACACGAAGATGGGAAACCTGTGTGTGCGCACGTCTTAGAGATGAAGTCATACATTGATAGGTTAAACATGTTGGGTGTCGAGATTTCAAGTGAGTTGGCTGTTGACTGGGTTCTTCAGTCACTTCCTGAATCATATAGTGAGTTCGTTAGAGAGTACTATATGATGGACCACGACGTGACCCTAATTGATCTCACCTATTTGCTTATAGCTGCTGAATCAGCAATGATTTGGCGTGCTGGTCAAGCAAATTTGTCTAGTGAATCAAACTCCCAAACTTCAATGGACACTAGCAACATTGGAAGTCCAGAAAGAACTAAGTCTGTGATTGTCCGATGTGTTGTGCCAAAGGAGTCTATTTGCTTTTATTGCCAAGAGAAGGGGCATTGGAGACGAAGCTGCCCTAATTACCTGAGAGATCTAAGAGATGGGAGAGTCAAGACGTATGGCTCTGCTTCAGGTAAAATCCATTAACTAACTCTTTTAAGTTCCTATTCTAGATTCTTAATACATGATGTGATAAGATTACATTTTGATGTTTTGTAGGATCGAAGAAAAGAGAGGAAACTTGAGAAAGGAAGTGAGCTGAATCTAATCATGAAGAAATGGATTTCGATCGCATTACTTGAAGAATGGATTCTTGAGCTACTACTTGGAGTTAGAATAGATTGTTAAGAAATATGTAATAACATAGTTTTTCAATTGAATTACATTGTAAGGACAAATTTTTTCCGCAATAAAATGAATATTTGGTTTTGTCTTATTTATTTATCCTTACAATGAAATATATGAAAAATTGATGTTCATGTACTTCTATTATTAGCAAAATGGATTTGATTCTTAATTATGGAAATGTCAAAAGTGTACCAAATAGGGAGACTTTCTCATCGCCCAAGTTTCAATTGGACAGAAACTTGGAATCATGCAATGTGTATTGTATGATGAATGGAAAACTTTCACATTTGGGAAACTTAGACTAATTCTTTGGCAAAGTGTCAGTTGAAGGACTAGGAGATCAAGTACACTAGGTTGTGCGTTAATCAAGTCCACCACAAGAGTGACAAAGATATTCGTCATGATTTACTAAAGTTTAGTAAATGTGATTATACTTATAAGATTAAGTGTAATTCTGAGATTGATTGAAAGAGTTTCAATGAATAGTAGAACGAATAAAGAAGAATCAAGTAGGCAGAAAGATAAAAGTTTCTCTTTTCTAGGAAGAAGGGAGAGTACCTTTTATTGTGTTAAGTCTTAAAGATTAAGAACCATGTCTCAATAGATCCTCTAAGTGAGTCTTAGTGCAATTGCATGTCTAAGAAGAGGAATCAAGTATTGTAGAAATGGTTAAATCAAGAAGTCAATCATACTTCGTTCCAATATCAAGTCTTAAAGTCAAGATTGTGACATTGAGTGAAAAGTTTTAAGTAGGTTTATAACACTCATCAAATATGGAACTTGGAAAAGTTTTCTTATTCTTGTACATTTGAGATTGGTAAGTTGTGATGTCTTGGATAAGACAAAGACCAACTAGGACCAACTTGTGAAGTGTTCTTGTCTTGATAATAACTGCACTGACTCTTGAATATTTTATTGTCAAGAAATGTTTCTTGACAAAGAGAATCATATATGTCAAGAGGTCAGTGGGAGTTTTAATGGTCTTGAAAAGTTTCAAGAACAAATCAAGAATAAACCTTATCGATCATCACTAGCACACGACTTGAGGTTTACAACCTATCGTGCTGACATTGTTTTGTTTCTGTGCCATTCCAATTGAGTTAATTGTGTATATGAGTTCTATGAGTTCTCATTTGAATACACACTAAAGCCTTAGTCGATGGAAAGTAAATTGATATGTAAGGACAAGTTACTAAACTACTTGGAAGACATGGTGGGCACTCGTGTTACCATAGGGCAAGAAATCAAGATTAAGAAAGTTCAGTCCATATGAGTTTGGATTTGTCGCACACCTTGGTTTTGGCAAATTCACATGGATAGGAACTCATACACCATAAAATCTAAGTGTCATAAGATTCCCTCCTTCATGAAAATGACTGTGAGGAAATGCTTTCACTAAGAGAGATTTTAAGAAGATAGCAATTGTGAAAATTGTATTCTCAAATTCGATTATGGTTACGACATCCCTTTCCATAGTTCGAATTGTGAGATTTGGCAATTAGTTTCAACATTTGGAACTTAGTAACATAAGTTATGAATTTTTTAAACACACATATGAGCTATCTAAGGCAAATGTGTATAAGGTTAAGAAGCTTAGATAAGGGCTTATCGAAGCATCTGGTATTAGAAATATGAATTTCAGAAATTCAATAGGCATTGTTTTTGGGAAGTTCATTTGTTTTCTGAATACATGTTAAAGCTAGTGGGAGCATAAATGTTATGCTTATATGATAATCATCATGATAGTGGGAGCATAAGTGTTATGCTTGTATGATTGTTATGGCGAGTATTGCAAGTTAGCAATATTAATTATAGAAAAACAAAGATTCCATTTGCAAAGTTGCATGGGTTGAAAAGTTGTTTTGCTATAATTAAGGGAGATAATATTATACTCTGTTTCAAAATCTAAAGCTTAGATTAAGAAATTTTAACATTTTCAGTCAAAGGATACATTGTGTGTTCTTAAAATCCGATTATGATTACGGCATCCCTCTTCATAGTTCGAATTGTGAGAACATGACACATAAAATATTATGGCAAAAGATTGGTAAAGTATTAGATCTTTATGTAGGACATTATGCATCGTGTCCCATACGCTTCGGGTATAGGATCGATTGCAAATGCTATAGTATTTTACCATTCTAAAATTTTCCAAATGTCTAGCGCATTTAGAGGGAAAAAGGGACTATAATTGGTTTCGACTAAAATAATTAAACAACTATCAAAGGACAATCCAAAGTTCGACGAGGATTGGTCGCTTGTGAGTAGTTGGAAGTATAGTATTGGAAAAATATGGAAATGTTTCCATATTGGATGGACCATATCGACATCATTACAAATAGAAAAGCTTCTATTAAGAATGGGTTGTCATGAGGGTAATATGGAAGCGTGTTCATATTAGGAAGTAAATATTGAAAATCTAGATTAGAAACTTTTATGCAAAAGGATGTTCAAAGGAATGTACTTTGAGTGAGAGACATCATATCTAAGGAATTGTCTTGTAACAATCTCCGATAGAAGACTTTGTAATATCATTGGCAATAGTGCAGTGACATTATGAAGGGATCGTTGCATAAAGTGTTAAGATCTAGCATATTCTATAAGTAGCGAGAATTTGATATTCTTACACTTATGAAAATGGATTTGGAGTTGTGAAATGAGAATGATTGGAAATGTGTTCAATTGATGTATTTCACAAAGCATGGACCATAGGAAACACGGTGTGCATGCTTAGAGCATGGGGCAATTGTTGTTGTAATTCAAGCAATGAGTTGATTATCCGAAACATTAAATGATAAATAATGAGTAATCAATATGGTGGATAAATAGAAGGGTTTTATTTACTCTCACAAGTTTGGGGCCATATAGGATTAATTATTGTTGTCATGTTTCAATTTGCATGTTTTGACTTCCAGAATAACTAGGTTATTCAAACATCCACAGTTGGTCATACGTTGGGAGTAGGTATGAATAAAGACTGTCATGAATCTGTCTATAGATTGTCTGAAGTGTTTAGACATGGCACAAGTTTGCTGCAGAGTTCGTGAGTGCTTTGATAAGATTAAAGTATTGGATTAAACCCACGCTCACTTGGATCACTTCACGGTTTTATCCCGAGTGATTAGTGAGACGATAATATTGTATATTCTTGAAACCGAGACGTGTGAGTTGTTATTTGTTGGTCAGTTACACATTGATAATAAGTAAACGCACCAGTAACTTGGTGTTATAAAACTCATTGTTGTGTGTGATTCGATCAGTAAATGCAAGCGAGCATTTGAGTCGAAGTTTATCCATTCCTTTTACCCAAAGTGGGATAAAAGCGATATATGTGGGCCTCTCGATGATTTAGTGATGACACCTAAGCGCTTGGCCAAGCTGGGACTAAGTTGATGTGTTCAATTGTTGTCTTTTGTCAGTCGTCATAAATCGGAAGTCGGGAAACAGTATAGAGAGAATGATTGAAATTCATGTCTTATGTCTATACGATATCTTGAGAATGGAGGAATATATAATCCCTTATCTAGAGGACGCGCTATCTGATAAGATCAGAGTTGACAGCGGCTTTTGAAAGCTACGATTGCTGATCAGGTTCTGAAGTCATACGGAAAATAGTTATTAGACTTATCCAAGTGGGAGACTGTTGGATTAGTGTCTAAGTCCATAACTATTTTGGTATGTACTTGACCCGATTATGAGCATGGTCCTTTTGGGTTGCCTTCACCATAGCAATATGTAGGATGATTTAAGGAGAGAAAGGTTTAAATATGATTTATTAATATATTATGAGAATAATATATTAAAGGAGAAATCATATTGTTTAATTAATATTAGTCAATAATTAATTAAGAATTAATTTTGTGACTAAAAGAGATTAATTAAATTCAGGGGACTGGACTGTAATTATTGGATAATTGAGTTATTGGGCTAAGGAATGCTAAAGGAGTAAGGGGTGAACGAAATTATGATGGAAGCCCATCATATTTTCGTCCATAGCCTTATCCAGAAGGTTCCATGGGCTGCTTAGAGTTTAAGCTGTCCATTAGGGTTTTGACTGAAACCCTAGCAACCCACACAAGTATATAAAGGACCCCTTAGGCCCCAAAAACGTGAACAACTAATTCTCTAGGGTTTCTAGTCGTTTTTGGGCAGCCTCCTTTCTTCTCCTCTTCATCCAAGTTGCATATGGTGTTTGTGACTCCATTAGAGGTACTACACTTGTGGTACTTGCTTTCAAGAGCTAAAGAAATTCAAGGAACTAGTTGTTATTGCTATATAACAACAAAAGGTATGTATTCTAGCTTTATATATGAATTTCGAAAATTACAGTAGCATGCCAGGTTTCTTTTTGTGTTCATAAAGTTGTATAACTAATAGTGAAAACATAGATCCAATACTAGGGTTGCATGCACACATAGGATTGTTTGTATAAGACCCATCAACAAGTTGGGTCAAAATTAATGAAAATACTAATTCAATCCCTAAAAATAAGGAAATACTAATTTAAATGTGTTTTTAATACTTGTATCCCTAACATTATCATTTGTAAGATATATATTATAATATTATTATATTAATAGTTGGTTGTACTTTAAGCTTAAAAACTTGAACGTTTTTAAAAAAAATATTATTATTATATTGATTCTATTTATAGAAATAGTAAGATTTCTTTTATAAGGTAGTATATATATATATATATATATATATATATATATATATATATATATATATATATATATATATATATATATATATATATATATATATATATATATATATATATATACTAGCCGTAGACCCGTGCAAAGCGGCGGCGAAAAATAATTTCTCATTCGGCAATAAGTTCTATACGGAAACATGTTAGATTTTAAGTAACACAAAACATATGCATATTGTTATCGATTGGTTTTACGGCAACAAATAAATGTAACCCTCGCAATACAAAAGAAAATAAATATTTTGGTGTATAGTGTACGTTTATAGTCCTTCATTTTAGAAATCGGGACACATCCATACGGAGTGACTTGCTTATACCTTTATTGGTATTGATAAAGTTAATAAAAGGGAGAATCAAAGTTAATCTTAACAACCCAATTTGCTTGATACAGATAAGTCTAAACGGATATATCCTATTATCCACTTTACTATCTAAAGTTTTAAACCGAAAAATAATAAAATTAATACAACCATATTTTATGGAACATGAATAAAAAATGGAATACTTATTTTATATTAGTCATAAATCATACATAAATATTTTTTCTTAATATTAAACAAAATATTTGATTTTACAATTGATTGGTCAATTTCGATTAGAGGGTATAAATAATAAATAAAGCTTAAAAAAATTACAAATATAAGGGCATATATAATAGATTATTTGTTTTATTTTAATTGGATAAGAGATTTGGTCAAATTTTTGGAAGAGATAAGATTTCAAAGGTAATCAGATTAAAATTTAATATTATTTTATTCATGATTAGTTGTACTTTACGTTTAGAGAGTTGAACGTCTTAAAAAATAATATTATTTTATTGGATATATTTATAGAAATAATAAGATTTCTTTTATAAGTAGTAAATATATATATATATATATATATATATATATATATATATATATAAAGAAACACTTATACACACATCATTATTTGTTTAATGTAAAATTATATTAAAAATTCAAACGTCAAATATTCTCCAATACGTGTACAATATATTATATTGAAATAAAAACATATATTATTTCAACCAAATACAAAAGTGACGCTACTTTATACACGCCAATTTCCGTATAATGAAATCCAAAGTACGTTAAAGAATTTGTCTTTTCTGTGGAGAGGTGATGTATAAAAGTTAACTACCAATTCTTTAATACAACTCTCTCTTGTCTTTGATCTTGAAAGTGTGAGTTCGTTTTCGTGTGTCTATACTCTTTCTCTTCTCTCTGTGTCTCTGTTCACAAGAAACTTATTTAAAACTTCAAAGCTGCAAATGTAATCACCCCATATAACCGAAGTGTGTGACAGCAGGTTCAGATTTTAGCATGCACTCCCTTTTCTTTCTTCCTTTCTGCTTTCCCAAACATATTTTATTTTAAAATTACACACACTTCTGTGTGTTTTTTTTGTTTGTTTGTGGAGTGAAGAGAGAGAGATATGAAGAACGGAAATCAGTATTATGACCACTTTCACAGAAAGGTGATTGCTTTTCCATGGAGGTCCCTATAAACACTCATACACACAGAGCACTCCTCTATATGCCTTGGTAGGCGTGCTTTGATGCAAAAAAAATCAAACTTTTTTCTTTTCTTTTCTTCTTTCTTTCTTTTTTTACTGTTGTTGTTTTGATTACAAGATTAGCCCCACTTTATGTTTGCAGGTTTATGTTTCTTGGTTGTGCGTTTTTGAGGCATGCTCTGTGTGTCTTTGGATTGTATTCTAGATTCCTCTGTGTTTGCCCCCTAAATTAGACATTAGATTCCTTTCGTTTCTTTTGTTTTCTTTCGTTGATTTCTAAGAAATGTGAATGGTTCTTTTTGTTTTTGGCTAATCTGTTTACGCTTTGACCTTCGTTGGTGGGGTTTCTTGGTTTCTTCGAGTGAAAAAAAACGAGATTTCTATCAATTTTTCGTCAATTTCGTGTCAAGATTGGATCTTTATGAGATGGGTTTTCGAGTTTTCGATTTATCCGTTTGATTATGAAGAGACCCTTATTTTGTTCTTGAAAGTTGTAGTATGGCTGCCATTGAAGAGAAGCTCAATTCATCAGGTGTAAACAGTGGGTCACACAGTTTACTTGAAGAGATGAAATTGTTGAAGGAAATGCAGGATCATTCTGGTTAGTTTTTCTTTACCTTTTTCCCAAATATTATTTCGCATACCAAAAACCTTCCGTTTTTGTTCGCATTTTGTAAGATTTGGAAACTAGACTCATATCCAAAAGTATTTTGCTAAAAAAACGATCTTTTTTAGGTTGTTTCTTCCGAAGTTTTTGGATTATTTGTTTATATAAATATAAATTTTGCTTTTAAAAAATTTCAGCGATAAAGAAGCCAATAAATTCAGAGCTGTGGCATGCATGTGCTGGACCATTAGTTACTCTTCCACAGGTTGGAAGCCTTGTTTATTACTTCCCTCAAGGACATAGCGAACAGGTTTGATTCCTCATGATCTTTTATTTTTTGGGTTAATTTCTTTTTAATTAACCTTTTTTTTCAAAGAAAGTAATACGTTATAATCTTAATTTCAACTTTTTATAGTTTTAAAGAGTTAAAGTCAACCATTTTGCTTGAATTGAAATCTTAAATCTAACTCATGTTGTTTTCGCATCATGTCCTACATGTATTATGAGTTAGTATTATGAGGCTATTTTGGTTATAATTTGGAATCGGGTTTAAATTTATTTATGGAATGTGGTCCCTTTGAAATTTGGAAAAGTGAGGGATCTAGATTTATGAATTTTTTTTTGGCTAAATGCAAAAAATACAACACTTTCTATATGTTTTATTATAGCAATCCTACGTTCATTTATCATTTTACATTTAACGTTTTCCTTAATAAAGCTTTGTATTATGAAAAAAAACCCCACTATACAATAATGAGATGACAATAATGACAGAATTAAAAAGGGGCTAACAAGCTACTCCTCAAACGAGTTAATTCCGAAATTGGATATATTTTTAAAGTTCATAAGAAAAAAAAATAGAAAATAACGATACTGTAACCAAAAGAAATGGTAATAAAATGCTATAATAAATGAACGTAAGTTATTACTTCTTACATTTTCTTTTTTAAATTTTCAAAACATTTGAAGTTTTTAGGGTAGACACATGTTGTACAATGCTATAAAAAATTGAAGTACAATACTTAGAAAAAGAAAATAAAAATATACTATTATAATAGACAAATAAACAAAATTTGTCACTGTTTCTTGCATTTAGTATTTTTAATAATGCACATAACAACTTTTTATTATTTTTTTTGAAAAATTATCTTTTTTTTTTATCAGGTTGCAGTTTCAACAAATAGAACAGCAACATCACAAGTTCCAAATTATCCGAATCTTCCCTCTCAGCTGTTGTGCCAAGTTTTAAATGCTACATTACATGTATTACTATTCCCCCTTAATTATCTCTCATCAAACTATATATATTTTAAAAACATTTTTACCCTTTCTTTATGCTTTCCTTAATTCTCTTTTGTCTATTTTGGTCATTTAAATAGGCAGATAAAGATACTGATGAGATCTATGCCCAAATGAGCCTTCGACCAGTGAACTCAGTGAGTCATTATAGCATTTTATTTACTTGTGTATCATATAGGTACTACTTTTTTTTTCTTTCTATTACAACATTGTAATTGTCCTTTGAAAACACTAAGCATTTATATCATTTTTTTTCTTCTAATTTGGATGATATATTTTAAAACGTGTATCAATGTATAGATGTTACACTTACATTGCTATATAATGTTGTGATTGGAAAAAGAAAAGGTAAATGCTATAATAAACATATAAGTTAAATTAGGTTGCAATTTCTTGCATTTAATCCTTTCATCTCCCTCTAGACATGTTATATTTTTATTATGGATTAATCTCATAAAAGACCTTATATTTTGTGTTTTTTCTTTTTTCCTTGAAAAATACCTTGCATTTTTTCATTTTTTTCGATCTACCACTTTAGTCTTTTTCTTCCGGAAAATGTGAGGGTTTTTTCGAAAAAAAAAAAAGACAAATTTGAGGGTCATTTTCGAAAAAAATGAAAAAATAGGTCTTTTCAGGAAAATAAAAATAAAATAAAAAATAAAGCTGAGGTTTAATCCAGAAACAAACACAAAATATAGTGTTTGTTTTACATGGATACAAAAGGTCAACTAAGGTGGTTTAAAAAGTCAAATAACTCTAAATTCCAAAATAACAATGCACATTACAAACTACAAATGCCTTAATAAGAACTTCTTTTTAAAACTACAATGTTGCAATAGAAAGAAACAAAATTGGGATACCATAATACAAAAATAAATGAAAGTAAATTGCTATATCTTTCACTTAACCTTTTCTTTTATAAACATAATCATCAAAATTGGAAGTTTGAGACTAAATTTTGTGTGAAAATAAACATTGGAATCAGGAAAAAGATGTTCTTCCAATTCCTGACTTTGGAATAAAACCAAGTAGACATCCGAGTGAATTCTTCTGCAAGACTTTGACACCAAGTGATACAAGCACACATGGTGGCTTTTCTGTACCCCGTAGGGCAGCAGAAAAACTCTTTCCACAATTGGTAATAATTTTTTTTTTATTTCCATTTTGTAAAATAAAAAATATATAGATATTTAAAACCATGTTTTTCTTTCAGGATTTTTCAATGCAACCTCCAACTCAAGAGCTTATTGTTCGAGATTTGCATGATAATACATGGACATTTCGTCATATATACCGCGGTTAGTATTTTGTTTTTGTCTTTCGTTAAAGGGTAGTTTTGTCATTTACAAAATCTATTTACGTGAAATGTCTAAAATACCCTCCATGATTTTATATGCAGGGCAGCCAAAACGACACTTACTGACTACGGGGTGGAGTATGTTTGTTGGTGCAAAAAGGCTTAAAGCTGGTGATGCGGTTTTATTTATAAGGTACGATTTCTTTCTATTTATAGTCAAAATATCATATGATAATGGAGATGTAAGGTTAAATGAGTAAATTTAGGCTGAAAATTTCACAAAAAACATGTTGCAATTTTCATTGGGACCCTAAAGTTATACCAACATTATACAAATATTACAATGACTTAAAGCAAACAAGAAAAATGACATGGCTAGTGCACATGATGATTTAGAGGGGTGTTATTGTCAATTACTTCACTCACTAAAATTATACAAAACTTCGAAAAAGGTTATCAAATTTCTACACATTGACATTTTTTAAAAGACTCGAACTCGAATAAGGCGTTGTTTCTTTTCCAGTTAATACTATTTGGATAAATAAAGTCTAAATAATATTTAAGAAAATGACAACACTTTGTAAAAAATAGAAGTAAAAAAGTAAACAAGGGCAAATTTGTAATTATTGTAATGTTGTAGGGATGAGAAGTCACAATTATTGTTGGGAGTGAGGAGAGCGAACCGCCAACAAACTTCGTTACCGTCATCGGTTTTATCCGCCGACAGTATGCACATCGGAGTCCTTGCAGCCGCCGCTCATGCCGCCGCTAATAGGAGTCCCTTTACAATTTTCTACAATCCTAGGTAAAATGTTTTATTTATATAATTAAAATTTAAAACATGAAAATATTTACTTTAAAAATGTCTTATATATTTTTCTATTTTATTTAGGGCATGCCCTTCGGAATTCGTGATTCCATTGGTGAGATACCGAAAGTCGGTCTTTGGGACACAGTTGTCTGTCGGTATGAGGTTTGGAATGATGTTTGAAACCGAGGAATCAGGAAAACGCCGGTATGTGGATAAAGTTAATAGATATTCGTTTTTTGGAAACATAACTGATTCGTACACAAATTTTTTTTTACATACATGAAAATTTGTGCATTAAAATATTTTATTGTACAACTTTATAAACCATGAATTGTGTGTATGGAGAAAAATTGTTGTGTAATAATCACTTTTTTTTTGGTTAATAAAACTAATAATATTTTAATTATCTTTCTACCTATGTGAAATGGTGACACCTGGCTTAACATATATTTGTTTTTTATTAAAACGTGACACTTGTTATAATTTAATATGGGTAGGAAGATAAATAGGAAAAAAGATAGGATAGATATTTAATTTCTCGAAATAGAAAATGATACATTTATGTAAAAAAAAAGTTGATGATAATTATTAATTAAATAATCTTATTGTTAATGAAGATATATGGGCACGATTGTTGGGATAAGTGACGTGGATCCATTAAGATGGCCCGGATCTAAGTGGCATAATCTCCAGGTAATTAATTAAGGCGTTTTTTTTTTGGTAAACATGAATGACAATAATGTATGGATAATTAAGGTAGTGTTTTTTTGATTACAAAAAAAATGTTACTAATTTTTCTGAAAAATAATTTTAATTTTGGTGTTCATGTTATGAAAACAGGTTGAGTGGGATGAGCCAGGTTGTGGTGATAAACAAAGCCGAGTGAGTCCATGGGACATTGAAGCACCAGAAAGTCTCTTCATTTTCCCTTCTCTAACTTCAAGTCTCAAAAGACCTTTCAATTCCGCTTTTCTAGGTGAATTCCATTCCTTTGTCATGTTTACCTTTTTGCCCTTGTGCTATCATAAAATTTTTTTAGTGACATTTTTTGTAAATGTAATTAGGAGCACAAACCGAATGGGACAATATGGTAACCCGACCATTCATGCGGGCCCCGGAAACAATAAACGGAAACTTTTCAAACCCTTCAATGTCTAGCTTATGGTCAGAACAACTCGTCAAAATGTTAATGAAACCACAAACCAATCACAATACGCCACCTGTGATTCAAGATACTTTCACAACTAATCGCCCACAATTTCACCTCATTCAACCCAACACCACCACCACCATAACCGCCGCCTCACCGCCACAATCCACCCAAAATCTCTCCGGCGACCACCAATCCGATCAGAAACCACCGATAACAGTCACTTCCGACACAATAAAACCAGAATCAAAACCAATGTCCCCGTTTCTCAATCAATTATCCCCGTTTGACTCGAGCGTACTCCATGGTCAACAATTCGACTCCCCCCAAATCGATTCTTCAAGTCTTAACGGGTTATTCCCGTACCCGGACACAAACGTATTGAACCCGTATCAATCTCTCGGATCCGAAACGTGGGACCCACAACCCAACAACACTTCACGATCTTTCTTCCAACAAAACACTGGACCCACGAATTACGGATTCAAAGACCTAACAGACGAAAACCAAAACCACAACAATGTCTACAATTGTATCAATTTCGAGGGTAGTAATGGCGGATCCACGGTGGTTGACCCATCGGTATCGAGTACTGTTTTAGACGAGTTTTGTAATTTGAAAGATATCGAGTTTCAAAACCCGTCTAATTATTTAGTGAGTAATAATAATTTTAGTTCTAGCCAAGATGTTCAATCGCAAATTACTTCTGCTAGCCTTGTGGATTCCCAAGCTTATTCTATGCAAGAATTACCCGATAATTCGGGTGGGGCGTCTTCTAGTAATGGGGAATTCGATGATTCCGGTGGACTTTTGCAGAATAATTCGTGGCAACAAGTTGCAGTTCCTACACGTGTACGCACGTATACCAAGGTTAGAACTTTACGTTACTTTCGATTACAACATTGTTTTTGAGACAAATATATTGTAATTATGATCCAATTTAACGACTTTTGTTTTCAATTTCTTGTGGTGTTACAGATTCAGAAAGCAGGATCAGTTGGGAGGTCTATTGATGTGTCGAGTTTCAAGAACTATGATGAACTTTGTTGTGAAATTGAAAAGATGTTTGGGCTCGAGGGATTGCTTAATGATTCCCGAGGATCAGGTTGGAAGTTAGTGTATGTAGATTTCGAGAATGATGTTCTTCTTGTTGGAGATGATCCATGGGAGTAAGTTCCTTCTTTAACAATACGACATAGTTTACCAAAAATCAACAAGTTTAAATTGATGCCTTTAAAAAGTGTTTAAAGGGTTAACATTGTGGTGTAAAATGCAGGGAATTTGTGGGGTGTGTGCGATGTATAAGGATTCTTTCGCCTTCTGAAGTTCAACAGATGGGTGAAGAGGGAATGCAGCTTCTCAACAGCAATGCAGCATTGCAGGCTGGGATTAATGGTGGGTCAGGGTCCGACAATGGTGCGCGTACTTGGGTGGGACCCACATGATCCGATGGGATCTTAACAATCATGAATCGGTTGTAGTGATAAGATGAGAGAGAGAGAGTTAGCAAGATTCTTGGTTTGATTTGTGGTTTGTAGAGATGAAGTGAGTGACAAATTAGTGAAGGAACAAACAACCCATTGTAGCTTTATGAGATGTTAAAGGATTGTAAACATTTAAAATGCTATATGAATTAAGGATTGTCAGATTTATCTAAATCTCCCCATTCAAAATGAAAGTATGTTTATGATGCTTTCTCATGAATATGCATGGCAGAAGAGTGGAATAGTGAGATTAATTAATAAGCTTAAAAGACGGGTTAATAGGGGTGTAAATGTGTCGAGATCGAGCTTTGGTAAGCTCGGGTTCGGCTTGTTTACATTCATGGGGTTCGAGCTCGGCTCAAGTTCGGTTCATGAAAGATTTAACATGCTCGAGCTTGGCTCAGGATCGACTTGTTTGCCAGATTAGCATAAATGAGCGTAAGCTTGCCTTGGTTAATAGTCAAATATCAAGCTCGTATGTGTTTTGAAATTCGTTTATCGTTATTTGATTTTTAACATTTAATTATCTAATAATATTTTAATATATAAAATTAAAATTGAAATTATATTAGCTTAGGATCGCAAGCCAAATCGATTTCAGAGGATAAAACTTGGGTTTGGTCTCTTGAAAAGTAAATGAGCAGGAAACTGAACTCTCGAGCCTACATGAGTTCGAATCGAGATTTTTACGAGTCGATCATAAATAGTTTGATTTATTTACAACCCTACAAATGTTCAAAAGAGCATTTTGTAAATGGTTACTTTCCATGTCGTATTAGAAGAGAATTGGAATAGATATTGTAATATCGTGAAACCATATTAAGAAATAGTGAAGGACAGGATTAAGCGGGAGACTTGATGTGCATTGTGATACTACAAAATTGGGAAAACATGGTAGCACATATGTAAAGCATACTCCCTATACTATTAGCATGCACAGTATACACTAACCACAATATAAATATGAGTGTTTTAGTTAGGATACCATTCTGTCATGCGAAGTACATGGGTAATAACATTAAACTCAGTCCTTGTGTGTATATATATATATATATATATATATATATATATATATATATATATATATATATATATATATATATATATACACACACACACACTAGCGGTTTACCCGCGCCAAACGCCGGGTGCGGATATTTTATTCAAAAATTAAATTGTAGAGACGATTAATTCTTTTGCACAAATAGTTCACTACATATAAACAATTATCAGTATAATTAAAATAATAATATATAAATGTACACTCTTGATTACAAACCCGATTATATCGAACTATGCAAATGATAAAATAATAATATATAAATGTACACTCTTGATTACAAACCCGATTAAATATTTGTTTTTTTAGTATAATTATGATTTATGTTGTTTTTTTTTGTCACAACAGACATGTAACAGATAAATCAACACTTAGGTAGCCAATATATAACTCACACGAGCTCGATCCACTCCAAATTTCCAATCTTTTTCCACCTTTTCACTTTCTCTCACCTTTACTTTGACTTTGACTCATTAACAACCCCTAAAATCCCCCTTTGTCTCAAACTCCCCCAAGAAACAACTGCTTTTCGTTTCATCTTATGCCCCCACACAATACTATCCTTATCCCACCTTTTTACCTCATTAAGAAACATACTTTGATTCTCTTTCACATCATCTTTCATTCTTGGAACAAAAAATTCCGGTTTTGTCCCTCCCACCGCTATTCTTGGAACACCCAACACATTCACAAGCGAAGAAGGAGCATCATGTATTTTTTCCCCATTTGAAGATGAAAAAGCAGACAAGAAAACATCCTTAACATTTCTCATGTGGGTCCCCGTTTGATTTTGACTTTGACTACTTAAGGTCCTACTACCTTTTAAAATTCCAACCGCTACATGATCTGTTTTAGGCTTTAAAGATTCCACATTTTTGTCTTCTAACATTCCGGGAGTTGAAGAGAATGAAAACTGACCTTTGACGGTGATGGAGGGTAGGATCTTAGGGGGTGGGGTGAAGTTTTTTTAGAGGGGGTTGACTTTTTTCAGGCGGTCAACGGCTGCCCCTTCGACCCATCTGACCACTACGATTCGTGAAGTGCGATTTGGGTCGTATTCGATTCGTTCAACTACACCTACTGATGAAGTGTTGCGTTTTAGGTCAATTGTTCTTTGTGACCGTTTTGCCCCTCCCCCTCTGTGGAAAATTGTGATACGACCCTTTGAATTTCTACCTGCTGACTTGTCTTTAGCTGTAACGAATTGCCTAAGTGGCCTTTTAGAACTCACATTTTGAGCACCTGTAGGAATATGATAAAGTCAATAAAACTGTTTTTGTTTGGATAAATCATAGATGAATTTCAGATAACAATATAATCAGTAATGTTTAAATCCTAAGCACCACATCTCTACAATCAAATTAAGAAAGCTGGAAATGACATCTCTCTGGTACTGATTATCCATCTTGAATTGAAAATATACAACTTTAAATACCGATTTCTTTTTACTTTATCAGCATATGATTTATTCTTTCAATATATTTGCATTTTTACATGTACAAATAAGTGTTTACTAAAATGTACATGAACAAAATCAACTCTTTTTATTTAAAAGAGTATACCAGGGTCTAGGAATGCCAAAGAAAGTTTCGCTTCTGATGTCAAAAAGGTTGTTTCTTATTGTAAAATTGAAGTTAGGGTTCAACAAGAAGAGCAACAAGCAAACAAATTCAAAAAGTCACCTGTTTAATCATCAATTCATAAAACACGTGTTTTCAGCATTACTATTACCAAATTAATACTATGAGAGAACCAATATCCCAGCAAAGCTGAAACCTCAAAAACAGAACTTTGCCTTGGGTGACTACCGATACCTTTGAGCATTTTGACCTTATACAGACGTGGGTTTTGAGGCTAGAGACACACAGACGACACTCGAACATGTAATAATTTGAAAGAGCTAGGTTTGACATCAAAACTGGAACAAAGAGTTTGTATTTGCACATTAACTCCAACATCAAATTCAATCTTCATTGAGCCCTTTTTTCAGATTCATTTCTCTTGAACATGACAATTTCAACTTCGAATTTGCATTTAAAAAAAAAGTTACGGTTGATAGAGTGCTTAGATCTCATCTGAAAGCTGCTAATCCTCGAAGTAATCTCAAGCGAGTGGTGCGAGTGTAGAGGACATAGGAGATAAAGAGAGAGCGCGGTGGCTTCTTGTCACCAAAAAGGTGTTGCGAGAGCACAGTAGGTGGCGGCGACGACGATCAGATACAGATACAATGAGTGGTGCGAGGTTGGAGAGTGGGTGGTGATTCACCACCGATGGTGATGATGGCGATGAGTTAGGCGGATGAGGTGCGATGTCGGCTTTTCAAAATAGGGTTTTTGTTATTTGTTTGAGGGAAAATGCGAGTGTCGAGGACAGATGAGAAAAAATAGTATGTTTACTTTTTTGATTCAATTTATGAAACGTCAATGTTTATTCCATTAATTTGTCAAACGAAAATGTGAATATTTAATGCAATTAATTTGTAAAACGGAAATGTGATAGGAGTATCAAAAAGTATGAATAAATTGAATGTATATTATGCAGTAGATGTAGTACCTCTTAAATTTCAAGAAATGGGCAATATCCTTAATAATATAGTAAAGATATATATATATATATATATATATATATATATATATATATATATATATATATATATACACGCTACCTTACCATTCCCAAATCTGTTTTGATATTGGATAAAGTGGAATCGGTAAGTTAATTTTTTTTGGATAAAGTTGGAAGAGCATCAATGGAAGCTAAGAATACCATTGTGATTATGAAGAGATACCATTGTGATTTACATTGTGCCATGCAAAAGTATGAGTAGAATGTTGCTTTTAATCTTAAGTTTTATTGTTGATAAAAGTTGGACCATGTAATGATGAAGCAACATCAAATTAAGCTGATATCTTCAAGTAAATTGAAGGGTACGGTTCAAAATCTTTTTTAATACATGTGTATGAATTGGGGAAATGACATTTTTTTTAATGGCAAAGAACATGTATTAAACGAAAAAAATTCATTGTAAGAAAACTTCAAACAAGGACACCAAATCAACATCACACAAAATAGCCAAGCAGGGGTAAAAAGGTTAAATAAGGTGTTTTTTGTGTTGCTTCAAACAATCATGAAAGAGCTTTTGGATATCTTTATTCTGTAATCTATTTAATATTCTGATGCATTTCATACATATACATGTCCTCATAGGACTTTTGGAGTTCATACGGATACATGTCCTCATAGGACTCTTGCCTCGCGCTTTGGTGGTACCTGTCCAGCAAATCTTGATGCATTTCATAAGGATACATGTCCTTATAGGACTTTTGGAGTTCGAGATTCATGGTGGCCAGCATGATGCAATGAACTTTCGTAGCATCCCACTCGTGGGCCTCAAAGGCGGCCAACTCTTCAGGAGTAGCAACATCTGGATGGTCTTTTCAAGTTTCTCATCGAGGAAATATTCTTTGTCCTCGTAGCGAGTGATCATGCGTATGTACCTCATCCACTCGTTGAAATTCGACCCATCAAATGTCACCTTTTGACATAGGTTTATCAGCAAGAATGACCCAGAAGCGTTGTTGTTGTTGTTAGCAGACATCTGGAAAAGAAAGGAACAAAGTTTGATCAGAAATGAATCCCCAATTAAACACCCAAATGAAAAATTAGGGCTAGGATCCAACAACATTATTCACAACTTAGAAAAGGGATGCCATAATCTAAATACAAACAATTTGAAGGTAAGTGAATGACGATTCACTAACTTCCACCATGAAAAACGAAAGGACATTAAGTCTTAATGTATTTAAAAATTCCTAGATTCTTTTGAGATTCAATGAACTTTTCAATTACATGTTTAAATCTCGATATGCCCTTCAAGTTTGTGACTGGGATACCGAGGATCACAAACAAGGTATGAATAACCATGCAAATCAACATGGTGCACTCAATGTCTCTATCACCTAATCAATGTGTCGATAAACCACACACGCTCCATTGATCTATGACAAACATCGAGCCACCATTCGCTACCAATGTCAATCCCAAATTAGTGTGCCGGTTAACTACACACGCTCCACTAACGTTTGACAAGGGTACAAAGTGTAATTCCATGGAGTAGCATCATTTTCACATTCCAAGAAACTGTCCGACATCTACATTCGAGAGGTAGTAGCAAGGCACGAAGTGCCAGTCTCCGTGATTTCTAACAGAGACATGCAGTTTACTTCCAGATTTTTTAAAACGTTTCATGACGAATTGGGTACTCGTCGGCACTTTAGCACCACTTTTCACCCGCATACAGATGGTCAGAGTGAGTGTACCATCCAGACTTTGGAGGATATGCTGTGATCATGCATTTTATACTTCAGTGGTAGATTGGATACCTACCTTCCCTTGGTATAGTTTTCTTACAATAATAGCTACCACGCGAGTATTGACCGTCCTCCCTTCGAGATGTTATACGGGAGGAAGTGCAGAACCCTGATATGCTGGGGTGAGGTTGGGCAGAGGGTCATGGGGAGTAATAAAGTGGTACTCAAGACGATAGGGAGGATCCAACAAGTTTAAAGCAGGCTTCAGACTTCTCAGAGTCGGCAAAAAAGTTATACCGACAAGCGTTGTTCGGACCTAGAGTTCCAGGACGAGGATATGGTCCTCCTGAAGGTGTCTCCTTGGAAAGTTGTCATCTGGTTCAGGAAGCGGAGCAAATGGGGCCCCAGGTACATTTATCCCTTTAAGGTTGCAGCCCGTGTGTGGAAGGTGGCGTATAGGCTGGATCTGCCAGCCGAGCTTAGCCAGATTCATAGTACCTTTCACGTCTCCCAGCTGCGAAAATGCTTGGTAGATGACTCTGCGGTGGTGGCTCTAAGGATATTCATGTGGATGACAACTTGAACTACATCGAGCGACCAATAGCTATCGTCGACAGGAAGTCGAAGGATCTGAGGAACAAGAGGGTCGAGCTGGTGAAGGTGTAATGGCAGCACAACAAGGGCTCCGAATGGACTTGGGAGCCGAAGGACGAGATAAGTGAGCACTACCCCGAGATTTTTCCAGATGCAACAACAGACTTCAAGGATAAAGTATAAAATAAATGGGGGTGTGTTGTAACGCCCGGTTCCTGATACATATTTTTAATATAAGTTTTTTCACTTTTACACTGGGACTCGATGAGTTGGAGGCCCCAACTCATCAAATAGATGCGAATTTTGAAAACGGGTGGAAGAATCTACTCGCCGAGTTAGAAGCCCCGACTTGACGAGATCTGTCTAGAGGAAACCCTAAATTTAATGGTTTTCACCCTATTTAAACAACTTGTAAGGTCTCCACTCCAGCCTCCATCACCCTCAGACCCTCTTAACAAAACCCTAATTGAATATTGAGTGTTCTTGAGCTTTTTGTACCATTTTGTGTGTCTTTGAAGCTTGAGAAGAAGAGGAATCTTGGGAGATCAAGAGAAAGCAAGTAGATCCAGAGGTTTTGGCACATTCCCAACTAATTTGAGGTATAAAGCTGACACCTTGAATATTTATTTCTTAGATCTCTATTTAGGGCTATTTTCTACATTTTATAAGTCTCAGTGAAGCCATTTTTGGGGTTGTGTATTTTAATGGGGTTATACTTTAGATCTTGAACCTTTGAGGGTTCTTATGGCATAAGGGTGCCAGCTTTATTGCCATAGGAGTCTCCGACACCTTGTAGACTTAATTTTTGGGTCATTAAGAGCTAGTTAACCCATCCATGCATGTAAAGTTTGTAATTTTACGTGCTATATCGATCCTAGGAGGTCAGATCTATGTTCTGGATGCATTAAGCCTAACTAAAATTGATGGGGTAGACTTTGACTTTGGGGGACTCGACGAGTCATTCGTATGACTCGAAGAGTTGGGTCATGGTTCCCCAACATTTTATGTTTTTGATAATTCTGGTTGATTCTAGAAGAGGAATCAATAAGATGGACATGAGTATAGGCTTGAAGATCAAAGAACTCGACGAGTTCAAGGTAATGTCCCAAGTTATATGAAGAAGAACTCGACGAGTCAAGGAAGAAATAGGAGATTCAATGGCTAGCATTCCAACTTTTATGAAACAGGACTCGAAGAGTTCAAGGATGAGCTCGACGAGTAATGAGCAAACGGTCCCGATCCTGTACAAAGGAGAACTTGACGAGTTCTTGAAAGATTCGACGAGTAGGATAAAAGTTCTAGCATTTTGTGGATTATGAAACTCGACGAGTTGGTGGACCAAATCGACGAGTCAAGTCAACCAGGTGTTGACTTTGACCAAAAGTTGACTTTGACCAAGGTGTTGACCTTGACTTTGACTTGGATCTGAATTGACCCTCGAAAGGGTTATGAGTATGAAATGGTAATTAAGAAAGGTTGTTATGTGTAGGAGTTTGATGAGTTTATGAGGAGTTGATCCCAACACTGAGGATGGTTCAAATACTGCACGGCATTGAGGTGAGATACCTTCCAGTAGAAGTGGGTCTAAGGCACCAAGGTTGGCCCACTAGTAAGAGTTATAGTAGAGGTAATTGTCTTTGTGATAATTATCTGGTATGTGGTTATTTGTTATGATTACATGCTAGTATGATATGATGGTATGTGTTAGTGGGTAGGAGAGGAAATAGCCCCAGTGTTACGGTCATAAGGGCCGAAGGGTAGGTCTGGCACCCTAGATATGCCCGACAATATGTTTATGCTAAGTTGTTATGTGGTAGTAGTAGGGGGTCAAATAGTCCCCGTAGCCGGATGTTGGCATTTTTTTTCAAACCACTTGTATTATCAGGAAACAACTAAAACAGGTAACAAGAAGCTATTGGGTATGAGACGCTAAGACGCCAGTGAAATCTTTTATCATCATATTGTAATTGTTTTTGAAACAATTAAATTGTATAATAATGTAACTATTTTCAAATTATAATTATGATGGTTGTGTTTGATTTGGCCAATCTTATTCAATGTTTATGATATTGTACATTAAAGTCATCCACCCTAGGACGTTTCTGCCATTCTGGTTTGGGGGCGTGGCAATTTTCTTAGAAGCAAGTCACCTATTTGGAATTTTCTAACCTTAA
The DNA here is from genome assembly GCF_052625555.1 of Lactuca saligna. Classification (NCBI taxonomy): domain Eukaryota; kingdom Viridiplantae; phylum Streptophyta; class Magnoliopsida; order Asterales; family Asteraceae; genus Lactuca; species Lactuca saligna. The sequence goes on from NC_136418.1 coordinate 22,590,963, forward strand.
TATCTCTATTTTAGGCTTTAGCGATCATTTGTTGATGAGTTGTAATATGGATCTTGACGAGGTCCCTTATTTCATCAATAGTATCAAGATCCTAAGCCAGGATCCTATCGTTATAGTCTTGAGTCTGGAGTTGGTATCTTGCTATCAGGATCAGTACATCAGTTGGGATCACATCTTTTGCTCCAAATACTAAGTAGTATGGGGTTTGACCTGTTGGCATTTTAGTTGTGGTCCTATCTACCAATAGGATGAAAGGAAGTTCTTCATCCCATCTTCCTTTCTTTTCATCTAGTCTCTGTTTCAATATAGTAACTACGATCTTATTACTAGACTATGCTTTTCCATACTCTTGAGGATGAACTGGGGTCGACATCATCATTTTGATTGCCTAACTGGTGCAAAATTCCCTTGTTCTTTTACTGATGAAGTGAGATCCGTTATCACATATGATTTCAGACAGGATCCCGTATGGAAATGGAAAGACATCACCATGGATTTTATCACGAAGCTTCTCAGGACTATGCATGAAGTGGATTCAATTTGGGTCATCGTGGATCGTTTGATTAAGAGTGCACATTTCATTCCGGTTCAGGAGAGTATTTCTATAGAGAAATTGGTCGAGGTTTACATCAAAGAGGTGGTGGCACGTCATGGAGTGTCGGTATTAGTGGTTTCTGATAGGGATGTCCGATTTACTTCCATGTTTTTGAATAGGTTTCATGACGAGTTGGGTACTCGTCTCCATTTTAGTATAACATTCAATCCGAAGACCGATGGTCAGAGTGAGCGGACTACTCAGACCCTCGAGGATATGTTGCGTGCTTGTATGTTGGATTTTGTTGAGAGTTGGGATACATGTCTTCCATTATCGAAATTTTCGTATAAAAACAGTTATCACACTAGCATTGATTGACCTCCTTTTGAGATGCTCTACGGGAGGAAGTGCAGGACCCCGATTTGTTGGGGTGTGGTTTGTCAGCAGGTTATGGGGAGTACTGAGGTGGTGGTCAAGACCACTGAGCTGATTCAACAGGTTTGAAGCAGGCTCCAGACAACTTAGAGTCGGCAGAAGAGTTATGATGACAGGCGCCAGTTAGACTTAGAGTTCTGGGTATGAGATATGGTTCTCCTAAAGGTGTCACCTTGGAAAGGTGTCATCCGATTCAGGAAGCAGGGCAATCTGGGCCCCATGTATATTGGTCCGTTCAGGGTTTTGGATTGGGTGCGTCAGGTTGCTTATCGCTTGGATTTTCCAGATGAGCTCAGTCAGATTCATAGCATGTTTATTGTCTCTCATCTGTAGAAGTGTTTAGTGGATGATTCCGTACTGGTACCATTAGAATATATTCAGGTGGATGACCGCCTAAATTATATTAAGAGGCCGATGGAGATTTTGGATCGGAGGACGAAACCATAGGGAACAAGGTAGTCGAGCTGGTGATGGTGCAGTAGCAGCACCGCAAGGGATTGGAGTGGAATTGGGAGCCCGAGGATGAGATGAGAGAGCACTATCCAGAGTTATTCGGGCCAGTTGACTTCAAGGACGAAGACTAAGTGTAGTGGGGGAGAATTGTAACGCTTGAATCTTGGTAAGTTTCTCTTTTTTCCCTAGTTGAGATTTTTTTTGCATTTTTGGTCCTCATGTTGTATGCGGGGTGTACCACAGTATCTTGAATGTTTGATCCAATACCCCAAGTATTGGGATTATGGTGAGGGGGTTTGAGATCAGGATCTTCAATTTTTGTGATGATATGGGTGGTGAGATCCTTTGGTATCATGGTTGGATCTTTTATTGTTGGGATCATTACGTTTACTATAAGGATCTTGGTCTTCGGTGGGATCTTGAGAGATGATCCTAGATTGGCTAGTGCATATGCTTCAGTATTATCTTCTCTAGGAACTTGGTTTAAGCTAAAGTTTTTAAATTCTGAGGCTAAACTTCTAAGTATTTGAAGGTATAATGCTAATCTTTCTCCTTTAACTGCATAGGATCCATTGAAATGGCTAGTTATTAATAGTGAATCAACACATTCTTGGAGATCCTTGATTTGAAGATCATTGGCTAGTTGTAACCCCATGATTAGTGATTCATATTTTGCTTCATTGTTAGTTGCATTGAATTCACAACTAACCGCCTTGGGGTAGGATGTCCCCTATGGCTATTTTAGTATGATCCCAAGGCATGTTCCTCAGAATTTGGATGCTCTGTCTGTAAAGAGTGTCCATTTCCCGATGCTTTCTTCTTTTCAAAGTTGTTGAGTTTCTAATTCTACCTCAGTGTAACACTTGAATCATGGTACATTTCTCTTTTTACCCTAGTTGAGATTTTGGTGCATTTTGGTCCTCATGTTGTATTCAGGGCGTACCTCATGGTATGTTGAGCTTCCTCATGCGAGAGTTTGGTCGGGGGTTCTGGACACGTTTGTGGGGCGTACAGCCAGGTACGAGGGGCATACGTGTGTTTAATGAAAACCCTAATTATCAGGGTTGGACAATATATAAGCATCATTATGGACCATCAAACCCTCATATCTCAGCCTCCTCTATCATCCTAGCCCTATAATCGAAACCCTAAGCCTCTCTCTTGCATTTTGATCTTATATTATTCATTTTGGTGTATTATGATCCATTTTCAAGAAGGCAAAGATTGGTACAAGGTGGTGGATCAAGGGAGAGCTTGTAGATTTGGATAATCTACTAAATTTCTAAAATTTTTAAGGTTTAAAGCTTCAAACTTGTTCTTTAGAATCTTAGTCCTTGTTTGAACCCTTCTTGGTCCCATGGTTGAGATCTAGTGGTTTGATATCACTCTGGGAGCTTAGAGTTGCTACTCTTGGTGTTTCTATGGTCTTAGATTCATAAAGTTGACACCTTTAGGGTTTAGAATCCCTTATGCATGAGTATGACTTCATTTTATGGATGTAAAATGCGAAATTTCAAAGTTAGGACCTTTTTCGGCATGCAAAGCCACCAAGTCAGTGACTTTATGGTTCTAGTCACTTTTTGGGACTAATATCTATGATTTGAGCTTTTGGTCTTAAGCATTAAGTGCTTAATGTGATTATGGACTTATTTGGTGAGTACATTGGGCTTACTAGTTGGTACGCATGGCGTACAATCCATTTAGCCTGTACTCTTAGTGTACAACAGGGTACACCCCATGTACTCATTCTGGTGGGTTTCACAGTTTTTGGGCCTCAATTGGGTTATTTCTTTGGGCCTCAGTGGTCTATCTGAAATCAAGCTTTGGGCTATGTGTTTGGACTAGGTAAAATTATTGGGTCTTTGGTTATGATCCATATAGGGTTTGGGCCCAATTTGGAAAATTGGGCCATAAGTGGGCCTTGGAGGAACATTTGGTTTTAGGCCATTTTGGTTTGTGGGTTTGGAGCTCAGTCTTGGTTCAAACTATGTCGGGGTTAAAATGATCTTTTTACATCAAGTATGGATTATTGGATATAGATTGGAACCCAAGTGTTAATTAGGTACTATTTTGTATTGATAGCTCGGGGATTCGTCAGGGCAACAACTACGGATTTCTTTCAGTGAGATTCAACATTCGAGGTGAGTTTCCTTACTGCGTTTAGTGGGTCTAAGGCACCAATGCCGGCCTGTATTTATTATGCTAGGATGTTAGGAGTCTGCGTGACCCTTGCATGTGTTATATGCTGCTATGTATACTGGATGTGGCTTGATGTTGGGCGATGCCCGATGACTGGAACATATGCTATTGTTTATGATGATTATATGTGTTAGCATGATTATGTGATATATATATATATATATATATATATATATATATATATATATATATATATATATATATATTGTAAGTGTATTGTGGGTGAGACCCAACGACAGGAAAGGCCTGAAAATAACAACTCTGTAAACCGAGTGGGGCTCGATGCCGACCGGGGCCTGATGTAGGGTGGGGGCCCAATATGTGATTTATTATGTATTGCTATTGGGGTAGTTTGGTGAATTCACTAAGCTTTGTGCTTACAGTTTTCAGTTTATGTTTTCGGTACTTTTGGTTCTAAGGGTAAGAGTTCAGGTTAAGTGCATGCACACACGACATGGGTTCCACTTTTAGGATATTACTCTGATTGTTATGATGTCGAGATACTTATTTTCTTTTGAGTTGTATGGATAATGTTCTTGGAATACTGTTTTATTTAAATTAAAAATGAAAATTTTCAATCATATTTTTTAGACGTTTCAAGTTGGTATTAGAGCCTTGATTTGAGGGATTTGGGCACACTCTCGGGTGTGTCTGAACTCAAACTAAGGATTTGGGAAGCTTTCAGAAAGAAACATTTTTTTAATAAACGGATTTTTCTAAAAGAATAGATGGTGTGGTGCATGCAATCAACCGAGCTCAAGTAAGTTTTCCCAAATTACACATACATGTTATATGATATACTTTGATTTGTGAATTTGTGAATCGCATGCTAGTTAAGGCTAAGGATCTACTCAGTTTTGCATGATAGAATGTCAAGAGATATGCATTTGTTTGTCTGTTGTATGAGCTTGTAGACTTGCATGCTAGTAGTGATCAGTTAATGCTAGGATGGCCAGATTAGGTTATGCTTGGTTCTGATTACTTGATGCCTGAATGTTGGTTGCTTTGTGCTTTTAGGAGTTCCAACTAGCTTCATCTAACTAGTAAGAGAATATGCTAAGTTACATATTATGGGAACTAAATAATTTTAGAAGGTTAGGTTCTAAATGTATTGCACAACTCTTATTTGAGTCCAACCATTGTAGTGTGAGACCTCTCATTCGAATAATTATCTAGTTTTAGTGATATGTAATTGTATTCGTGGGGTAGTTAAAGGAAGTTAGCAGGAGTTCCTTCTACAGTTGAAGACGAAGATTGGTATGGAGTTCGCACTAGGAAAACCTAGGATGAGATCTAGTGCTGGGAGCCTTATCTATGAGAGAAGGTTATCAGGATATAGATTAACTTGGTTGAGTCAAAGGAATTTTTGAGGGAAGTATGGATATATGTGGAAGGTAGTATGGGCCCGTACTACTGGATGCAGATGATCCGTACTTAATTCAAGGAGAGTTGCGATGAGACCAGGGAGCTTAGTGAGTGTATGATTCCCCGATATATATATATATATATATATATATATATATATATATATATATATATATATATATATATATATATATATTTATATATATTTGAATGTGTGTTATGATGGCTTATATGGTCTACTTTTAGTATGGTGGCATTGCGGGGCAGGCCTATTGGCAGTTCTGGTGCTGGCAAGGGTTTAGGCTCAGGATCTGGATTTGTGCGGCTCGATGAGTAGACTAAGGATTTTATCTCTTCTAAGATTACTCGTAGTATTATTGATTTGACTCCTTTGATATTCGGCTCGGTCAAGGAGGGTATTATGGAGGTTTTGGAAGAGCGTTTGAGCTCGTTTCTTTCTGAGATGATGGCACTAGCGGGAGCATGTTTTTTGACATTCATGGAGTTCTGGGCATGTGGAGCTCCAGAATATTATAGGGAGAAGGACCCCATAGCAAGTTGGTGGTTGTTAATAGACGTTGCTAACGCCTTCCGCACCAGTCGTTGTCTCGAAGGGAACAAGGTCTAGCTTCTTTCCTTTTGATGGATAGGGCACGAGACTGGTAGGAGGGGGTAGGGTGTACGGTGGGTGACTATGTGGTTTATATGATGTCATGGCATGATTTTTCGACCAGGTTCCAAGATGAGTATGCACCAGTGATAGAGGTGTATCAGTTAGGACGAGAGTTTCAGGATCTCCTCCAGACTACGGAGACGATGACTGAGATCACCGCTATGTTCAGGGAGAGGGAGCTTCAAATTTGAAAAGTCACAAATCCAATTTTGAATGGCCATACCAAATTCTCCCCCAGTTTATAATAAAAAACATGATTATAAAGCCTTCAAATGGTCATGAGAACGATCTTGAATGGATAAATTATTACTGTGCTCCCCCGTGACAAAATGATATACACAATGAAGTATAAAATCCGCAAAAGTCGTGAAAATTGACGTTATTGCGATAAACAACTTTCCGAACCACCAAGACTTGATGGAATCTTTAATTTACTGTTCACGGAAAAATAAGTGCGATAAAAAATCCAAAACTGTTCACCAGCCCTCAAATTTGCGAACGTTTCTGAATATTGGGCAAAAACTGTCACTTGCTGAAAGCCAAGGTCTGGAATGGCAATTCTGCATCACTTTCTCTTTAATTTGTACCAGTTTCTAAAACAGAACCAAATCAGCCATGTTGCTTAAATTATTGGGACCAAATGTGTAACTATGAATTGTCTTACCCATTTTAATGTCTCATTAAAAGAACCATTGGAACGGTGAAGAATATTCGTAAACGAAAGCCAAATATCGATTCCAATCAACCTCGTGCAGACTTTCACTTCGAGCACACCGATATCAAAGCGAATCCAAGTTCGTTCCAAGCATCACGATTCGAATATGATTCCATGACCTTTCGCTTCACATCCACATCAATTCCATCATCCCGATTTCATTGGTTCTTAACATTACACTCCCGATTGTAGTCAAGAATTTGATTTCGTTTGTTCCGATTCCGATCGTGACTTCAAATTCATTTATATCGATGTATTAAGCCGTGATTGCAAGACCTAGATACTTCCAAAAAACAAATTTTTGACATTTAAGCACTGACCAACAAGAACTACTTCTTACAATCGATTCCAAATCAAGGAAGGTCAATATTGATTCCCGAAACAAAAATTATCACAACCATATCAATCGATTGACCAAAATTGATGAAGAACAAATTAAACAACTTGGCTTTGATTGTCGAACATGAACAAAAACTTGATTTTGACTATTGATAATAATAATTTTGGAATCGAGTCAATGAACAAAAGATACGGCATGAAGAGAGAACGGGAAAAAAACATTTACCATTTAGGTCAACGAAAATTGATGTGCACGGAAACATATCACGATGGACAATAACAAATAAGATTTGGACTCAATTTGAATTGGATGAACAGTAGGCTTAACATTGGTTGGAATAATCAATTTTCAAATTCAAATAAAAAAAATGAATAGTAGGATCAAACACAATAAAAACTTGACTTTGAAACATATATTTATTGAATCAAAAGACTTTTTGTCTCAAAACAATTCAGATCCAAAGAATAGAAAAATACCACGATGAACAGTAGAAGAATATCATAAATCTTCATGAACAGTAGAACGAACAAGAACTTTGATTCCATACCACCAAAACACCAATAATCTTTAATAAGTCGTGCAAAAAATCATCAAATCAAGAACCGATACTTCAAAAATCAATAGATCTTCAAAGACCCGCTCTGATACCACTTGTTGGGAATAAAACCCTAATTGAGATTTGATGAACAAGATGCAGAAAATAAGAACAAACACAAATATGAAGATATGTCAAATGATCACTCGATTTATTCAATTATGAGGAACAAATTACACTTTAAGAATAAGAATCTAACTTCTACAAGAAACCTCACAATGTGGCGGCTACATTTTGTCTCACTTTTAACCCTAATTATTAATAATACATGACTATTTATAGTGAAAAGACAAGTCTTTGGCTTTTAACCTACACTTCACCAAGGGGACCCATTGCCATCATCCACGGAGTGCTTTGAAACCCTACGAACTTAAAAAAAATCGACTATCGGCTCGATACTTTATCACTTTCGACTCATAATCCTTTGTATACAACTTTCGACTATCAACACTTCATTTCTTCAAATTTTTCATATGAATTCATAAACCCAAAATCGAGTCTCAAACATTCAACTGTTAAATAGATTTTCGATATCCAATCATGATTTTCGACTCCACAGCTTGATTTTAGTTTTTCAATTCAAAAATTAAACCTTCACTATCCATATGAGACTTTAAACTTTCGATATAACCATAACCTTTAATATCCAATTTTCGTATACAGTCTTTGCAATTAATATTGATTTTAAATTTTAATCTTTTCCGAAGATTTTGATCATGGACCTCAACTTTCGATCACACAATAAGGCAATATTATCAAGTTTTGACTATCAAGGATTCATAGTTCTAAACCTTCGTTCCTTATGCTTTGACAATGAAAATGAAATTCACAGACAAGTTTCGATTCCCAAAGAAAACTTCAAACTTTCCATTCTATATCCTATTCTATCATTCCCCAATATAGCCAAATATGCATCCTTCATCAATTTAGATCTTCATGTTCATTGAAACCCAATATATACGAAAGTCGGAACTCGTAATGAAGATCAATTGCAAAAATCAAGGCTTTGGACCAACTACCATCATCTTCGTTCCAACTAGAATAAAGTCGATTCCAAACCAATATTGAACTTTCCTCCACTGAAACACACGAAAAAATCTGATCTTGACCATCAATACTTCAAGGACGAAACCATTTTCAACAATTAAATTTTTCTATTTGACTTCATTAAGAACAATTATCGACTTCTATATTGTCTATCTCCTCAATGCTTCACAAATCATTCGTAACACCCAAAACAATGATTCTTTGAACAATATCAGATCAAACCTATTGATTCAACATATATCATTTTGTTCTTCATTCTCGTTCACCCTATTTGTTTCCAAATAGCCAATAACACCAAATTTTGACGAGCAATGACCATTTTGAATAAATGCTTCCAGTCGATCATGATGACTCGAAACAAATAATCAATTGGAACATGATCGTGATCTATAGGTAGAACAATTTTATTGAATCATTTATAATCAATGCGAATGATGTTGTAAACTTCACGAACACAGATGCGATTGCGAAAACACCTTTCAACATAAATCGAGTAGGAATTGAGCGAATAACTTTTGATTCAACGGTTTTAAGGTAACAAAACATATTTCGTGATACATATTCATTCAAGTAAAAGAAACACAATCAGTATAAGATTCAACGAGAAGGAATGAACTCAGTCTGATGTAAATGTGTTCTCCCAACGAGATATCAAACAAATTCATTAAAAAGATTTGGACAAAAAATCAGTTATGAACAATAACAAACTCAAAGTTTTAGGTTCAAATTTTAATAAGCTTTTGGGGCTAATTCATTTGAAAGAAATTGGATCACAAATTTGGGCAATAATATTAGTATGAACAGTGTCGAAAAAATGGATCAAATGTATTGGACAAATTCAAAAGATAATTGTATCATCGAAATTTAGAATGAAAAGAAAATAGATCCAATGGAATTAAATGACCAAAGCGATTTCAAAAACATGATTCTGAGATATTTTGATAGATTTTGAATTGAAAAAAATAATATGGATCAACAAATATTGAATTGAAATAAAAAAGATCCAATGAAGAGACTCACCAAAAATTCAACTCTTCGAGTCGATTACACACCAAATTTTTTGCCATAAAGGATCATTGATCTTGAAAATTTTGTTAAACCTTCAAGATTAAGCTCTGATACCACATTTAGGATCCCAATGGAGATGACAAATGCGGAATTGAAGAATCAATGCATAATCGATAAAACTGGGTTTGAAGTTTATGCATATTTGTATAGATAATGATGGAAGTACAAAAGATTTAGAAGCATGTGCTTGCTTACTACATTACTCTCTCCCTAGCACTACTCTCTAGATATCTATACAATGGGAGATCATTCAAACCGATACATGAAAACTATACAAGTATATATAGTCATGAATAGCCCAAAAACCCATATCACAAGGGGTAAGCATAAGACACTATCCAATGCAAAGATTTGCACCCTAACAATTTGTCAATCATAACATCCCAAAAATCAGGAAAATTTTGTTTTTCAAAACCAACCCAAAACCATAAATGTTTAGAAAACATAGTTTCAAAAAGTCAAAATCACAAATCAGTGTTTCTCAAAATCCAATGTCACAAAATCCGAAGGATGTGCATGATGAAGCCTTCGCCTTTCCCTTATTGTCTGAAGTGCCTAAAACCATAACCAACAAACTATACACCAAAGCTCAGTGTGTTCCTGTAAAGTACCAAACACAATCAAACAGATAATAACATGCTTAATATCACCCTTCGGGTAGACTGGACCACCTCATAGGGCCTACAACCTATCAGGACCGCTCTCCGGGGCTTCAACCTAACTGGACTGCTTCTCGGGCCTTCTGCATATCCAGACCACCCCGAGTATCTTGGCCCTCAGCACAAAGTAGGAATGCCTCAATGCAATAACCATAACATGTCGACATTTACAATAATAATCAATAACCAGCAAGTACAGGTAATCATACATATTTAACAATCTAATGAATACTTAGTGAACACAGGTAATCATATAGATTTACCATTTTAATACATAACCAACATACCATCAAATCAATATATTAGGATACATACTCTAGTGGGTCGGCATTGGTACCTTCTACCCACAAGTATAGTAAGGAAAACTCACCTCACAATCTGAAATGTAGCATAAATGAATGCTACTTTGAATGCCAACTCCACAGGTCACATATACAACAAATAATGACCTAATTGCCAACTCCACAGGTCAAACTTGATCAAAGTCAGCGGTTAACAATAAAAAGTCAAAATTAACTCCAGCTGGTCACCACGCTGTGGCAGTAATGCAACAAAATAGACATTTATAGCCAAATTTCCATGTTGTGGCGAGCTAAGGCCACATTGTGGGCATTGGGATCTAAACAACTTAATTAGTTAAGCCGTTTTCTTCAATTTTAAGAGCTCCAAAGCTCAGATCGAGTCCATTCCATTGCATAAATGGATAAACTTTTCAAAATTTAACCTTTAACACCTTCAAAGAGGTGAAGATGTCACCCTAGGTCAAAAAAGGGGTGAAAACACATTATGGATTTATCAATTAAACACTAAGTCTTCAAGATCTCTTGAACTACGATTCTAGAAGGGTTTCCATTAATAAAAAATCATAAAAATCCATGCTTTTCAGATATGCATGTCCAATACATGTCTTGTATTCTTGTTAGATCAACACTAAGGGTTTATTACCAAGATTCCATACATGACACCAAAACTCACTTATAAATCAAATCTAAGGCACCTAATACTCCAAGTGACCTGGAGATTCATAAAGTTGCAAACTTTTTCAGATCTCACTACTCAAATCCATCAAGAGATGAAAAAAGGGACAAAATCAAGAGATCTAAAACCTTAGCAAGGAAAAGGTTGGATCTTAGACACTCACCAAGGCCCATGAGATGTGCTAGCTAAAGCAGGTGATGCTTTCCATGTATACAATCACACCCAAGGCTTAATTCTTCTTCAAAAATCACCAAAAAACACCAAGAATGAGTTCATAATTTTAATGGAGGCTAGGGTTAGGGTTTATGGGTTTGAGAGGGTGATGGAGGCCGAAACCCTAGTCTTAATTTCTTTATGTAGGGTCAAAAGCCCAAAAATTAGGGTTTTTCACTAAAAACATGTAATACTCTAAATTTTCAAATAAAAATTTCATTTTTAAAACCACACAAAATGCAGTTTCACATTTCGCAAACCGAAGTTTATAAGTTGTTCAAAACACAAGACAATAAAAATGTTTCACAATATCCTAAAATCCTCAAAACATAATCTCTAGTTGGTGTGTATAACCATGCCGGTGCCTTCTCGCAATCCTAAGATGTACCTGAAACACATTTCACACAACACAGTAAGCACAAAGCTCAGCGAGTTCCCCAAAATACCACACACAAATAATTAGCCTCTCATGGTTATATCTCGATAAGGACCCTCCGGTTATGTGTCTTAGTGAAGAATCTCCAGTCCCACAACTCGAGTTGGACCCTCCAGTCCAATATCTCAGTGAAGACCTTTCGGTCTCATATCTTGGTTTGGACCCTCTAGTTCTAACTCAATAAGGAAAAAAATAATATACAACATAAATCACAAAGACAAAATCCATAATATCACATAACTCAGTAAGCACATAAGACCCTCTGATCAATAACTCAGATAAGACCCTCCGGTCGCACAGTAATTACCACTCAGGTAAGTATAGGTATAAGACTCACCTCGTAAGCAAAGCAAGTATGTCTCGTACTCAATGGTTAGTCTAGACTCTGCCTACATATATCATAATCATCCCTAATTAACAATTTATAATAAGAACTCCAAAGATGTGAAGCTAACCCCTTTACTTACTCTCGAAAATGGTGAAAGACCATTTTACCCCTCCATGGCTTCCAAAGTCTACAACTTGACTAAACCCTAAAAGTCGACGAAAGTCAACGCTTAAGTCAACAGTCCATGTTGACCTGACTCTTCGAGTGCATCTATGCGACTTGTCGAGTTTCTCCTGTTCTCAAAAAATCGGGAAAAAATCCAACTCAACTCGTCGATTTTGTACAACGTCTAGGATAACATGGGAAACCCTAACTAACTTGCCGAGTTTGCTAACCAACTCGTCTAGTTCCTTCAGTCCAATCACTCATTCAGACGCTTTTTAGCGAGACTAAACCCCAAACTCTAGATCTAGCCTTCTAAGGCTGAAATACCATGTAAAGTTGTAAGCTTGATGTCCTTGCATCTCATCTAGGGCTAAGTTTGCCAAAACAAATCTCAACAAAGGGATTAAGGCAAGGAAGTTGGCCGAAGCTTGATAAAGACTGAATCTTTAGGCCTAAGGGGCCTAGTATTGTCCATATCTGAGGTCTCACCTTCAAAGCATGTTCAAACAACTAAATGACTAAAAAAGAAGGTAGAAATGACCATAAACTCTCTAAGGGAGAGATCTGACAATGAAGTGATCATGGTAAAGGATTTATACCTCCAAATGGATGATAACACTGAATGAATGCTAGATCTAGAGACTTTTTCTCGTTCCAATCCTTTTTACTCCTCAAGTTTCTTCAAAGAATGCACCAAAACAAACACTCTTAGCCTCACTATCTCTCATAGTGGAAGATAGCTCGATTAGGGTTCTCTTAAGGTGATAAGGTGATGAGGGAGGCGGGTAAAGGACTTAAGGTTATTTAAATAGGGTGCAAACCCTGAAAATTAGGGTTTTCATGCTCAACTCCTACTCGTCGAGTTGGGTCCTCCAACTCGTCGAGTTCACTCTAAAATCCACGTGGCTATCTCAATCTCTACTCGGCGAGTTGGGGCCTCCAACTCGTCATGTTGCCTTGTCAAAATAAATATAAAATGATTTAAAGTTATACCTGGGAGTCAGGATGTTATAATTATCCCCCACTAGAATCATACTTTGCCCTCGAAGTCATTTTACAGAAATAGCTCGTGGTAATGCTCACGCATCTCGGACACTGGCTCCCAAGTCCACTTGGATCCCCTTTGATGCTGCCACTGAACTTGAACCAAGGGCACCTCTTTATTCCTCAAGACCTTCACCTTCTTATCCAAAATCGCCCTCAGCTTCTCAATGTAGTTCAGGTGATCAGCAACCTAAATGTCCTCTAAAGGGACCACTGTCCTCATGTCGTCTACACACTTCCTCAGGTGGGATACATGGAAGGTGTTATGGATCTAGCTCAATTCTGCAGGCAACTCTAACCGATAAGCTACCTTACCCACTCGACCAATCACTCTGAATGGAATGGAAAAATGTATCTAGGGCCCAACTTTTCCCGCTTCCTGAATCAGATCACTTCCTTTTATAGAGACACCTTTAGGAGGACAAAATCGCAGACCTGGAACTCTAGCTCAGAACGTCTCGGACATGCGTAACGCTTCTGATAACTCTTGGCCATCAACAACCTCTTTCTAACCCGCTAGATTTGATCTATCGTTTTGAGCACTATCTTAGTGCTCCCCATCAGCCTCTGTCTGACCTCCCCCCAATAGATGAGAGTCCGACACCTCCTGCCGTATAAAAGCTCAAAGAGAGGCATCCCAATACTGGAGCAATGGTTGTTGTTATATGAAAACTATGCCAATGGAAAGTAAGTGTCCCAACTCCTACCAAAATCTATAACACATGCATGTAGCATGACCTCGAGCGTCTGAATCATCCGTTCGCTCTGCTCGTCTGTTTGTGGGTGGTATGCGGTGCTGAAATGCAGTCGAGTGCCCCAAACATCATGCAATTTCTTCCAGAACCTTGAAGTAAAACACACATCACGATCTAGCACTATCGATGTTGGCACCCCATGTCGTGCCACCACCTCTCGAATGTAGATCTTGACCAATTTCATTGTAGAAGAGCTCTCACTTATAGCCTGGAAGTGAGCACTCTTCGTCAACCGATCTACAATCACCCATATCGCATCGACACCTCACACAGTCCTTGGTAACTTGGTAATGAAATCCATGAAGATATGTTCCCACTTCCACAGGGGGAATGTCCAAAGGCTGAAACTAGCCATGGGGATGCTGGTGATCTACCTTGACCCGACGACAGGTCAAACATCTCTTGACTACCCATGCCACATCTCTCTTCATATAGGGCCGCCAATAATCCTTTCTCAAGTCCAAATACATCTTGGTGGCCCCAAGATGGATTAAGAATCTCGACCTATGGGCCTCCTTCATCAAAATCCATCGAGCTCCACCCGAATATGGCACCCACACCCGTCCACGGAGGGTCATAAGCCCCCGACTATCAGTCTCAAACTCAGAAATCTGCCTAATCATCCGCTCTCTCTTATGGTTCTCCGGTCGTATGGCAACCTCTAGGGCCTCTCAGATGGTATCTAAGACTAGAGTCATCACCGTCATCCTCATACACAGATCTCGGATCAGAGCACTCGTTGCCCTATGACTCAGGACATAGACTACCACATTAGCCTTGACAAGGTGATACAAAGTCTCATAGTCATAGTCTTTCACTACATCCAACCATATCCTCTAACTTATATTTAGGCTAGGCTAATCCATAAGGTACTTTAGGCTCTTATGGTCCGTGTATATGGTACATCAGATACCATAAAGATAGTGGTGCCAAATCTTGAGGGTGAATACTGTAACAGCCCGGATTTCCAGGTATCTTTTATTCATATATTTTTGGTGTTTTATGAGGGGACTCGGCGAGTTGGAGCTCGAACTCGCCGAGTAGGATCGCGGTTCTGGATGCGGGTTCGTGCTTGGACTCGGCGAGTCTGCGCTGTTTAATGAAACCCTAATTTCCCGGTCCTAAGCTCTATTTAAAGGACCTCATGACCCTTCATTGCGGCTACCTTGATCATGGAGAGCACCAAAGCAGCTAAGGGTTCCTGTGAGTGAGATAAGAGGACATTGTTCACCAAATTTGTGTGTTTTTGCAAGGAAGGAAGGGGAAAGGCAAGCTAGAAGAGTTGGGGAGCTTGGATCTACTTCCATTTCGCCAAGGGAAGCTTCTTGAGGTATCATTCAGAGCTTATTTCGGTATTTTTGTTGATATGGTCAAATGTAGGGTTTCTCCTTTCCTTGTTTGCTTTGTAATTGAAGTGTGAGAGGTCCCATGGAGATATGGTACCTAGATCTGGACCTTAGCAGGTCCAGAAAGTCCCAAATGCTATGCTTTATGTCCTTCCTTTTGGGTTGGAGACTAGGGTTGCCATTTTAGAGGTCATTTCTCCAAAAAGAACCTTGTAAGTGTTGCATGGTAGCCAAGACTGTGACATTACGTGATGAATGAGCTTAGGAGGGCCAGATCTATGAGTGGATGGAGCAGATCTGACCTCAGAAGCAAGATTTAGTTGATGCATGGCATGGACTCGCCGAGTCTGAAGAACAGACTCGGCGAGTAGCATGAAGATTGTCCTTAACCACTCAGTGAGTGGTCCTATCGAGTTATGGTTGACTCAGTGAGTCATGGAGAGTTAGAGAGGGTTGACAGGTGGACTGAGTCGAGCTGGAACTCACCGAGTTGTCCTTGTGACTCGGCGAGTTGAGTCACGGTGGCCCCGCGATTCATGACCAGGTGGAACTCGTCGAGTCAGGGGAGTACTCGACTTGTCAAAAGAGAATCCTAGAGAGTTGGTGAAAACGCTTAGACTCGCCGAGTCGCTCTAGTGCACTCACCGAGTCCGGTCAAATTGACCGTTGACCAGAGTTGACCAGTGTTGACTTGATAGGGGTAGTCAACCTTAGTGGTAAAAGTATTAATCAGAGATATATGATGTTATAGGAGGACTATAGCTCGGGGGATCGAGCACGAGTAATTTCCAGGATTCGCGAGTTATCGAGATATTCGAGGTGAGTCTTCTCACTATACTGTACCCGGAAGGGTTTGACTGTGTGACTGGAAGGTCGAATATGCTATGAGATATATGCATTATGTTCGATAAGTTAATTGTTATATGTGCCATGCATGATATGTTTGATATGGGCCGGAAGACATTGTGTTATGGGCCGGAAGGCGAATATGTTATGGGTCGGAAGGCGTTGTAATGTGGACCGTAAGGTTGACGTGGGTAGGACCGGAAGGTTTACCCAGTCGGGACGGAGGTCCCCTAAGACACATGGACCGGAAGGTCAGGTCCTGGAAAGGCGTATATGTGTAGGTTGTATTTTGGGGAACTCACTAAGCATTTATGCTTACAGTTGTTGTGTTATATGTTTCAGGTACTAGCGAGGACCGTGGGAAGGCGCTGGCGTGATCGTACACATTATCGGGAAAAACTATTTTATGATCTTTGTGATGTATTCGGTTGTGACAATATTGTTTTCATTGAATTTTAATTATTAATCGATGTTTTGATGTTTGCAAAAATGAAAATTTGGTTTTAAAATTTTCGTCGTTACAAGTTGGTATCAAAGCCTTGGTTTGAGGGATTCGGGTACACCTTCGGGCGTAACTGAACTCAAACCGGGGATTTGAGAAAATTTTAATTAATAATTCAATAAAATTTGATAAGTGATTTTTGAAACCACCAAAGAAGAAGGAGTGTGTACGGTCAGCCAGCGCCCGAATAGTAAAATCCCCAAAATACTCTTACAATATGAATTATGAGATATGATATGATATGATACGCATGCTAGTAGACTAGGTATTCATATTAGGACTAGAGTGGCCTGATTTGTGATGCCTTAGTCTAGGGAACCTGCTTCTATGAGGTGCTGTGAGAGCGAGTGGGTAGCTAGTGCATGGCAAGAATAGAGTACTCAGGATCCGGGGTTTGGGGAGGAGGACTTGGGGTGAATGCTGATGCGGTGTAGTTGGTAGTATTGGGCCCGTACTACTGATGACACCGGGTCAGTGGGCAACCCAAGTAAGAATCCCTGGGTATCGGGGACTGAGTAGGGCTGCGTTATCGAGTACGATTATGCTCGATAGAGTCTCTGATATTTTTATGTTGTATTTCAGAGACATCATGGTTGGACCACGCCACAGACCTGGTACGAGTAGTGTGATTGACGAGGAGCTTCGTCAGATGATTCATGAGGAGGTGGCTACAGCGATCCGGGCTGAGATTCCGGAGATGTTTGGGTCTATGAAGACCACACTGATGGAGACATTTGACGAGCGGTACGCCGCGTTGACTGAGGCCGCAGCCGTTGCAGCTACCTCAGCTGTGGCTGCTGCCAGACCACAGGGAGGTGACTCATTGCTGTTCTGGGAGTTCAGCAACACGAAGCCACCTGAGTTTGACAGGACGCATGATCCGATTGCTGCGATGAGATGGATTGCTGATATCGAGGGATGTTTCTACACTTGTTCATGTCTGGAGCATCTGAGGGTACGGTTCGCCTTGAACCAGCTCTGCCTGGGAGCAAAGGATTGGTGGAAGCTCGTCACGGTGAACTTCACTCTGGCAGAGGTTTCAGCTATGACTTGGGAGAGGTTTACTACTATGTTCAGAGATGTGTACATTCCCGCGGTGGAGAGGGAACGGTTGGTTCAGGATTTCTTGACCCTCAAGCAGGGTAATGATTCTATCACGGTGATCACGTGGAAGTTTCATAAGAGGGCGATGTTCTGCCCCGAGCAGGTGTCTACGGAGCAGGCTCGGATGAGTCGGTATTTGGGTGTGCTGAGGAGGGATATCCGGGAGTTCGTATCGAACTCGTCATATCAGACTTTTGCTGAGCTTCAGGCGAATGCCAGGAAGCGTGAGATCGAGTTGGAGACCCAGGCCAGGGAGGAGGCTGAGTCTCAATGGGTGGATCGGTGGCTGGCTCAGTCTCAACCGGCAGCCAAGCGGACCAAGTCCGCTGATTCGAGATCGGGAGGTCAGAAGGGCCGCACTTGCGGAAAGTGCGACAAGGGTCACGAGGGGGCATGTCGATCGGGTGCTTGCTACAAGTGTGGAAAGGAGGGGCACATTGCTAGGGATTTCCCCAAGGGATTCATGGTTTGCTTTCATTGCAACCAGACCGGCCATCGGAAGGCCGAGTGCCCCCAACTTTTCCAGGGATATACGTCTGCTACCAGGGTTACCGAGACTCGGCCAGTGAAGGCCGAGGCTCCGAAGGCTCATGGAAGAGTTTTCCAGTTAACTGCAGAGGAGGTCCGCGCGGCGCCTGATGTCGTAGCCGGTATGTATTCTTTCATGTATTTACTTTTATGCTAAGATATTGTGCTTATATTATGATATGCGTAGGTACTTTTCTTGTGAATTCTGTACCTGCTTTGGTATTATTTGACTCGGGTGCGAGTCGGTCTTTTGTATCATTGGCTTTTAGCCAGCACATCGGTATTGATCGGGAGGTGATGAGTTGACCCCTGCGAGTTTCTATAGTAGATGAGAAAGCGGTATACGCCACTGATGTGATTCGAGGATGTGTGCTCAAGATTTTTAGGGTCGAGTTCCCTATAGACTTGGTTCCTATAGCTATGGGGGATGTCTGCGTTATTGTGGGCATGGACTGGTTGAGTAAGTTTGGGGCAGTCATTGACTGCGAGAGACAGCTGGTGACGATTCGAGACCCTAGTGGGGGAGTGTTTACGGTTTATGGCGAGGGGACCCGGTGTGGGTCGGCGTTTTGTTCGGCTGCCAGGGCAAGGCAGAGTTTGCAGCAGGGCTGCAATGGATTCATAGCCTACGTGATGGACACTCGAGTGGCCGTAGGGAGGCCCAATTCGATTGATGACGTTCCTGTTGTATGCGAGTTTTCGGATGTGTTCCCCGAAGAGTTACTAGGTGTGCCTCCGGAAAGGCAAGTGGAGTTCCGTATCGATTTGGTTCCAGCGCCCATCGCCAAGGCGCGTTATCATCTCGCTCCACCGGAAATGCAGGAGTTATCCTCGCAGCTTCAGGAGTTGTTGGGAAAGGGGTTTATTCGACTGAGTGGCTCACCTTGGGGAGCACCGATTTTTTTCGTCAAGAAAAAGGATGGTTCACACCGGATGTGTCTCGATTACCGGGAGTTGAACAAGTTGACGGTTAAGAACCGGTATCCGTTACCTAGGATTGATGATCTGTTTGATCAGTTGCAGGGGGCATCTTGGTTCTCCAAGATAGACTTGAGGTCGGGTTATCATTAGATGAGGGTTCGGAATGAAGATATCTAGAAGACTGCTTTCAGAACTCGTTATGGACATTATGAGTTTGTGGTGATGCCTTTTGGGCTCACCAATGCCCCGGCTGCGTTCATGGATCTTATGAACCGGGTGTGCTGGCCGATGCTGGATCGGTCGGTGATCGTATTCATTGATGATATTTTGGTGTATTCGAGGTCTAGGGAGCAGCATGAGGAACATTTGAGGGAAATTCTTGGGGTATTGAGATCAGAGAGGCTGTATGCCAAATTCTCCAAGTGTGATTTTTGGTTACGAGAGGTCCAATTCCTCGGGCATCTTGTTAACCAGAAAGGGATATTGGTCGACCAGGCCAAGATTGAGGCGGTGTTGAGGTGGGAGGTGCCGAGATCGCCCACTGAGATCAGGAGTTTTCTGGGTTTGGCTGGATATTATCATAGGTTTATCAAGGATTTCTCCAAGATTGCTGTGCCACTTACTAGGATAACCCAGAAGGGTGCTGCGTTTTCATGGGGACCGGAGCAGCAGTCATCATTCGAGATGCTTCGTCAGAAATTATGCGAGGCTCCGGCACTCGCACTCCCGGAAGGGTTGGAGGATTTTGTGGTGTACTGTGATGCATCTATATCGGGTTTGGGGGCGGCGCTTATGCAGAGGGGTCATGTGATAGCGTATGCTTCAAGGCAGTTGAAGCCTCATGAGTCGAGATATCCCACCCACGACCTGGAATTGGGGGCTGTGGTGTTTGCCCTCAAGATTTTGCGGCATTATCTTTATGGGGTTCGGTGTACCATCTACACTGACCACAAGAGTCTGAAGTACTTGATGGATCAGCCAAATCTGAATATGCGATAGAGGAGGTGGTTGGATGTAGTGAAGGATTACGATTGTGAGATCCTGTACCACCCGGGAAGGCTAATGTGGTAGCCGACGCGTTGAGCCGTAGGGCGGAAAGCACCCCGATCCGAGATAATTGTATGAGGTTGATGGTAATGACCCCGATTTTGGATACTATTCGAGGAGCTCAGGCTGAGGCTGCGAAACCAGAAAACCAGAAGAGGGAGCGGGTTGTAAGTCAGGTATCAGGATTCGTCACGGATGGTTGAGGGCTTATGACTTTTCAGGGTCGGATTCGGGTACCGTTTGTGGGTGGTGCGCGTGCTATGTTGATGGAGGAAGCACATCGATCGAAATTCTCGATTCATCCCGGCGCTACGAAAATGTATTTGGACCTAAGGAAGGAGTATTGGTGGCCCTGTATGAAAAGGGATGTTGCATGGTTTGTTGAGAGGTGCTTGACTTGTCGACAGGTTAAGGCCGAGCACCAGCGACCGCACGGTAAATTGCAGCCGCTAGATATTCCCGAATGGAAGTGGGAACAGATTACCATGGATTTTATCACCAAATTGCCGTGGACTGGGAGGGGAGTCGATGCGATTTGGGTGATCATAGATAGATTGACGAAGAGCGCTCATTTTCTAGCCGTCAGCGAGAGCTCTTCTGCGGAGAAGTTGGCAGAATTATACGTGAGGGAGGTGGTATCGCGACATGGGGTGCCGATCTCGATTGTTGCTGATCGTGATGTGCGTTTCACTTCCAGGTTCTGGAAGAAGTTTCATGAGGAGTTGGGTACTAGACTGCATTTTAGTACTGCATATCTTCCCCAGACAGACGATCAGAGTGAGCGGACGATTCAGACGCTCGAGGACATGCTCCGGGCATGTGTGTTGGATTTCGGGGGTAGCTGGGATGCATATTTACCCTTGGCAGAGTTTTCCTACAACAACAACCATCATTCAAGCATTGGTATGCCACCCTTTCAGCTGTTGTAGGGTGGAGGTGTCGCACCCCTATATGCTGGGGTGAGGTGGGGTAGCGGGTGATGGGTAGCACGGAGATCGTACTCCAGACGACTGAGCAGATTTAGCACCGCTCAGAGCCGACAGAAGAGTTATGTAGACAGATGCCGATCCGAGCTTGAGTTTCAGGTCGGTGACCTGGTACTCCTGAAGGTCTCTCCTTGGAAAGGAGTGATTCGATTCAGGAAGAGGGGAAAGTTGGGGCCCCGATATATTAGTCCTTTCCGTGTGATCGCGAGGGTAGGCGGGGTAGCCTACCGTTTGGATTTGCCAACAGAGTTGGTGCAGATTCACAACACTTTTCATGTGTCGTAGCTGAGGAAGTGTATAGCCGACAAATCGGCAGTGGTTCCATTAGAGGATATTCGGGTAGATGCGAGCCTGAATTATGCCGAGAGACCAGTGGCCATCAGAGATCGTAAGATCAAAGTTTTGAGGAACAAGGAGGTACCCCTAGTATTGGTTCAGTGGCAGCATCGGAAGGGATCAGAGATGACCTGGGAGCCGGAGCGTGAGAGGCGTGAGCAGCATCCGGAGCTATTTGCAGAGCGAGACTTCGAGGGCGAAGTCTAGTTCTAGTGGGGGAGAATTGTAACAACCCATATTTCCAGGTATATTTTATTCATATATTTTTGGTGTTTTGTGAGGGGACTCAGCGAGTTGGAGCTCGAACTCGCCGAGTAGGATCGCGGTTCTGGACGCAGGTTCGCGCCTGGACTCGGCGAGTCTACGCTGTTTAATGAAACCCTAATTTCCCAATCCTAAGCTCTATTTAAAGGACCTCATGGCCCTTCATTGCAGCTACCTTGATCCTGGAGAGCACCAAAGCAGCTAAGGGTTCCTGTGAGTGAGATAAGAGGCCATTGTTCACCAAATTTGTGTGTTTTTGCAAGAAAGGAAGGAGAAAGGCAAGCTAGAAGAGTTGGAGAGCTTGGATCTACTTCCATTTCGCCAAGGGAAGCTTCTTGAGGTATCATTCGGAGCTTATTTCCGTATTTTTGTTGATATGGTCAAATCTAGGGTTTCTCCTTGCCTTGTTTGCTTTGTAATTGAAGTGTGAGAGGTCCCATGGAGATATGGTACCTAGATCCAGACCTTAGTAGGTCCAGAAAGTCCCAAATGCTATGCTTTATGTCCTTCCTTTTGGGTTGGAGACTAGGGTTGCCATTTTAGAGGTCATTTCTCCAAAAAGAACCTTGTAAGTGTTGCATGGTAGCCAAGACTGTGACTTTACTTGATGAATGAGCTTAGGAGGGCCAGATCTATGAGTGGATGGAGCGGATCTGACCTCAGAAGCAAGATTTAGTTGATGCATGGTATGGACTCGCCGAGTCTGAAGAACAGACTCGGCGAGTAGCATGAAGATTGTCCTTAACCACTCAGTGAGTGGTCCTTCGGAGTTATGGTTGACTCAGTGAGTCATGGAGAGTTAGAGAGGGTTGACAGGTGGACTGAGTCGAGCTGGAACTCGCCGAGTTGAGTCGCGGTGGCCCCGCGATTCATGACCAGGTGGAACTCGTCGAGTCAGGGGAGTACTCGACGTGTCAAAAGAGAATCCTAGAGAGTTGGTGAAAACGCTTAGACTTGCCGAGTCGCTCTAGTGCACTCGCCGAGTCCGGTCAAATTGACCGTTGACCAGAGTTGACCAGTGTTGACTTGATAGGGGTAGTCAACCTTAGTGGTAAAAGTATTAATCAGAGATATATGATGTTATAGGAGGATTATAGCTCGGGGGATCGAGCACGAGTGATTTCCAGGATTCGCGAGTTATCGAGATATTCGAGGTGAGTCTTCTCACTATACTGTACCCGGAAGGGTTTGACTGTGTGACCGGAAGGTCGAATATGCTATGAGATATATGCATTATGTGTGATAAGTTAATCGTTATATGTGCCATGTATGATATGTTTGATATGGGCTGGAAGGCATTATGTTATGGGCTGGAAGGCATTGTAATGTGGACCGTAAGGTTGACGTGGGTAGGACCGGAAGGTTTACCCAGTCGGGACGGAAGTCCCCTGAGACACATGGACCGGAAGGTCAGGGCTTGGAAAGGCGTATGTGCGTAGGTTGTATTTTGGGGAACTCAGTAAGCATTTATGCTTACAGTTGTTGTGTTATGTGTTTTAGGTACTAGCGAGGACCGTGGGAAGGCGCCGGCGTGATCGTACACATTATCGGGAAAATCTATTTTATGATCTTTGTGATGTATTCGGTTGTGACAATATTGTTTACATTGAATTTTTATTATTACTCGATGTTTTGATGTTTGCAAAAATGAAAAATTGGTTTTGAAATTTTCGTCGTTACAAATACCACCGCCCCGACTCCAAATCATGGGTGTGATACCTTGTGTCGTTAGGTTTCAGCAGCCGCGACGTATATGCTATCATTTTCCCCCTATGCATTAACACCGAACCCATCCCCGATGTGGATGCGTCGTAGTAGACTACAAAGTCCTCTACTCCCTCCAGAAGGGATAACGCTGGAGCTTCGCACACTCTCTGGCGAAGAGTCTTGAATGATGCCTAATGCTCAGACCCCTAAGTAAAGATAATACCCTTATTGGTCAATTTGGTGATAGGAACGACAATCTTGGAGAAATCTATAATAAACCTCTGATAGTAGCCTGCCAAGCCCAAAAAGCTCCAGATCTCGGATGCGGATCTCGGCACCTCCCATCGCATAACTACCTCAACCTTGGCTAAGTCGACCAAAATCTTATTCTAGTTAACGAGGTGTCCTAGAAAATGGACCTCTCATAACAAGAAATCATACTTAGAGAATTTAGCATAAAGCTTCTTCATCCTCAACACCCCAAGAATCTCCCGCAGATGCTCCTCGTGTTGTTCCCTAGACACGAGTACACCAAAATATCATCGATGAACACGAACACCGATCGATCCAACATAGGCCTGCACACTCGGTTCATGAGGTCCATGAATGTTGCCGATGCATTGGTGAGCTCGATAGGCAGCACCACAAACTCGTAATACCCATAACGAGTCTGAAAGGCAATCTTCTGGATATGCTCCTTGCAGAGTCTCATCTGATGATAACCAGATCTCAAATCAATCTTAGAAACCAAGATGCCCCTGCAAATGATCAAACAAATCATCGATCCTTGGTAGTGGATAATGGTTCTTGACCGTCAGCTTGTTTAACTCCTGGTAGTTGATGCAGATCGGGTGTGAACCATCATTTTTCTCGACAAAAAGGATCGGCACTCCTCATGGCGAGCTAGTAGATCTAATGAAACCCTTCCCTAACAACTCCTGGAGCTGCGAGGATAACTCCTGCATCTCGGGTGGCGCATGGTGATAAGGTTTTGTGGCAATAGGTGCTCCCCCAGAACCACATCGATCTAGAACCCCACTTGTCTCTCAGGAGGCACACCCGGAAATTCCTCGGGGAAAGCATCCGGGAACTCACATACTACAAGAACATCGGAAACAGAACTAGGCCTCTCAGTGGCTACCTGCGTATCCATCACATATGCTAAAAAGCCCATGAATCCCTGCTGTAGACTCTGTCTTGCCCTGGCAGCAGCGCAGAAAGCTGATCCCGATCTAGTTCCCTCGCTATAAATAGTATGTACTCCCTCAATAGGGTCTCATATGGTCACCATCTGATGCTCACAGTCAATTACAGCTCGAAACAGTCTCAACCAATCCATGCCCACTATGACACATACATCACCCATTGCTATTGACACTAGATCTATCAGAAACTCAACTTCGAAAATCTCTAAAGCACATCCCCAATATACATTAGTGGAAAAAACTGCATGCTCATCGGCTATAGAAACTATCACAACTAGCAAATAAGGGTTAAGATTTCTATCCTTGTACAAGATAACTTCTTTGTGTAACCTTATAACACTACTTTTAGTATAAATCAAACTTCAATACTATTTAAGTTATGCATCCAAAAATTATGATTCAAGTCGAAACCACCTCGTACTGCCCAAAACCTAATCCAATAAGCTAAGACTACTCAACTTTGGGCCTGGGCTCATGTTTTCTCTTCCCAAAACCCTACTTGGGCCAAGACACTCTTATTGCGCCCTAATGCACTGATAGCCTTTCCAATTGGTCTTTTGGACCGGAAACATTCCTTTGGGCTTCATGATGGGCCGAAGGCTCTTAATGGACTTACATTGGTCTGTAAGATGCTTATTGAGCCGTGAAAGTTATTCTTAGACCATAATGTGTCGAAAAACCTCTAATGGGTATTATATTAGTCCGAAAACCCCTAATGGACCCTTTTGGGCCGAAAGCTTTCACATAGAATCACATTGGTCAGAAGACCATTGTTTGGGCCCTAATGGGCCAAAAATCCCTTTTGGGCCCTCTCACTAAACCAAAAATCTTTATTGGACCAATTCCACCCCCTTTGGGCCTATTATTAAACCAAAACCCTTCTTATGCCCAAACCAAGCCCAAGAACACATACAAACCGAAAACCCTTAGTGGGCCTAAGGTGGTTTCGACTACTCCTGAAAAACTGAACCTATTTACCTCTCCTCCTTAGGCTAATCAGTTAAAAAAAAAAGAGAAAGAAATGGTGGGTAATTGTTAGGTTGCAAAGCACACCTCTACAAGTGGACCATACCCACCTTATATAGAGGTGTTTACTTGTGAGTCGATTTCATATGAAGATTTGTTCTATTACAAAATCGATGATGATTAGTGTATTACTAAGAAATTGAACACTGGATCTTTGATTGAGATGATAGCATCAATATTGCTGCAAATTCGATTGTGGTTATTAATCAGATCGAGGAAGTTGAACATGTTTTAAACGAGTGAAGAACACCAAGAACAAATGAATGAAAAGTCAAAATTGAAATTCAAAAGTCAAAATTGATTTTTGATTCATGATCGGTGAATTTCGATTAGTCTAATGGGTTTATTGATATTGAACTCACATTCTAAGAATTGAAATCAACTTGGAAAAACGAAAGTTGTGAAATTAGTCAAATGTGTCGATGTCTTGAACTATGTTGATATTGATGGATTGGGTTCGAATCAATGTTGAAATCATGTTCGTTGTTCGGTGGTTTCTGATGACTGGTTAGATTTTGAAGGTTTGGGTTAATATTGATGCTTGGATTTGATGGTTGATTTCGATTGAAGAACAAGGTAGATTGAAGATCTGTTAACGAAGGCTTGGGTTAAGTTACAATCGATGAGTTGGAATCGAAACTAATTTGGATTGATCGATTTTGAATGATGAGTTTTGAAATGAATTTGTGAGAATATAGATTAGAAAAATCGATTTTCACATAAAAGAAGATTTTGTTAACGATGATGTTTCACGAACTGGAATATGACTTTCGAATGAAGAAGATTTTAATAAGGTTTC
Organism: Lactuca saligna; assembly: GCF_052625555.1. Classification (NCBI taxonomy): domain Eukaryota; kingdom Viridiplantae; phylum Streptophyta; class Magnoliopsida; order Asterales; family Asteraceae; genus Lactuca; species Lactuca saligna. The sequence goes on from NC_136418.1 coordinate 22,617,583, forward strand.
GAAAACAACCCTTGAAGTTTCGAATGTTTTTCAGTCTTGACCCACTTTCAAAATTGGAGTTAATATTCGACATTTTTTAGCAAAAGAAAAAGATTCGAAAACAACCCCTAAACTTTCAAATTTTTGGCAACTTTGAAAATTGGCTGAAATTTCGACAATTTAACAGTTTTCACCCAACTTCGAAAATTGACTGAAGTTTCGACATTTTCACAAATTATACCCAACTTCCAAAATGAAGTAAAGTTTTGACATTTTGGGGTATCTTTCTCATGTTTGGAGAAAAAAGGGCAAAATTGTTGAAATTAGTCCCTGTAGTTTCGAAAATTTGGCAGTTTGTAACCAATTTCGAAAAAGGACTGATTTTGTTGTTTCTACCCAGCTTCGGAAAAGGGGGAGAGTTTTGCATTTTTGGCTGTTTTGGGTGCACCGGATCACTGCACAATTTTGAAATTGACAATTTCTACCCATTTTTGAGAAATTGTGTCAAAGGTGGTCCGTGAACGAAGATAAAAATTGAATATGTTTTGGATTTTCCGGATTAAAGCACACAGTTTATGCCACATGTTAAGGGGGTGTTTGAAACGAAAAATTCCGAATAGAGCACGCTCTCTTTCCTTGAAGGATTTATAATCAAATTTTGATTATAAAAAGGGGAGAAAGTTATATGGAAATTCGAACTTGAATTTTTCATATTACGCGGATTTGAAGACCGCAGTGACATTGAATTTTTGAAGCTTACAAAATGATGCAATTGGAAGTTCGGAAGTGATTAATTTTCGAAATGGGTTTTGTTTTATTGAAGATTTGCGGGGTTTGTTTTTATGCTAAACTTTTGGGTGATCAATTTGGAGTTAGAGAAGCTCGTGATCATTCGTTGATGCTTGGTATGTGTGGTCTCACATCCTAGAGCCCAAATTGAAGAATCATGGAAGAATGGAATATTTGAAGTTCATTTCGATATGTGTCACCTTTGAGGCTCGAATCGCGTAGTTTCTCGATTTTTGAAGAATTGAAGTGGGTCATCCATTCCTAACTTTGAGGGGGAGAATATTAGGGTGCAAAGTTATTCATGTTCGACTTTGTAATATGTTAACTTATGTAAAACCCACTTGCATGTGGTGCATTAGCCTTTTAACCCATGAGTTAGAGAGAGTGAGAGAGAGACATGTAAACACCTCTATATAAGGTGGGTCTAGTCCACTTGTAGAGGTGTTCTTGAGAGGTGTAAAAGTGAGTGTGGAAGTGTGTGTTATTTATGTAGATGTAGATCTATGTCCCTTTTTGTAACACCATACATATTCAATACATCTCTTAAACACCGAAATCACCAAGTTAATTGTGCAATCTTTAATTCCGCATGTCAAACCCTGTTCTTTATGTCACTATAGTAATAAATGTGACACTTCACATTTACACCACATATAACAATGGCAATTATCTTGCATGCGTCTAAGAAGATATCTTTGTCCAAAAAATTCCCAAGCACCACCCACCCCTTCCCCTCTTATAATCGGCCGAAGCCCCTTACCCTCCTCCCACTCTTATTCATACTCTATATTCTCATCTCATTTTCTCTCAAGTTATATTGTTCTCTCAAGGAAAATTTAGAGGTCTACATCATCAAGGATCGATCTTAAAGCTTCTTGGTAAGTCCATGTTAAACTTCATAGCCTTGTTCCAAGTTCATACTAAAATCTTTCCTCTTACAACTCCATTTTCATGTATAAACTCTTAGAACACCCATACCTCCAAGAATCTCCTCAAGAAAGCAAGCTAGGACCGAATACTTTTCTCTATCTCCCTCTACATTTTGAAAAAGCCCCAAAGTGAGCTACATACCCCATGTTTTCGAGTTTTCATTCTTTTAGGGGGGGGGGGGGGATGATACAAGTCAAAATCTTGTTTAAATCCTTGAAAATTTTATTGCATGTGTATGTTTTATATGTTTATGTGTGTTAAAATGTTGTGATCTTATGCTAAAAATCCATGAACTCATGATTTGTACAAGTCTCATGTTCTTGGAAACAAAATTATCTTGTGTAGCTTCTTCACATGTTTTGTTGTTATGTTAAAAATGTTTTCTTTAGTGTGTGATAAAATCATCATGATGTCAAGGAAAGTTTTAAAAACATATTTTCATATAAAAGTTTTGAAAGTTGCTAAAATATGAGAATTTTCACTAAAAATGGTAAAATTTTGGATGTATAAAGTTTTTACCACTAAAAATTGTTAAATGGTTGAAGTTATGGTACCTTTCAAGGTTTTAAGAAATTTTGTGTAAATTGTGACAAGTTCTAGTCATAACAAACTCAGAATATTATTCGCATTAAAAAACACTTAAATAAAATTTTGGTATGTTGAAAACTGACTATAATAATTGAATATTTTACAAAAATATAATTAATAGTAAAATAATTATAAAAAGATGCAATATCCCAAAGGTTTAAAAACTTTGAATATTTTGTTACTTCCACAACACATGTTGTAAGTTGAAAAGTTATTAATAATTACTTATAAACATCCATATGAATAATTTAATATAGCCAGTACGATAAACAAATCTTCGCGATAGAGAGATTTGTATGTCACAAAACTATCATCACAAATTCACACTAAGAACGTCATACACATTATTCGATAAATTCGCACAAATCTTTTTTAAGGCTATTGTGAGACACTCCTTCACTCGTACCTACCTAGAGTACACCGTAAGTCCTGTAGTTATAACTAGAGTCTCCTGGAGGGAGAGTGGGATATTGTTTATAGATATATATGGTGTCGACACCCCCACACCTGAGTTGTTCACTACCGCTAGATGGGCCAGTCTAGGGTGACAAATATCTTACCGAAACCGACGCTTGAAGAACGTCATGACAGGCATTTAGTCATATCAAGTATGGTTGTAACGACTCATATAGGGGTTAACAATAATATTTCAAATTTATGAATAATGTACACTCTACTAGTTTTCATAAGAATATACACTATATCTCCTCTATTTTTGGCATATTATGGTTTCAAAATATATCTATTTGTTTAACATAAATTATAGGATTTTCTAGGGATACTCTCTTCACTATTACAAACACGGAAAATAAAGATCATGCATGCAAGTATAAACGATTTGAAACGATATTCACAATATACTTTTTATAGAAAATATAGGATTTTTTGGAATCTACGAACCAATACAAACAAATATATTACAAAGTTTTCTCACAAATATGATTATAAACTCACCAACATTCCATGTTGATGCTTTTAAAATGACTTGTATTCTTAGGGACTCAAGGAGCATGTACTCAGCTATGGATTTTGGATATTTACAACATTTTTGTAACATCATGCATTATGTTATTTTGAGATGTAATTTCATGAACAAACACAATTTGTAACAAGTATGTTGGTATCTCTAACGTATGGTGTTTGGTTACTATGTCTCATTTATATTCAATTTTTATGATATTACAAGATGAAGTCATCCGCCCCCAGATATTTCCGCCGTCCCGGTTCAGGGGTGTGACATACGATTTGTAACATCCCCCTCCGGAACGTATCACAATATTGTCCGCTTTGGGCTCCCAGAATGAAAACTTCTCAGGGGGTCACCCATCCCTGGATTGCTCTCACATACGCATGCTTAACTGCAGAGTTCTTATGGAATCTGCTGCCCTCACGGCTTTATAACACGTTATCATAGGGAAGGTATCCACACCCCTTATAACGAATGCCTAGTTCTCCATCCCAGCCGATGTGGGATCATGTGCAACCCAACTTCACTCCCCCATTATAGGGCTCGTCGTCCCCATCGAACACATCGACCCGTCCACCAGCTCTGATACCAATCTGTTACACCCCCGATCCGGGATGGTGGAAATGTCTGGGGCGGGTGATTTCATCTTGTAATATCATAACAGTTGAATATAAATGAAATATAGTAACCAAACACCATAGATTACTAGATAACAACATACTTGTTACAAATTGTGTTTGTTCATGAAATTACATCTCAAAATAACATAATGCATGACGTTACAAAAATACTGTAAATATCCAAAATCCATAGTTGAGTACCTGCTTACTGAGTCCCTGAGAATAAGTCATTGTAAAAAGCATCAACATGGAATGTTAGTAAGTTCATAAGCATATTTGTGAGAAAACTTTATACTATCTTTGTTTGTATTGGTTCGTAGATTCCAGAAAATCCTATATTTTCTATAAAAAATAGTTTGTGAATCTCGTTTCAAATCGTGTATACTTACATGCATGATCTTTGTTTTTCGTGTTTGTAATAGTAAAGAGAGTATCCCCATAAAATCCTATAATTTCTGTTAAACAAATAGATATATTCTGAAACCATAGTGTGCCAAAAATGACATAGTGTCTATTCTTATGAAAACTAATAGAGTGTATGTAACGACCCGTCCCTGGTATGTGGTTTTTAGTATTTATTTTTGAAGTTCATGGAGGAACTCGGCGAGTCTATGTCCCGAATCGTCGAGTAGGATCGCATTGTTGATCAGCGTATAGATCGGCGACTCGGCGAGTCCATATTCGGGACTCGACGAGTCGGCCTGCCAGGTTGAAACCCTAAATCTTCGGGTTGCTCACTATTTAATCCACCTTATAGCCCCCATTCTCGCCTCCTTCACCCTCAGAACGCTGTGAGAAAACCCTAATCCATCATTGAGTGATCTAAGTGTTCTTGTGTTGATTTGTGAAGGCTTGAAGAAGGAGAAGAAGAAAGGAGCAAGGAGAAGAGGAGTAGTGCAAAGATCCAAGGGCAAATCAGAGTTATTTGAAGTATTCTTCGAATTTCCCTCTTGTTTTATGCTTTAAACCTCCATTAGAACTCTTCTAGATCTAGTTGATGCTTTTCCCAAGCCTTATGATTGTATGAATGCCCTAATAAGTCGAGATATCCTTAGATCTATTCATTGAGAAGTTTCAGAGCCCAGATCTATTGCCTTTATGAAGATACTTTGCATGGAAACCCTAGATCTAGCCTTTATTATGCTTTTTGAGCTATTTTATCTTCATGAATGCATATGGGCACGTAAAGATAGAATCTTTACGTGCTAATCGAGTTAAGGGAGTCCAGATCTATAAGTTTTATGCACTGGATTCAAGCAGAATCAAGTTTTGAGTTGCTGCATGCAAGCGACTCGGCGAGTCGGAAGAACGACTCGGCGATTTTTCCCTTTTTGAGTGATGCCGAGTGAGACCAGTGAGTGATGGAGTGGACTCAGTGAGTTGTGGTTAGACTCAGTAATGGAGGGACTCGGCGAGTTGTTCATACAACTCGACGGGTCCAAGCCAATCTTCTTAGCTCGAAGAACAACTCGTCGAGTTGTTCATACGGCTCGGCGAGTCTGATGTAGATTGCCTGAGGTTTTAGATTCAAAAGGGAACTCGTCGAGTTGATGCCATAATCGACGAGTAGCGGCGAGTAGGGTGAGTAATGAGAGTAGGGACTCGGCGAGTTGGCGGCCCAACTTGGTGAGTCAGGTCAACTGTAAAGTTGACTTTGACCAGGAGAGTTGACTTTAGCCAGGGGTAAAGGAGTCATTTACCCCAATACAGTTATTAATTTGATTGAGTGTAATTGTGGATTTGTAGCCGGGGAGATACCGGAGCAGCAACAGATAGTTCCCGGAGCCACACACTCAGCAGCCAGATCACGAGGTGAGTTTCCCTTCAGTAGGAACGCGTCTAAGGCCACAATGCCGGTCCGTTTAGCTAGCAGTAGTATCCGGACTTCGGTTCGATGCAGATTTTAGTATGTTTGATGCCTTCGTGGCTCGGACAGTATTTGGTGTTATGTGTTCCGGGTTACATCCCGATGTAGTATGCTATGTATGTACTCATGTTAGTTGATATGCTTATGTGATGATATGTTCAGTATGTTCCGGACTTCTGTCCGATGTAGTCAGTTCCGGACTTCGGTCCGATGCAGTAGTTCCGGACTTTGGTCCGATGCAGGAGGCAAGGCCTTAGTAGTTCCGGATCCCGATCCGATGCAGAGGGTAAGGCCCTGGTTAGTTCCGGACTTTGGTCCGATGCAGGAGGCAAGGCCTCAGTAGTTCCAGATCCCGATCCGATGCAGAGGGTAAGGCCCTGGTTAGTTCCGGACTTTGGTCCGATGCAGTTTCCGGACTTTGGTCCGATGCAGTGGGCAAGGCCCAGTATGTGATTATATGTATTATATGGTATGTGGTAGTTTGGGGGAGCTCACTAAGCTTCGTGCTTACAGTTTCAGTTTTGGTTTCAGGTACTTCCGCAAGCAAAGGGAAGAGCTCGATTTGATGGCATCGCACACACACCACAACATCATTTGTCCTGGGAGTTGTTTTGTTTTTCATAGATGTGACTAATAAATTCTTGATTCAGTTTACTTATAACACTTTATTATTGATGTGAGATATTGACGTACGAGTTTACCTTATGATTTTATTATTGTGTTTTTAGTAATTATAAATTTTTTTTTTTTTGGATCATTTCTTTTGGGATGTTACAGTGTACATTCTTCGTAAATTTGCAATATTATTGTTAACCCCTATGTGAGTCGTTACAACCATACTTGATATGACTAAATGCCTGTCATGACGTTCTTCAGGGGTCGGTTTCGGTAAGATATTTGTCACCCTAGACTGACCCGTCTAGCTATAGCGAACAACTTAGGTGTGGGGGTGTCGACCACGTATAGATCTATATCCAATATCCCTCTCCCCTCCAGGAGACTCTGGTTATAACTACATGACTTACGGTGTAGGCTAGATAGGTACAAGTGAAAGAGTGTCTCACAAGAGCCTTAACAAAGATTTGCGCATATTTATCGAATAATGCATATGACGTTCTTAGTGTGAATTTGTGACGGTAGTTTTGTGACACACAAATATCTCTGTCGTGAAGCTTTGTTTATCGTACCGACTATATTAAATTATTCATACAGATGTTTATAAGTAATTATTAATAGCTTGTCAACTTACAACATGTGTTGTGGAAGTAACAAAATACTCCAAGTTTTAAACCTTTGAGAAAGTACATCTTTTTATAATTATTTTACTATTAACTATATTTTTGTAAAATATTCAATTATTTTAGTGATTTTTCAACATACGGAAGTTTTATTTAACTGTCTTTTAATGCTAAAAATATATTGATTTTGTTATGACAAGAACATGTCACAATTTACACAAAATTTCTTAAAACCTTGAAAGTTACCATAACATCAACCATTTTACAAGTTTTAGTGGTATATATATATATATATATATATATATATATATATATATATATATATATATATATATATATATTCCAAAATTTTTACCATTGTTAGTGTAAATTCTCATATTTTACCAACTCTCAAAACTTTTATACCCAAATATGTTTTTAACATTTTCCTTGACATCATGGTGATTTTATCACACATTAAGGAAAACATTTTTAAGATAACAACAAAACATGTGAAGCTACACAAGATAGCTTTGTTTCCAGTAACTTGAGACTTGTACAAATCTAGAGTTCATGGATTTTCAGCATGACATCACAACATTTCAACACACATAAACATATAAAACATACACATGCAAGAAAATATTCAAGGATTTAAACAAGATTTTCGGTCCTAACTTGCTTTCTTGAGCAGATTCTTAGAGTTATGGTTATTCTAAGAGTATATAGATGAAAATGGAGTTGTAAGAGGAAAGATTTTAGTATGAACTTGGTACAAGACTATGAAGTTTAACATGGACTTACCAAAAAGCTTTAAGATCAATCCTTGATGATGTAGAGCTCGAAATTTTCCTTGAGAGAACAATAGAACATGAGAGAAAATGAGATGAGAATGTGGAGTTTGATGAGAGTGGTAGGAAGGGAAGGGACTTCGATCGATTATGAGAGGGGAAAGGAGGTGGGTAGTGCTTGGGAATATGTTGGACAAAGCTCTCTTCTTAGATGCATGCAAGATAATTGACATTGTTATATGTGGTGTAAATATGAGGTGTTACATTTATTACCCACCATTTCTTTCTTTCTCTCTCTCTCTCTCTCTCTCTCTCTCTTTCTCTCTCTCTCTTTTAAATCGATCGGCCTAAGAGGAGAGATAAATGGGTTTAGTTTTTCAAGAGTAGTCGAAAACACCTTAGGCTCATTAAGGGTTTTTGGTTTGTATGTTTTCTTGGGCTCGGTTTGGGCCCAAGAAGGGTTTCGGTCCAATAATAGGCCCTAAGGGCATGGAATTGGTCCAATAAAGATTTTTTGTTTAGTGAGAGGGCCCAATTGGTATTTTTGGCCCATTAGGGCCAAAATAATGGTCTTTGGCCCAATGAGATTTTATGTGAAAGCTTTTGGCCCAAGTGGGCCCATTACGGGGTTTTCGGCCTAATAGATGGCCCATTAGAGATTTTTGGCCCATTAGGAGAGGTTTCGGACCAATATAATTCCTATTAGAGGTTTTTCGACCAATTATGGTCTAAGAATAAATTTCACAACCCAATAATGCCCAATAAGGGTCTTACGGCCCAATGTAAGTCCATTAAGAGCCTTCGACCCATTAGGAAGCCGAAAGGAGGGTTTTCAGTCCAAAAGACCAATTAGAAAGGCTATCGGCCAATTAGGGCCCAATAAGAGCGTCTTGGCCCAAATAGGGGTTTTTGGCTGAGAAAATTTGAGCCAAGGCCCAAAGTGGATTAGTATTAGCTTATTGGATTAGGTTTTGGGTTATACGAGGTGGTTTGGACTTAAATCACAATTTTTGGATGTATAACTTAAATAGTATTGAAGTTTGATTTATAATAAAAGTAGTGTTATACGGTTACACAAAGAAGTGATCTTGTACAAGGATAGAAATCTTAACCCTAATTTGCTAGTTGTGACATCATCCTCCCGTTAAATGGAATTTTGACCAGCAATTATTTGGAAGGTAATCCTTAAGAACTAGAGAAGATATGGGGGTATCTTTGCATCATTTGATCCTTACGTTCCCATGTGAATTCTGGTCCACGTTTGGCACTTCATCGAACCTTCACAATAGGAATGTGACTTTGTTTTGTACGTTTCACTTCTCCATCCATGATGTTAACCTCTTCCTCAATGAGCATGAGATTTTCATTCACCTCAATTTCTTCAAGTGGAACAACGAGGGGTTCATCCGATAGGCATTTCTTCAGGTTTCACACATGAAAGACGGGGAGTACGTTGCTAAGCTTCGATGGTAGCTGCAACTTGTAGGCCACCGGGCCGATCCTGGAAAGGATCTCAAATTGTCTGATGTATCGTGGATTTAACTTTGCTTGCCTTCCAAATCGTATCATCCCTTTCCAGGGAGAGACTTTTAGCGGCACACAATCTCCTACATGAAATTCTAGAGGCTTTCGCCTTTGATCAGTGTAGCTCTTCTGTCAGTCTCGAGATACCTGGAGTCGTGCTCTGATCTGGACAATTTTCTCAGTTGTTTCCCAGATGATCTCGGGTCCTGTGAGAGTGTTGTTTGGTACTTGTCCCTTTGCCAATTGGGTGTCACCTACCTCAGCCCAACAAAGACGTGATCGGCATTTTCGTCCATAAAGGGCCTCAAAATGAGAAACTTTGATACTTTAGTGATAGCTATTGTTGTATGAGAATTCCACTAGTGGCAAGTGGGCATCCCAAGCCTTTCCAAAATCTATTACACATGCTGTTAACATGTCCTCCAATGTTTGGATGGTCCTCTCACTCTAACCATCAGTATAGAGATGGTAGGCGGTGCTCATATTGAGCTGAGTTCCCAACGACTTCTGTAGCGACTGCCAAAATCGAGAGGTAAACCTATTATATTTGTCCGAGATAATAGATATCGGCACGCCATGTAATCTCACAACCTCCTCTATGTGAATCTGGGTCAGGCTTTCCATTTTATAAATTTCCTTTATTGGTAGGAAATGGGCAGATTTGGTTAACCGATCGACAATCACCCAGATGGCATCCAGTCCGTCTGTTGTCTTAGGCAACTTGGTTATAAAATCTATTGTTATCCTCTCCCATTTCCACTCAGTTATGATGTGATGTTGCACTTGCTTACATAGGTTGAAATCTTATCTTTCATATTCGGCCACCAATAATGTTGTTTGATATCTAGGTACATTTTTTCGGAACTCGGATGGACGGAGTATCTTGACTTATGGAATTCACTCATGAGCATGTCTCTGAACCCTAAGATTTTTGGGGTCCAGATCCGGTCCATGAGATAGTGTGATCCATCCTCTTTGATTGTGGGATTCTTTTCTATTCCACACAAGGCTTCATTTGCGATGTTCTCCGGCTTCAATGCTTCCAGTTGAGCCTCCTTGATTTGTGACGAAAAATGGGAATGGATGGTCATCATTAGTGTTCTTACCCGGCGGCTCGAGTATTATTTTAGGCTAAGGGCATCGTCCACCACGTTAGCCTTGCTCGGATGGTACCGGATCTCGCATTCATAGTCGTTCAGCAACTCGACCCATTGCAGTTGCCTCATGTTTAGTTCTTTCTGGTTCAGGATATGCTGGAGGCTTTTGTGGTTTGTGAAAATGGTGCACTTCGTTCCATAGAGGTAGTGCCTCCAAATTTTTAGAGTGAAGACCATAGGTCCCAGCTCGAGAACATGATGGGTATTGTTTACTTCATGGGTCTTCAGTTTTCTGGATGTGTAAGCTATCACTTTCCCGCACTGCATAAGTACGCAGCCTAACCCTAGATTCGAAGTGTCGCAATACACCATGAAACCTTCTGTTCCCTCTGGCAGAGACAACATCGGGGAACTACAGAGGGCTTGCTTCAGGGTTTGAAAAGCAGCTTCCTGTTTTGCACCCCAATTGAAGGGTATGCTTGTTTTAGGTTAGAGTGGTGAGGGGCTTGGCAATCTTGGAGAAATTTTGTATGAACCTCCTGTAATAACCAGCAAGGCCCAAGAACTGCTTAATCTCCGTCGGTTTTCTTGGGGTTGCCCAACCCTCGATAGCTTTGATCTTTGATGGGTCATCATGTATTCCCTCTTCACTGACCACGTGTCCCAGAAAATCCACCCTACGTATCTAGAACTCGCATTGGAGAATTTCACGTATAGCTTTTCTATCCTTAGGGTCTCCAAAACTTGATGTAGATGTTTGTTGTGTTCCTCCTTGCTCTGAGAATAAACCAATATGTCTTCGATAAAGACTATCATGAAGTTTTCAAGGAACAATCGGTAGACTCGGTTCATCAAGTCCGTAAATGATGTGGGTGCATTCGTTAGACCGAAAGGCATAACCACAAATTCATAGTTGTAACGCCCATAGATCCGGGCTAGTCAATTTAGAGGCAATAAGTGTCGAAAATGACTTTTCGGCAAAATATTATTTAGAATAAATAATCTTAACCAAGTTTTATTATATGTTACAAGGTTTCTGTACATATAAGGACCGCCGAAATCCGAGTTATAACAAAGAAGTTATGACCCGTCGAAGTTTCACGACGGAACCGGTACGATACCGGGAAACATAAATAGTGAATTTACGATACATTGAGACTTAGCCTTAACGATCTAAATGAAAGTCGTTGTATACGTTAAATCGAAAGCGTCCATAAAAAGAACGCCCAAATCTGACTTCGTATGAGGAAGTTATGATTTTTCAAAGTTTCAGATTAGCAGTGTACAGCCCGAAATTCGAATATTAGATTGAGCGGTTTTTTAGCCGATACAACCTAAAAGAGAATTGAAGATCTCATTATTAGTAGCGTAACGATAAAAAGATAGACGAAAATGGACATCGGATGAAGAAGTTATGGAATTTTAACGGGCCAATCCTGTCCCAGCCTATTAAAAATATAACTTTAAAAATAAGTCAAAATTAGCCGACGGAGTCTAAACGAAAGTTGTAAAGTTCGTCTCCACCTACGCGTGGATATAAATAACATCAAAAACGGAGTTCGTATGAACGAGTTATAAATTATAATAGCATATTTACGTATTAAAATAAAGTATACATCATACACACACACACACACACACACATATATATATATATATATATATATATATATACATATGTATATATCATTAGAAAGGTATCGACGATGTGGTCATTATAAGACTAGTGTTGAGTTCTTTCGACATTAGTTTAGTACAAATGTCATTAAATCTATTTAAAATGGTATTATAAAGTGGTGTTTAGTTGTTTATATAACTAAAAGGTCATTAAGTAATTATGGAGGGTAGTTTTTGAAAATTTAATTAGTATAAATAAGAGCCTTGGACTCTCATATTTCTTGCACCATGCTCTTGATTCAAGAGTCTTTCTCTCCTTATCCCCCGAGCATTTCGGTCCCTCGTGATTCGACTTCTCTTTCTGTAGTTTTTAGTGTAGTAAGGTGAGCGCTGAAGTGTTGCACGAATCTTTCTTAGAAAGATTCAACGACGAAGTTCTGCCCTTGCAGAGCCCGACTCCTAGCTAAAATCCCCTTGTAAGTAAGTTATGCTTACCCTATTTTAAATATAGTTTATATTTAAAATTAGTATTGTTATGATAAATTTGTAATAAATATTTGAGCTATTATTATGACTTATATAAGTGTTGTTATAATATCTCTTTAACTACTCGCGGTACGGGGAATCTAGTTTAAAGGGCCGCATAGGGTTGTTGGATTTCAGAAGTGCTATACGCCAAAATGGTCCTGCCTTCGTGTGTTTTATGTCTGGCCCTTGTTTGTACATAGTGGTTGGAAAGTATTGTTTAAACGCTTATATAATAATAATAATAAGACTAATAATTAGTCACGGTAAATATTAGACTAAAATCTAGTGGTAATAATACTAGGTTTCGTTGAAGGAAATTATTTTAAAATAAACGAAACGTTGTCCGAGTACCGAGTCACCACCTTCTCAGGTGAGTGCATAGTTACTTTCATCTTACACATAGATATGAAATATTTTATATAAACTACGTGCGATGTGTGCATATTATCTGAATACTTGCTGTCTATGTTGGATGAACGTTTTTTATTCACGTTTTAAATGATTTGAACTGTATACATATTTTTAATATACAAGCATGTTGGGTATGAGATGGGTAGATGAATGATGAGAGATAAAAGATAATGTGAGTAAAAATTGGCAGCTATGGACTTAATCCCTAACAAATAACATCGGCAGCTATGGACTTAGTGCCTATTGGACAAACACCGGTAGCTATGGAGTTAGTACCTGTTAGAAATTGGTAGCTATGGACTTATTACCTATTAGATAAACACTTGTAGCTATGGATTTAGTACCCAATAGCTATGTAATTAGTGCTTTACGAACGAGCATTGGTAACTATGGATTTAGTGCCAGTCCTATAACTCTAGAAGCAAAGGACTTCAGAATGAATGAATGCGAGATAGATGACTCTTAGGATAGATCCTTAAGAGTAAAGAAGATAATGGGGATGGGTAATTGGGTCGATTGTTTGATTGTTTAAACATAATAATTATATTATTGTGGGTTGAAAACCCTATGTACTCACCAGGTTTCCCAACCAGACCCACTCATTTTATTTATATTACAGGTGTTGAGATGAAGTCACATTACACTGAGAGATTAAAGAGATGGAGATCACTAGTGTAAATAAATGTAAGTTCTGTTTATGCTTATGTTTCTGTTTTGATGATGACATCCCAAATGTTTTAAAACGAATTAAAATTACTTTTTTTCGGAAATGTTTTGATAACGTATTTATCATGTTTTACTGGGAACAAATTCTGCAACATTTTTATTAAAAGAGGTACTTTGATTTTTATAAAGCATAAAAAAAAATCGGTCTTTTCTGGCCGTGAAAATGGGGATGTAACAATAGTGCCCGTAACGAGTTTGGTAGGCAGTTTTGGGGATATCTTCTTCTCAGACTTGCAATTGATGGTATCCGAATATCGGATCTATCTTCGAGAGGTAATTGGGTCCTTGTAGCTGGTCAAATAGATCGTCGATCCTAGGAAGAGGGTATCGATTTTTGATGGTAAGCTTGTTGAGTTCACGATAATTGATGTACATGCGGAAGGAGCCATATTTCTTTTTGAAAAACAAAACTGGAGATCCCTAGGGTTAGAAGCTCAGTCTTATGAATCCTTTGTCTTGCAGTTCGCTGAATTGGCTAGATAGCCCTAACATTTCTTCAGGGGCTAATCTATACGACGACTTGCCAATTAGTATGGTTCCGGGTACTAGGTCGAATCGAAATTCGACCTGTCACTCAGGAGGTATCTCCAGGAAATACGTTTGGAAAATTAGATACCTCCAGGATGTCCTTGATGTTCTTCCCCTCTTTCTGTTTGTCCACTACGTGGGCTAGAAAGGTGTGATTCTTTTTATACAGGCACTTTTGTGCCTTGATGCACGAGATAAGATGGAGGTTTGTACTTAGTTTATCATTGTAGATAATTAGTGTTTCGTCGGTGGGTAGGTGAAGGAGAACGACCTTCTTGTGGCACATAGTATCAGCATGGTGGGGGCTTAACCAATCCACGCTGATGATAACATAAAATCTTCTAATATTAATTAGCATAATGTTGATTTAAAATGAGTGATTATTTAATGTTAACGTGCACCCTATGAAAATGTCGTTTGTTCTTTCAGTCTTCCCGTTAGCCATTTCCACCTGAAGGCTTCGTTTAACTTTTGGGGACTTTAATTTAGCAAGTTCTTAAACTTGTGGCTCACAAAACTTCATTCCACCACACTATCGAACAAAATGCATGCATAGATGTTGTTGAGGGGAAACATACCAGTGACTACGGCCGGATCCTACACAACCTCCCCTTGTCCCTTTGTTAGGACCTTACCCAATTCCCATGCACCTTGATTGTTGGTTGTGGGACAGTTTCGCTTGAAATGGCTAGTCTCCCCGCACCCGTAACATGATCAACTGGCCCCAAAATTGTTGGTTTGGTTGTTTTGTTGTGGCTGAGATCTGCATTACCGGGTGGTGTGCCCCTTTTGATTGCAATTAGTGCACTATAAGTCTCGACATGTGCCACTGTGGTGGAAATTGCATTTATCACACTTTGGTAGAGTGCTTGCGTATGGCCTTGCAGGTGTTGGTGTAGTCTAAGTAGTATCAGCATGAACTGGTATAGTTTGCTGCTTCTTAGATGATTCATGAGTCTGTCGCCCTTTTATTTTGTTTCCCCGATTTTTCTTTTTTTATCCTCCTTCTTTTTTTCAGCATCAGAAGCCTTTGTGCCCTTTCCATCCCTGTGGTCGTACAACTTTTGCGCCTGGCGCTTAACACTATCGAATGTTGAGGAGTTCACAACAATTACATTCTCCTGGATTGGAGTTAACACCCAAATAAAGAGTTCAACCTTTTTGCTTTCAGAAGTTATCATTCCTGATCATAAAAGTGCCAGCTCACTGAACCTGGCAATGTATGCTTCAATGTTGGAGTTTTGCACGATAAGATTCCACAGTTCTTGTATGAGCTTTTGTACTTCACCTCGGGGACAAGACTCGTCCAACAACATTGTTTTGAGGTCTTCCCATGACATAGAATTTGCGACTTACAGTGTTAGGGCCTTGATGTGGCTGTTCCACCACGAAAGCGGCCTGTCAGCAAACGTACTAGCTACAAATCTTACTTTGCTTTCATTTGGACACCCGCAAATCTCAGAAAAAGACTTGGTCTTTTCGATCCACCGGGTGACGGCTATTAAACCTCTACCTCTGTTGAATGATTTCAGTTTTGCATTGGTGATGTCCTTGTTGGTGCATGTTCTTTGGTGCTCGTGGTTATCCCCATGGTTGGAGGCTCCTGCCCCATTCCCATTACCTCCTATGTTTGTGCCCTGGTAGATGTCTGCTAGTACCGTAGTAACTGCAATTGAGACTGTCGTTTGGAAAGCATCAGAGATCATCTCCAGTGGAGGCAGCAATAGTGGTAGTGCCGTAGTGTTTTTGTGAATATATCTTCTAGGCATTTCCTGCTATGAGATAGGAATGATGATGAGTTTATGGAAACGCCTAATTTTAGCGGTTATGGTGGTTCGAGTGTACTTATAATTGAACTGCATTTTATTAAATATAAATGAAAAGAGAGAACATAGTAGATAACAACATCACAAATAAAACACATCATCATTTCATTAATGCATGAAAATTGACCTTTGAAAGGTCTACAGTCCTACATACACAAAGTAGGGTCAGTCCTACATACACAAAGTAAAAGAAAAAGGAGTCCTATGAGTAGCAGTGGTGAGTAGGATGGATCCTACTCATGCCAGGAGGTATCTGGTGGTACCGAAGATGAAGTAGAAGCGCCCTAGATTCTGGCTAGCTGGCGCTCGGTGACTTGCATCCTCGCCTCTAGTGCGTCCTTCCTCTCCTGATATTCCCTCACTATGTACTGGGTCTTCCTCTCAGCATGCTCCACCGCGACCCTTATTTCGTTCATTTGATTGGCGGTCACTTGGGCCTGATTGCCTATATCCCTGGTCCGTCTAACCATAACAGGAAGAGCTCGTAACGCTGGCCCTCCATGGTTATGGTCGTAAAATCTCTGCTCCATGCCAAATGATGGACGATGTCCCTAATGCCTACTCCACCTCCATATATCGTGGGCCCACGGGGGTAAAGGTCATCGGGGTCCATCCGATATACGGGTACCCTAGCCATGTAGGGTGGGTCAATGACTTCGGACTCTGCGTCCGAGTCATCCTCTTCCTCCTCTTCCTCCTCATTCACTTCCTCGTCGACTTCTTCCTCTTCCGGGTCTTCTATAGGTTCTTCTTCTGGGTCTTCCATAGTCTCTTCTTCTAGGTCTTCCTCTATATATCAACCATGTCCCTGATTCGGGGGAAAAGGGTCTTCGGGATGGTGAAAATCAGCCATAGAGTCTGCACGAGAATATATAAGCATAAAGAAGATACGAGAAATGCATGAAGATCACACATAGTGTTAAAATACTCCTATAGTATTTTAAATGTTTGTGTATGGTTCTCTAAAAATTTGGGTATACGGTTGGTAAGTTTTAGATTCACTGTCCACCCCGATTGCCCCCAAACACATGTTGGTCATATTTTGAATAAATATAGTTGACCAGGCTTTATTTCTCCCAATACGATTACATAACTATTTGGGTTTAATCACGATGTCCAACTCTTCTAAATACTTTTAATTGTTTCTTATTATGACACCACTCCTAATATGTGTACACATGCATATATTTTATTTTTTTCAAAGTATTTTAGTCCTATTGTATTTATAGTTTCATATCTTTTTTGGTTAGATATCCTAGTTCACTATAAACAATGCTCTGATACCAATCTGTTACACACCCGCCCTCGGACGTTTTCACCATCCCGGTTCAGGGGTGTGACAAAAACCCTTAGCGGTTGACTCAACGCCTCGCATCTAACACTAATGTACGGCTAAAGGATAAAGACATGAAAGATCGACTCGCACCCGAGTCAAATAACACCAAGGGATGCATATAATTCACAAGAAAAGTACCTATATGAAACAAAGTATAAGCACAAACAAATGTCAAAATAACATGAATAAGGAGATACGTACCAGCAACAACGTTAGGTGCTATGTAGACCTCCTCCGCTGTTCGTAGGAAAGCTCTCCCATGAGCTCTCGGAGCCTCGAACTTCCTCAGTCGGCCATCAATAACGCGCAAAGTAGTAGGAGCAGAAGCGTGGGCTGATCCTTGAGTGAGCTGAGGACACTCGGCCTTCCGGTGGCCAGTCTGGTTGCAATGAAAGCAAACCAAAAATCCCTTGGGGCAGTCCCTCGCCATATTCCCCTCCTTGCCACATTTGTAGCAAATCCTTTCTCGGCAAGATCCCTCATGACTCTTTTCTCACTTTCTACAAGTGCGACCCTTCTGGCCTCCTTCTCTAGTATCATTGGGCTTAGCCCGCTTCGTCACCGACTGCGACTGCACTGGTCTCTTGTTTCTCCCCTGTGACTCTCCATCCTCTCTGGTCTAAATCTCCTGCTCAATCTCTCCTCCTGGCATTGCTCTGTAACTTAGCCAATGTCCGATATAATGAGTTCGTCACGACCACCCGGATATATCTCCTCAAAATGCTCAAGTACCGGCTTATACATGCCTGCTCCGTAGACACGTACTCAGGGCAGAACAATACCCTCTCATGAAACATCCTCGTAATCTCTATCACTGAACGCCCTCTCATGAAACATCTTCTACTTGAGAGACAGAAACTCCTTAGCCAATCGTTACCTCTCCACTTAGGGAATATACTAATCTATGAATAGCTGGGTAAACCTCTCCTTAGGAAGTGCAGTCGTCAAAAATTTCCACTAGTCCTTCGCTCTCAAGCGAAGCTGGTTTAGTGCAAACTGAAATCTCAGGTGCTCCAGGCATGAACAAGTATAGAAACACCCCTCTATGTTAGAGATCCATCTCATAGTAGAAATCGGGTCCTGGGTCCTATCAAACTCTGGTGGCTTCGTGTTGTTGAACTCTCGAAACAACAATGTATCACCCCTTTGTGGCCTCATAGCTGCAAGGGTTGCGGTGGCTGCAACACCTGCAGCCTCTGTGATAGCAACATATCGCTCGTCAAAAGTCTCAATCAACGTGGTCTTAAAAGACCCGAGCGTCTCTGGAATGAACTCCCTAATAGCTGCGGCCACCTCTAAGGTAATGATCCTATGGATCTCATCGTCACTAGTACCACTACCCCCAGGGTCGTTGCGGGTAATCACCATAGTCTCTCTGAAACACAAACATAATATCATCAGGGACTAGCTAAAGCACCCACTCAATTACCCACCCTACATGCTCCTTAGCACCATAAGGTTCTTACTTCTTTTGTATATAGATCTGGTGCTTTTAGTAGTATGGGCCTAATACTACATTCCACACCAACCAATAGTCGCCCCAAGTCCTCCTCCTAGGATCTTAATTCACAAGTACTCTATCCCTCACGAATATCAAACTATTCTGTCAGTAGATTCCTCAAATGCACGTCTAGGTATCTCTCCTAGATTACTCCTCAACTCAAAACTCTCTCTAACAGATTCCTGCCATGTACCCTTACTCAACATACACATAGTAGATAGAATATGATATCAATCAATAGCATTCCCTTAGGCTAAGGCATCATGAATCAGGAAACTATAGCTCTAAATTCCTGAGCTACCTAGCCTATCATCTAGCATGCAGCTCAATATATCATTAGTATCTCATGTCATAATATAAACAAGTAAGGGTATTTTGTGATGATGTGATGAATCGAGTATGAAACAAATCAGAGTAACAAAAATGTAATATAAGCATGAGAAGTAAATATAATCTAGTTTCAGTTCAATTATGCTTTCAACTATTTTACAGAAAGAAAAATAGACAAGTTCTGTAAAAAGACTCTTTTCTAACTCTAAGTAATGTCCATATTTGTAGGAGATGTGAAAGCATACAAAAAATACTAAGGCATAGACATTAGGTTTCGTACAAGTAAATATATTACAAAACATACGAAGCGTTCATCAAACAGACTTCGACTCATTACAAAACAAATTTGACCCTTACAATCTCCCCCTTTGTAATAAAGTCGAATTCTCTCAGTTCGTAAGTATCTGTATTGCAAACAGCATCACCCTTCGTATTTCCATGTACCAAGAAATACTTCTCTTTAACTTCTTCTTGTTCCCTTCATTATTCTTCTTGCAGTTATTCATACAAACAATAAAGTTTGTATACTGGGATGTAGCGTACCTTTCTACTTCGCATGCTTGGAACAAAAACCTTTTAGCCTTCCCACTCTTATCTTTTCCTGTGAAGACCATTCTAAATGGCTTTAAGCAAATCTCCCAATATGCATATCTCTTTAATTATGATTGAGACTTTGTTGGTTCCATGGGAAATTTCACTTCTAATCCCTTCGAAGTAGCAAACCCAACATCAGTAAGTGCCAAACATTCATACTAGTTGTCTATGAATATCTTGATGTAAGCAACCCCAAGTCGAAAAACTTCTAGATCAGTTTCTCGAAGATACGAAGCATTTTTATATTTTAAAAGAAATGCAAGTTGTATAAAATCATACAAGTTCATCAAAGGAAAGTCAGCCACAGAAAAATCACTTACTTGACCATTCGCACTTATCACATAAAACTGAAGCTTTTGCATTATGTTCTCAAACAGAACATCCTTCTTGATGCTTATTACCTTCTTTATTTTCACCAAACACCATATTTCCCCTGGAGCTTTCCCAAGAACAGCAGAAATCGTAGCTTCATGTAGGTATACTCATCTTTATTTTTGAACTTTTCAGCAATCTTGAATTGAGGCATTATGAACATCATCTCGTTTACTGGAAAGTTAAGTTGGCTTTAATCTGTGTTTGTAACCATATAGCTTTGTTTTGGCTTCTTTTCAAAAGCATACATGTGATTATAAGCCAGTTTCACCTCAATTGTTTCATAGTTGTAATGTTTAGTAGGATCTCCCTTATTTATTTCAGGAGGATCATTTGCATGAAGCCTCATTATGCTCTGAACAACTCTTAACTTCACCATTTCTGCTTCAGCTTTAGCTTTCTTCTCCTCTTTAGATTTTTCAATCACAAACTGTTTTCCCTTTGTCTTTTTCCGAAAAAATATCAATAGCTTCCTTTGGCTTCGAACTACTACCACCTTCGCATCACCAACCTTTTTGTCTCCTCATTGCACCCCTGTTCTAACAGGTGGGGAATTCGTTGGTAGAAGGTTTAAGATCCTGGAGAATGGAGCCAACTGTTTATGCAGAACAACTTCGAATTGAGAAAACTTCTGAGATAAGAATTCTGGGGTTATAATCGAAGATGAAGCAGGCTTGACCACCAAATATTTCAACTCCTTTAACAATGAAATTACCACCACAAAATTTTGACTATAACTTGTAGAAAGTTGATTAATTTGAGGACTCAAACATTCGTACATTTTAACATACTTTGTGACAGCATCACAGATAATATCCACCTTCTTATGTAGAGATGCATAGTCTTGTTGAACACTAGCAATCTCTTTTTCCATATCGTCACGAAGCTCTTGAAGCTTAAAATTCATATTTTCTCTAACCTTCTTCACATAAAGACTGAACAGAGTATGTCACTCTTTTGTAACTTATTTTAATTCTTTCACTGCCCCCACAAACTTCGAATTCTGAGAGTTCAAACGTAACTCATTATTCTGATCAGAATGATCCACCTTCTCTAAGATTCTAGACTCTGAAGCTTTAATCATGTTAGACACTTTACTAACCATCTTGGTTTCAAACACTTTCAGCAGACCATCAATTTCCAAACATGAAACATAACTACTTCCCCCCATATCCCCTTGAGACCGAATAATAGAAATCAACTTTTTATTTAGAATTTTAAATTTCTTTATCGCCATGAGCATGTGGTCAGGAAAGCTTTCTTCTTCCTAGTCAAATTCTAAATGTTCGAAAGTTCCTCCAAAACCTCCTTCTTCATTCTCAGATTCTTCAATGGGTTTTTGTGGATTAGTAGATTGGGATGAGAAAATAGTGGTGAAAGGTTGATTGATTATATTTTCAAAAGTAGGTGAATCAGTGGATGAAATATTGGGTATGATATATGGAAGTAAAGAAACAAGAGTACTAGTGACATTTTCAATAGGAAGAATAAGAGGAGTACCTTGAGTAGATTTTGGTGCTTCTTTATTCAAATCTCCTTCACCCATATTGACATTTACATTTGTATCAGATACGTGTGTAGTGATGTCTGAAGTTCGTTCCTCCTCATGAAATCTCTTGGAAGACGAAACTCCAGGTAGTATGATTGTAGTCTTCTCAGAAGATGAAGTTTATGTTATAAGAGTTGCTTCAGGAGTTTCAGGCACTTCTTCTTCTTCAGAAGATTCCGTTGGTATAAAAAGATGTCGTTTTTTATCTTCTTCTTCATCTTGGAAATCCTTTTTTCCAAGTATTCAACTCTGCATTTCTTAGATGAAGGAGAAACAGGAGATGGAAGGTCACGAATAAGAGCTCCTTGATAGGTAACTTGTTGTTTGCGAATCAGAGGTGGAGACATTTGTGAACCATGCGCTTTCTGTTTAATTCTTTTAAAAACACCTGTTTTCGATGGAATTACCTCTTTATCTGCCTCACTAATATTAGGCTCAACTGGTGATGTCAAAACTTCCGAAACTTTCTCCGCTATCTTTGATTGTTTCTTTGAAGACTTTGTTGGTTTTGAATCTTGAACGGGTTTTTCAGGAGTAGCCTATGGATCCTTCTTAGAACGTCGTGATTTCTTCGAAGGACCAGCATCTGTACTTGTCAATAACTTTGCAGTTTCAATGTTAGGATCAATTGTCTTCAAATATGCCCCTAATATAGAATTGGTTGCATCAACACGCTTTAACATTGCATCAGGAATTCGTGAAATGATTGGAAATTCCTCATCATCATCCTTAACTTCTTTTGGAAAGTTATATTTTAAGAATTCAGCCCGTTGTTCATCAGTAGACATCTCAATCGCTTCTTTATCATAAAAATAACGAAAGATCAGACTCCAGTACCTCGCACACGAAATCCCTTGAACAACATTCGTGTTTTAAACACTCTTTTGAAACTCCTTCTAAAATTGTGTAGACTAATCCACCAGAATATCATAGTATAGTCCGGAAACCATGGCATACACCTCCATTCTCCCCTTATCTAGTCCAACACTACGACCTGTCAAACATCGTAGAAAAATATCGAACAGAAAATTCCAAATAGTTGGAAGACCTGATTTCTTGAAATCACTGATCTTGGTGAGTTGGGGTTGATGACCCATCTCATTAAACATGTGGATAAAGTGTTCAAAAGATAGATCAGTATATGGTGGAACATTTGGAATTTTAAGAATCTGACAAAAAAGTTTCTTGGAAAATCGAACCTTCTTGTCATTCACTAGATTGAATGTGATTACATCAAGGGCTTTAGAATATGTTGCAGTAGATCCTTCTTGTGAAAGCCAAGAAAGAGGAATATCAAACGAACTGAACATGGCCCTATATAACATCGAACTCTTCAAGGAAACGACCAACATCTGTAGTTCTTCTGGATAAAGAGATTCACCCTCCTCAACTGGATAATTTGTGCTTTAAATCTTCATGATCGGATGAGAAGTAACCCCTTCAGTAGTTTGTGATGGAACACTAACATCTGTAGGAGCAGCCATGATTATTAGGGTTTAAAGCTTTGAAGAACACCTAAAAAAATCTGCAATAATTTGATTTTCTTTTGAACGCGTAACTGATTATGAACCCTTGAATCCCCTTTTATATGTAACCCTGAAATTTGAATGTGAAGTGGGATGTGCATTTAATTAGATCCGACGTGGCACGTTGAAAATCACATCATACGTCGATAATTTTTACACGCGTGAAAAATTAACTATCAGTTCTCCTAGAAACTCAGACAGTATACAAAACGTCACATCAAACAACCTATTTTGTGTCCCCAATAGAATTGTAACCATCACCATCCTTCGGCATGGAAGCAAGGCTCTTTCACTTTTGGGATTTTAAGTGAAGTCATGTGCCAAACTTTCAAAATCTAAACTTGAGTTGGTAATACTCAGAGACTCAAGGATTTCGTGAGTGCATTGTGCCAGAGAAATAAGATGAGAAACAAATATAACAAAAATTTAGGAATCAGTGATGTCGATAAATATAACTTCGACACAAAGACAGTAAAGCCCCGTGTAAAGTTTGCTTCATTAATCATCAAGAGAGATGATCAACTGCTTGTGTGTTTTCTCGTGAATGACAATCTAATACTTGTAATGTATCGAAGGGCTTCTTTTATAAGACTTCGTGGGTAGCTTAAAAATTTCATTACATATCAACCAAAACATAAGGTGAGTAATCGTAACAGAAATTACCTGTTTGACCAGTGTAGTCAGTGACAAGTTTACTTTGGAAAATTATTTCAAGTGACTTAGAAAGAAAATGAAACTGACACAGAAATCATATTCAAGGAAATTTTTGTGATGGATCCTGTTGGGTAACAAACATCGTAGGTTTCGATAGTTTGATCAAGATCACTCATAAGAAATGAATATGATTTGGAGTTTTGAAGATTGGTACAGAAAAAAGTGTTTCGTTACAATCTGGAACAAAGTTCCCCGTTAATTCCTTAATAAGGTTTAGTAAATTGGGTTTCACTTTCATTATAGTCTCATGATGTCAGATCATTAACACAAAATGTTGATATGTCTAAGTCTTCAACAGGTTTGATCAAAGACCTCTTGGACATATGTCATTGTGTGTGCTCGTGCAAGAACTTTTGGATGAAAAAGATTGTTTGAGAAACAACGTGTACCTCTATTATTTTCAGACCAAACAGAAAACTCTTAACTCATTTGAGAAGAGTAGGGTAGCTCAGGTGACTAATGTGAATACAAGCCTGAGTTGGGAAGAAATTTTCGTAAGAAAATTTTCATTAAGGCTTTCGTTAAATACACATTGAATCATTGGAGACTTGGTTCGACATGCATCAACATGCTTCTAGGGACATCCTAACTAGTACGGAAATTTCGAAAACTTACCTTTCCCTTGAAGAAAAAGTATGACCCTTGTAAAACCTTCATGAAATCTGTACTTAATAAAGAAAAGACAGAATATAGAAGAACAAAAATCTTTTTGGAATTTTATATTTTTGAAAAAAGAGAAAAATATTTTTGAAAAAAGAGAAAAATATTTTTGTGATTTTATGTTTTTCAAAGAAAACCTTTTTGATATTTTTTATTTTTCGAAAAGAAATGCATACAAATGAAAATATTTTTGCGTTTTTCAATATTTTGAAAATAAAGACAAACTAATGAAAATATTGAGAATGTACCAGACAC
This sequence comes from Lactuca saligna, assembly GCF_052625555.1. Lineage (NCBI taxonomy): Eukaryota > Viridiplantae > Streptophyta > Magnoliopsida > Asterales > Asteraceae > Lactuca > Lactuca saligna. Next base: position 22,642,425 of record NC_136418.1, read on the forward strand.
ACGAAAGTTTCAGCTCCTATTTACGAAAATTAAGCGAGTCGAAGCATTGACTATGAACAATAACCTTTGACTTTGACAACTATCCAATTTTCACAATTCTTTCAAAACAGACTCCCCTTCGACCATTCCAAGTCCTTCTAAAATTCTCACAAATGATTTTTAATCTAATGGTTTTGTGAAAATATCAGCCAATTGATCAGTAGTTTTCACAAAATGCACTTCGATATTACCATCCTCCATATGATGTTTTACGAAATGGTAACGAAGAGAAATATGCTTGGTCTTTGAATGTTGTACAAGATTATGATAAACACGAATTACAGTTTGAGAATCACAATATAACAAAATTTTCTTCATATTTATTGCATAATCACACAATTTAATCTGAATCCAAATTATTTGTGATGTGCAAGCTGTAGCAGCAACATATTCTGCTTTTGCGGTGGAAATCGAAACACATGTTTGCTTCTACGATTGACAACTCACCAATTTCCCATCAAGTAATTGACATCCTCCACTCGTGCTTTTTCGATCAAGATTGCAACCTCCCAAATCAGCATCTGAGAAAGCTTGTATAAAGAAACCTGTTTTCGAAGGATACCACAATCCTAACGAAATCGAGCCTTTGAGATAACGAAAAATATTCTTAACTGCCGTGAGATGTGATTTTCATGGATTTGACTGGTAACTAGCACAATTAATAACATAGAACATAATATCAGGTCGACTTGCCATGAGGTAAACTAATGAACCTAGCATGCTTCATTAAATAGTTAAATCAACAACAAATTTATCTAACAAAGGTGTAAGCCTTGTTCCCGTTGCCATTGGTACTCGTAATTTTTTGCTATTCGTCAATCCAAACTTTTCAAGAAGATTCTTCGTATATTTTTCTTGATTGATAAAAATTCTTTCTCTGCTTTGACGAATATTTAGACCAAGAAAATTATTAATTTTTCCCGTCATACTCATCTCAAATTTGCTTTTCATCAAATTTTCGAATTCATTAGACAAAGCAGGATCAGTAGAGCCAAAAATAATATCATCGATATAAATTTGAACAAGCATAAAATGATTCCCACCTTTCTTTCGAAATAATGTTGGGTCAACTGATCATTGTTTAAATTTTGATTGTTTTAATAAAGAGGTAAGAGTTGCATATCACGCTCTTGGTGCTTGTTTTAACCAATAAACATCCTTATCTAATATATAACAATAATCCCGAAGATCTTTGTTAATAAAACCTGGGGGTTGTTCCACATACACAGTTTCTTCAAGTTCTCCATTCAAAAATGCACACTTTACGTCCATTTGATAGACATCAAAATCTTTGTGAGCCGCATAAGCCAGAAATATACGAACTGCCTCGAGTCTTGTGAGAGGGGAGAAAGTTTCTTCGTATTCAATTCCTTCTTGTTGTAAGTAACCTTTTACAACAAGCCTGACTTTGTTTCGAACAATGTTTCCATCTTTGTCGGTTTTATTTTTGAAAATCCATTTTAACCCGACAATCAAAACATTTTTAGGTTTAGGAATTAATCTCCAAATCTTGTTTCGTTTAAACTCAGCCAACTCAGATTGCATTGCAACAACCCAATCAGTGTGTTCCATTGCATCCTTAACTGTCTTTGGTTCGATTTTCGAAATGAAAACATAGAACATACAATATTCTTGATGAGTATTCATTACCTCATTCTTTGCACAAAGTTGAGCTCTTGTTAAAAATCCATCTTGTGTATTCCTAATAACTTGTTCTTTTGGATGATTTCTTGTCCATTTTCCAATAGTGGATATGCTTGATCAAAACCCAAATGTTCATCATTTTGATCAAGACTTACCGTATCATTGTCATTATCATTCTATTGCTCCCCCTCAACTGGATGCTCCCCCTCAACATCTTCATTCATTCTCCTATTCTTCCCCTCGAAAGAAAACTCCCCCTCAATCAGAGTATTCAAATCCAAGTACTCACTCTCCATTGGATTATTGTGCATACTTTCGCCAATTCCTGGAGAATTCAATGTTGAATTACTATCAACAATAATTTGAGTGGGTTACGAGTCATCAAAATGCTTTGAAGATTCAAATTGGTGATTATCATTACATGATCTTCAACATTCAAAACCATGTCAGGAACACCAAAAATTAAATCATTATCAAAATCAAATGAACTCACAATTTCAGACTCATTATTGGATTCATTAATAATCGACTTTTTATCGAAGAGTTTGTCAACTCGTTTGACATTTCCTTAATTTAATTGAATTTCGTTTGATTAGCGGTGAAATGCGTAGAGATCGGAAAGAACACCAACGGCGAAAGCACTCTGCTGGGCTGACACTGACACTGAGGGACGAAAGCTAGGGGAGCGAATGGGATTAGATACCCCAATAGTCCTAGCCGTAAACGATGGATACTAGGCGCTGTGCGTATCGAGCTGTGCAGTGTTGTAGCTAACGCGTTAAGTATCCCGCCTGGGGAGTACGTTCGCAAGAACGAAACTCAAAGGAATTGATGGGTGGCCGCACAACCGGTGGAGCATGTGGTTTAATTCAATGCAAAGCGAAGAACCTTACTAGGGCTTGACATGCTGCGAATCCTCTTGAAAGAGAGGGGTGCCTTTGGGAACGCGGAAACAGGTAGTGCATGGCTATCGTCAGCTTGTGCCGTAAGGTGTTGGGTTAAGTCCCGCAACGAGGGCCACCCTCGTGTTTAGTTGCCATCATTGAGTTTGGAACCCTGAACAGGCTTCCGGTGATAAGTCGGAGGAAGGTGAGGATGACGTCAAGTCATCATGCCCCTTATTCCCTGGGCGACACACGTGCTACAATGGCCGGGACAAAGGGTTGCGATCCCACGAGGGTGAGCTAACTCCAAAAACCCATCCTTAGTTCGGATTGCAAGCTGAAACTCGCCTGCATGAAGCCGGAATCGCTAGTAATCGCCGGTCAGCCATACGACGGTGAATCCGTTCCCGGACCTTGTACACACTGCCTGTCACACTATGGGAGTTGGCCATGCCCGAAGTCGTTACCTTAACCTCAAGGAGGGGGTGCCGACGGCAGGGCTAGTGACTGGAGTGAAGTCGTAACAAGGCAGTCGTACTGGAAGGTGCGGCTGGATCACCTCCTTTTCAGGGAGAGCTAATGCTTGTTGGGTATTTTGGTTTGACACTACCTCACACCCAAAAAGAAGGGAGCTACATCTGAGTTAAACTTGGAGATGGAAGTCTTCTTTCGTTTCTCGACAGTGAAGTAAGACCAAGCTCATGAGCTTAGTATCTCAGGTCGGAACAAGTTGATAGGATCCCGCTTTTTGCGTCCCCATGCCCCCTGTGTGGCGACATGGGGGCAAAAAAAGGAAAGAGATAGATGGGGTTTCTCTCGCTTTTGGCATAGTGGGCCCCCTTGTTCTCAAAAGTAAGATTAAATTGCTCTTCGACTTTTCATGTGTGCTTATTTAACACTATGTATCCAAACGAAATGTGTGAATATCCTAAAAATATTCCTTCGTCAGCCTTAGCTTGAAATTTCGAAAGATTATCCTTGAGATTCATGACAAAGCACCTACAACCAAACACATGAAAGAATTTATCATTTGGTTTTCAGTTATTGATAATTTCATATGGAGTGATATTGAAACGTCGATGAATAAAAGAACGAAACTGAGTAAAACATGCGATTGATATCGCTTCGGCCCAAAAATATTGAGGAAGATTCGCATATGTCAACATTGTTCTGGCTGCCTCACAAAGTGACCTATTCCTGCGTTCATCTACACCATTTTTTGTGGTGTATATGGTGACGGAAATTTATACGAAATTCCTTTCTCAATTAAGTACGAATCTAGCATAATATTTTTGAATTCAGAGCCATTATCACTTTTGATTTTTCGAACATTCATTTTCAAACTCTTCTTAATTTTCTTGATAAAATCAATCATTGTTTGAGCGAATTCAAATTTTAACATGAGAAAATACACCCAAGTAAATCGAGAAAAATCATCAACAATAACCAAAATGTACCGTTTCTTGTTGAGAGTTTCAACAGTTGATGGTCCATAAAGGTCAATATACAAAAGTTCCAACAGTTCCACAATTTTTGATCTATCACAATTGGATGTCCTTTCCTATGTTGTTTCCCTTGTTCGCAAGATGCACATAAGGTATCATTGTCAAATGTTAAAACCAGTAAGCCTCGAACAAGATCATCAATTACCAACTTATTTAAATTTCTAAAATTTAAATGTGATAAACACCGATGCCATAACCAACTAACATCAGATGTAGCTTTCGAAAGTAAACAAATTGAAGGTTTCCCAACAATCGGTTTGATATCAAGATTAAACATATTGCCATATCGTTTTGATTCCAGAAACACTTCGTTTGTTTCAATCTTTGAGATAATACTTCCTGTTTCGTTAAACACAACTTGATTGCTAGTGCCCACAACAAGTTGTGAAACACTTATCGAATTATGTTTATGAACTTCGACATAAGTAACACGATTTACAGTGAATTCTACATTCGTTACTTTTCCGTATCCTTTGAATTGACATTTGTGATTGTTTCCGAACTTCACAACTTCAGTATTTTCCAGTCTTCGAAAATCTCTTAAATTTTCCTTTCGACCAGTCATGTGACGTGAGCAACCACTATCGATATACCATTTCTCATCATATTGCTCGTCACAGAGTACCTGCGATCAATGAAAGAATTTAGGTACCCAAGGCTATTTGGGTTCTTGGAAATTAGTGTTAAAAATAGAATGAAATGCAGAAGTTTTAACCCAATGACAAACTTTAGTTTTGAGACTAACAATTAAGTCCACATCACTAGGTAAAAGAACCGAAACATAAGTTTTTCTTAGTTTGGGATTGTCACTGACATATGCCTTCGTCTTCTTTGGTTGTGTTTCAACATACTTTTCTTTCAAAACCGGTTTCCAAATCTCCACTGAAACATTCGAATCTTTTGAAGATGAGCTTTCAGTTGACAAAGTATTCACATACTTCGCATAAGCTTCTTGGATTTGTTGTTAAGAGTATTTCCTTGATTGATACATTCATCCTTTTTCTTCAAGCCAGTGATCAATGTTTTTCTCTTGAGACAAACTTTATGTGTCAGAAACTTTTAAGGTTTGTTTCACTGAATGATTTGGAAAATTCGGTTTTTGTGGAATAAAATCAACATTGGATTTTGGACGAAATTTTTGAGAAAATCGACCATGAACCTTGTTTTCATCATTTATATTTGGAGAAAATCTATTATGAAAATGTTTTGATTTTGATTTGAAGTCCTGATTTTGAGAAAATCTTTGTTGTGGATGATACGAAAAACAATTTCCAACATTTTGATTTTGAAATTTCTTTGAAGAATTATTAGCACTTGAAGAAAATGATATTTTCTAAACTTTTGAAAACTTGTTTTGGGGATTGATTTCAAGCTTTGATTTATTTCTTTGAGCGAGATTTTCCTTATTGTTTGAATAAGATGATGAATACGAAGACTTGTCCTTAACAAATTGAGTTTTTATGTTTTCAGATGTTTTTGATGTCAAACCATTTTGTTTCTTTCGAGACTCAATGGTTTGCTAGAAAATCTTCTTTCGTGCTTTACTTTTTGAGATTTCATTCTCTTTCGAAATTTTGTGAATTTGTTCTTTGAATTCTTTTGAATTTAATTTGACAATATTTTCATTTTCCACAACAACCTCTTTTGGAACTTCTTTCAAAACATTAGTTTTTTGAACCCATTTGCGTTGTGGTCTTTGTCTTTGAAAAACATACAAATTTTTTGTTAGATTATTTTCGACAGTGCTTTGGTTTGCAAAGAATCCTTCTTCAGAAACATTTTTAGTATCCTCTTCCACTAATTTGGCAATTTCTGGTTTTTTGTTATCAACATTTCCTGTTGTCACAAGAACTTGATTTGGATACACAATTTCGTCTGAAGATTTGAACTTTGGATATACCATTGTATTTGTTTCAAGATAATGAGCACATTTTTCAGTCATCACTTTGTTGAACTTTTCGGTATCCCCATACACTTGATCAACGACTATTCATGGAATTTCAGTTTCTTTCAAACCTTTGTTTGAAGAAACCTTTTTGTATGAGTCATCTTCATCATCTTCATCATCACTGCTATCCATTTGACTATCTCAGATATCTACAACATCAGAATCACAAACTTTCGAAGTTGAAGGTTTGTCAGTGTCAATCTTAAAACTCGAATCCTTACATATTTCTTTTCCTTTAGATTTTGATGCAACATTAATGGCAGGCAATTGACAACAATCAACATCCTCAATATCACTAATTTCACTAATATTATCAGAATTATCTTCAATATCGGCACAATTATAATAAGAATCAGATGTCGAATTCTCAGTCTTTTTTCAAAATTTTGATTTGTTCAGATTTAGGCAAAGTATCATTCACAATGTTAACTAATTCATTTGTATCAAGACATTCATCAATTTTGACAATTCCATATGCATATCTATCATCAGGAACTTTGTCAAACTCAACAATATTTTTCTCACAATCATCTGAAATATTATCAACCTTTTCTCTTTCGTATGCTAGAAAAGGCAATAATTTTCTATGTTGTTCCATGCTAATTTCACACGAATGATGCAATGCAGTCAATTTACCGTAAAATCGTTTAGCAGAATTACAATAAATATTGCATTGAGCTAACAAAAGTTTTACATCACTGGTATGAGAATCCCTATCACACATGATATTTTTTAACCTGCAATTCTAAATGTTATATTTTGGTTATTTTTTATTCTAACATATTCTGAGTCTCTAACAACTGTGTGCTTAATTTCTTAGCTTCGTTACTAGCAGACACCACAAGTTAATCAAAGTAAGCAACAATATGATCAAAAGCAACAAATTCAGAATTGTATGCACTCAAAGGAATATTGAAAGATTCAAGAATAGAATGTACCTTAGTTGTCATTGGAGACTTATCAACAGATTTGGACACGAAGTATCGACCTGTCACCTCTTCATCTGAATCTTCCTCCAACTTTGCATACATGGCACCATGCGTAGGATTAGACATTTCTTCATCATCTGAGCCCGAAGACCAGATTTGATAAGTTCCATCATCCTCCTGTTCACCTCTAGCCACCAAAGACATACTCTTCGCCTTAGCTCTCACTTCCTCTAGCCTCTCAGCATAGTACGCTTCATCCTTCACTTTGTTCTTTCTTTCATCCTTCTTACAAAGCATGCAATCATTTGCTAGATGATTTGCTCCGTTGTAATAATGGCAATCCACACCCAAATCTCCTTTCAACTTCCTCTCATTCTTATCATTCTTATCAAACTTGTTTTTCTCCTCTCCACATTCTTTTTCATAGAACTTCCTTTTCCCTCATTTTGCTTCACTTTTGGATTGAACGGTTTCTTGAAATTTTTTTTTAACTCGGTTGTTTGAGTAAAAAGCTATCACCTCATCTTCTGAGTTCATGATAAACCCCTCTTCATCATCAGAATCACCTTTTTTGACTACTTCTTTTTCAGACACTTTAGAAACAAGTGCTAGTGGACCTCCTAGACTGAGCTTCAACTCTTCTGCCATTTCATTCACCTCATTTTTTGTGAGTTTTTAGTTGACTGCACAAATCATTTAGATATGATGTGTCGAAACTTTGTTGATTCTTGACCATCATGCTAACACCCCTCCATTCTTTATGGAGTCCTATAACGAAGGTAAGATTAAATTCCATAGCAGACCTCGTGATTCCATATCGATTGCACCGATAAATCAGCTCATTTAAGATCATAGTAAACTTCAATTGTTTCACTCTCCTTTTGTCTTAATTCTTTCAGTTCCATAAGACATTGCTTTACTGAATTGATTATAGTCTTCTCGCTTCTCTGATATTTCTCCTTGAGAGTATTCCTGATTTCTTTTGCACTCTTACAACCATGCACGTAATTGTAAACCACATGAGGTAGTGCACCTCTCAATTCTCTAATACAATGCTTTTCGTTTTTCTTCAACCTTTTAGATTGTTCATCAACAACAAAAGTGGAATTTGAAGATTCGATGTTTTGAACATTCAATGGAAGTTGAGTAGTTCCTGAGATACAACTATAGAGTTCTTCATCCAAACCATTCAGATAATCCTCAATGCGATCAGCCCATTGGTCATAATACTCCGGAATCAACATAGGAATTTTTGTGGAAGATCCTAACAAATGAGAGAAAGAAGTCATCATGTTCACGTTTTGAAGTTTGCCATTATCGTATGGATAAGAATTTTCAGAAAACTTGAAGAAATTTGAATATGATTGAATGGATTGATCAGAAACTCAAAATCAAACACTCGATTATGCAAATGAAATGCGGAATCAAATCAAAACTAATGATCAGATATGATTTTATGAATCTAACAGTGCAGAAACATTTGAGTCAAACTTTACGACTCAAAAATGAAACATTCAACTGAAAATAAGATCGCAGTATTGATTCCTTCTCTGATACCAATTGATGATGAGATGAATCGAGTATGAAACAAATCAGAGTAACAAAAATGTAATATGAACACGAGAAGTAAATATAATTTGGTTTCAGTTCAATTATGCTTTCAACTGTTCTACACAGAGAAAAATAGACAAGTTCTGTAAAAAGACTCTTTTCTAACTCTAAGTAATGTCCCTATTTATAGGAGATGTGAAAGCATACAAAAAATACTAAGGCATAGACATTAGGCTTCGTACAAAAGACACCTTAGTAAATATATTACAAAACATACGAAGGGTACATTAAACAAACTTCAACTCATTACAAAACAACTTTGACCCTTACATTTTGGGAAAATCACCGTTCGGGCTCTGGCTAACTGTACACACTCCTTCATCTCGTTTCCTCTGAAAAACTTTTAATCGTTTAGAAAATCATTTCTCTTTTAGAAAATTTCTCAAATCCTTAGTTTGAGTCCAGATATAATCGAGGGTACATTTGAATCCCTCAAACCAAGGCTCTAATACCAACTTGTAACACTCTAAATTTTCAAATAAAATTTTAAATTTTAAAACCACACAAAACACAGTTTTACATTCTCAAACCCAAGTTTATAAGTTGTTCAATATACAAGTCAATAAAAATGTTTGACAATATCCAAGAATCCTCAAAACATAATCTCTAGCTGGTGTGTACAATCATGCAGGCACCTTCCTGCGATCCTGAGATGTACCTGAAACACATTTCACACAAAACTGTAAGCACAATGCTTAGTGAGTTCCCCTAAATATGAGACACAAATAATTAGCCTCTCATGGCTATATCTCGATAAGGACCCTCCGATCATGTTTCTCAGTGAAGACCCTCCGGTCTCTTAGCTCGAGTTGGGCCCTCCAGTCCAGTATCTCAGTGAAGACCCTTTGGTCTCACAACTCGGTTTGGACCTTCTAGTCCTAACTCAATAAGGCAAAGAATAATATACATCATAAATCAAAAAGACAAAATGCATAATATCACGTAACTCAATAAGCACATAAGAGCCTCTAGTCAATAATTCAGATAAGATCCTCCAGTCGAACAGTAATTACCACTCAGGTAAGTATAGTGAGAAGATTCACCTCGTAAACAAAACAAGTATGTCTCCTACTCAACGATTGGTCTAGACTCCGCCTACATATATCATAATCATCCCTAATTAAAAATTCATAATAACAACTCTAAAGATGTGAAGTTAACCCCTTTACAAACTCTCAGAATGGGTGAAAGACCATTTTACCCCTCCGTGGCCTCCAAAACCCACAGCTTGACCAAACCCTAAAAGTCAACGAAAGTCAACGCTTAAGTCAACAGTCCATGTTAACCCAACTCGTCGAGTGCATCTATGCGACTCGTCGAGTTTCTCCTGTTCTCAGAAAATTAGGAAAAAATCCAACTTAACTCACCGAGCTCTCTCACCAAATCGTCGAGTATGTATAACGTCTACGATAACGGGGGAAACGCTAACCAACTCGCTGAGTTTGCTAACCAACTCGTCAAGTTCCTTCAATCTAATCACTCATTCATATGCTTTTTAGTGAGATTAATTCCCAAACTCTAGATCTTGCCTTCTTAGGCTAAAATACCATGTAAAGCTACAAGCTTTACGTCCATGCATGGCATCTAGGGCTAACTTTTCCAAAACAAAGCTCAACAAAGGGTTTAAGGTATGGACGTTGGCCAAAGCTTGATAAAGCTTGAATCTTTAGGCCTAAGGGACCTAGTATTCTCCAGATCCAAGGTCTCATCTTCAAAGCATGCTCAAACAACTAAATGGCTCGAAAAGAAGATAGAAATAGTTGTAAACTCTCTAATGGAAAGATCTAACAACCAAGTAATCAAGGTAATGGCTTTTTACCTCCAAATGGTAGACAATACTGAATGAATGCTAGATCGAGAGACTCCTTCTTGTTCCAAGCCTTTTACTCCTCAAGTTTCTTCAAAGAATGTGCCAAAACACACACTCTTAGGCTCACTCTCTCTCACAGTGGAACATAGCTCGATTAAGGGTTCTCTCAGGGTGATAAGGTGATGAGGGAGGTGGGTAAAGGACTTAAGGTCCTTTAAATAGGGTGCAATCCTTGATAATTAGGGCTTTGATGCTCAACTCCTACTCGTCGAGTTGGGTCCTCCAACTCACCGAGTTGACTCGAAAATCCATGCGGCTATCTAAATCTCTACTTGGTGAATTGGGGACTCCAACTCATCGAATTTCCTTGTAAAAATGAATATAAAATTATTTAAATTTATACCTGGGAGTCGGGATATTACAAAACACCTGCTATGCTGTAGCACCTATGACTATGTCATGGCAGACCATTAATTCCTACGGTCCAAAAACATTTCGCCACATCGTGGTGATGCTCCACCTCATTGTTGCCACCTAAAATAAGGTGTCTATATAGTACTCTTGCATCTCTGCCTCAGGTTGCTAAGTCCATTTAGAACCCTTCTGATGCTGCCACTAGACCTTGACCAATGATAACACTTTGTTGCACAAGGCTTTCATCTTCATATCCAAAATCGACATTGGTCCCTCAACATAATTTTGGAAATCATTAACCTGAAGATCATCCAAAGGAAGCACTACTTAATCATCAGCCACACACTTCTGGATCTTAGATACATGGAAGATGTTGTGAATCTAACTAAGCTCCTCAGGCAGATCCAGTTGATAGGCCACCATGCCTACTCTAGAAACTACTCGAAACGGACCGATGAATCGAGGCCCCAACTTTCCCCTCTTCCTGATGTGTAGTACACCCTTCCAGGGAGATACCTTCAAAAAAACAAGTCACCGACCTAAAACTCTAGGTCAGATTAATTCTTGTCAGCATAACTCTTTTTCTGGCTCTGAGCTGTCTGCAAGCTCTGCCTGATTCATTGAATAATGTCTATTATCTGAAGCACTACCTCAGTCTTTCACATAACCCTATGACCAACATCTTCCCAACAGAATGGGGTACGACACTTACTCCTTTAAAGAAGGTCAAACGGTGGTGCACCGATACAGAGTGATAACTATTATTGTAAGAAAATTTAGAAATATGAATGTAAGAGTCCTTAATCCCACAAAATCAAAAACACAGTCTTCTCGCACTGGCTGGCTATCTGCGGATGATAAGACGTGATAAAGTGCAACCTCATACATAGTTCTTCGTGGAACCTCTACCAAAATCGAGAAGTGAACCGAACATCTCGATCAGATACATGGAAATTGGAATACCATGCCAGGTTAAAATCTTATCCTTGACCATCCAATAGGTCAAACACCTCTGACTATACTAGGCTTTCTCCCTCTTCATACACGACCACCAGTAACTATTTCTCAAATCCTAATATATGTTAGTGGCTCTAGTGTGTATTGAAAATGTGGACTTATGTGCCTCCTCCAGTATAGTCTTTCTAATTCTACCAAAAATTGGCACCCAAACCCGACCGCACCGGGTCAATAATCCATGGCTATTGGTAGAAAACGAGTCCATCTCGCATCGGATTCTCTCCTACTTCCAGTTCTCCTTCTTGACTCCCTTAGCCTGAGCCTCTTTGCTTAGATCAAAAAGTGGAGAATCGATAGATATCCTCATAGTAAGCTCCCAACTGAAAAACTAGCCAACTTGTGGCTCAAAGCATCAGCGATCGCATTCGCTTTCCCCAGGTGGTACAAAATATCGTAGTCATAATCCATGTCCATGTCAAGCCATCTACGCTGCCTCATATTCAGATTTGGTTGGTCCATGAGGTACCTCAAACTCTTGTGATCCATGTAGAAGGTACACCAAACCCCATACAGATAATGCCACCAAATCTTGAGGGCAAACACCACCACTCCCAACTACATATCATGCGTAGGATACCGCATCTCATGCGACTTCAGTTACCTAAAGGAATACACGATAACCTTCACTACTGCGTAAGATCTGCCCCCAAAATAGTAATAAAAGCATCACAGTTACCAGGAGGGTCAACAAGGTGGTACAACAACCTTGAAGAAATTTTGAATAAATCTCCAGTAATATCATGCTAAATCCAAGAAACTTCTAATATCTGAAGGAGACTTCGGGGCCTCCCATTGCATGAATACCTCGATCTTGATTCGATCGACCAACATACCATTCTGGTTAACGAGATGTCCCAACAACTGGACCTACCGTAACCATAACTCACACTTGAAGAACTGGGAGAAAAGCCTTTCCCATCTCAAAACTCCCAGTAGCTCTTGAAGGTGCTCCTCATGTTGCTCCCAAGTCTAGGAATAAACCAAGATGTCATCGATGAAAACAATAATTGATCAATCGAGCATTGGTCTACACACTCAATTTATCAAATCCATAAATGTCACACGCGCATTGTTGATCCCAAACGACATCACCATGAACTCTTAATGACCATAACGAGTTCGAAACTTGGTTTCTTCATGTCCTATTAGCTAACCTTCATCTCATGATACCTTGACCTCAAATCGATCTTTGAGAACCAAGATGCACCTTCTAACTAATAGAATAGGTCATAAATTCATGGAAGTGGGTAATGGTTCTTCACCATCAACTTGTTCAACTCCCGATAATCTATACACATGCAGTGGGACCCATCCTTCTTCTTCAAAAACATGATCAGTGCTCACCAGGAGAACTGCTCGGTCTGATAAATTGTTTACCTAATAGTTCATAAAGTCGAGAGGGAAACGCTTTCATCTTCGGTGATGCTAATCAGTATAATGCCTTAGAAATCGGTGGTACACCAGGGATTAAATTGATCCTGAACTCCACTTGCCTCGCGGGAGGTATGCCAGGTAATTCCTCTAGGAACAAATGAGAAAACTCTCTAACTACAGGCACATCCGAAATTAAAACTCTCTTATCTATCCAAGTATCAACCATATATGCTAGATAACACAAAACACCGATGCTGAAGATACTGCCAAGCCCTGGCTGCAAAACAAAAAGTTGATCCAACTCCGATACCCTCTCTGAATATAATTAGTTCTCCCATACTTGGGGTTCAAACTATTACTCGCTATCCCTCACAATCTATCATGGTACCAAATATGCTCAACCCGTCTTTCTTTACTTTCACACTCACATCCCTCATGGGGATATGGATTAGATCGATCGGGTAAGATACCTTGAAAATCTCCAAAGTGCAATCCTGAAAATAATCAAATGTAGTAAATCCGAGCTCATTGGCGATGGAAACTCGCAACGGGATCTCCAACTCCGAAAGAGACATATCAAAACCCCAATTGAAGGACTGAGACACAATGCATCGACTCACACCTGAGTCAAAAAGCACAAGAACAGACAAGGATTTCACTAAGAATGTAACTAGCAGAATGTACCTATCCCAGGCCTTTGGGATGTCAAATCTCCCCTACCTTCCCTCTATGACTTGCAAAGTAGTCAGGGCAGGTGCATGCATAGGCCTAAAAATAATCAACGGACATTGGGCCTTCACACAGCCCACCTAATTGTAATGGTAAGAAATCCTAGTGCTCGGTACTGGTGCCTCCTGAAAATCCCTCGCATAATGACCCTCCTTGACACATTTTTGGTGTCTATTAGTTGATTGACAAGAACTATCACATACCTTACTTTCCACAAGTGCAGCCCCTTTGTCCTATATATCGTGTATCAGCGGGCTTGAACCGCTTGGCAGCAGGCTGTAAATATATGGGAGCCTGCCTCTACTCCCTCGTTTAGGTTTCGATCTCAATCTCCCATTTCCATGCGGCATCCTGAAGCTCAAAGAGGGTGCTGCAACGCTGGGTAGACAAAATCTATGAGATATTAGTCTATATCATGCATAAGTATTATGCCATTTGAGCCTGCTCAGAAGCAACAACCTTGGGACATAATAGAGCCCTCTCTGTGATCATTTTGTTGATATTCGTCACCGACTCTTTCATTTTCCTCAAATCTAAATACTCTTTATCCAACCTCTCCCTCTCCACTAAGGGGACATACCTCATAAGAAACATCTTTGAGAACTACTCCCAAGTAATGACAGTCATCTGCTCAGAAGTGTAGGAACCGATCACCAGGTTCCACCATTCCTTTGAGCCCAGTCGAAGAAGGTCCATGGAGCACTTGACCTTCCAGTCCTTCAGATAGGAATAGGTGCAGAAGCAACCCTATACATCAAAAATCCATCTCATAGGAAGAATTGGATCCTTGACCATGTCAAACTCCAGGGGCTTCATGTTGGTGAATTTCCGGTACTCAAATGAACCTTCTCCTCGGCTTCCCATAGCAGCGACAACTACGGTGATTGGAAGAGCTGTAGCCTCAGCCCTGATGGCCTACCCCTCATAAAACAACTCTATCATAGCAATCTTGATAGACCCAAAAATATCAATGATGGAGCCTAGAATAGCAGCAACCACCTTAGTGGCGATCAACTCGTGAATGTCATCATCCAACAATCCTAGTCTATCCTGCCACCGGTTCTAGATTTAGATCCTCTCGTAAACGCCATACTAAAAAAGAACCAAAATATAGTAGAAATTCCACAATCCATACAATTACAACCATCACAGAGAAACTAAACATTTAGGTTTTGTGACTTCCTCGTTAGGCATACGGGTCCTATGCTTTTAGTAGTATGGGACCATAGGTCACCATACTACCTTCCACACCTACCCGTACTTGTCTCGATAGATCATCAATAACTACCCAAAAACAAACCAAACAACCAAGATATGTGTACATCCTATTCTGACTCTCTCTTGAGTGGCCAATTATCCCTCAGCTGGCCTACCTCACCCACACTCACTCATTAACTTCCATCAACCCTGCAGTAAATCGTACATGTTTATCATACATAACACTATATTTTATAGATAGTCAAATAATTGATTCTCCCTAAGCCCACAACCCGATAAGGAACAAGAAATAAGGCTAAACCAAACATTCTCGGGCTATAAAATCTTACTTGTGTACAAGTATGCTGCACACAGTAAGCAAGTACAATCATGATGTCAATTTCATCTAACATACAAGAAGTTCTCCTAGGCTATCAGGCATCATAAATCAGGAAATTTTACCATGCGATTCCTGAGGATCTATAGCCTGTCACTAGCATGAAGTTTTACCGTAAACATCACACCAAATAACAATGTGGGTAACTTCAGGTATACTTTCTTTCACTGGCTGATCGTGCACATCCCATCCTTCATTTGGCTACTTTTTGAAAACAATTTTGAAATCTTTTATAGTTCCTTATTTTGAGTTTGGATTTACACAAATGCTCATTCAATTTGCTCAAAATAGGGCTCTGATACCAACTTGTAACATCCTAAAAATCAACATAAAACTTTTATTTTTCAAAACCAACCTAAAACAATAAATGTTTACAAAACACAGTTTCCAAAAATTAAAATAACAAATCATAGTTTCTGAAAATCCAATGTCACAAAATCCAAAGGATGTTCATGATCAAGCCTTCACCTTGACCCTATCCTTTGAAGTACCTGAAACCATAACCAACAATCTGTAAGAAAAATCTTAGTATGTTCCCCCGAGGTACCACACACAACCAAACAGATAAAAACATGCATAGTATGAGCCTTCAACCTGATTAAATAGCCTCACAGGCCTACAACCTATCTAGTATGCTATCCAGACCTTTGGCCTGACTGGACCACCTCTTAGACCTTCATCCTACCCAGACCGTCATTAGTATCTTGGCCTTCAGTAAACAACAATATCACATCAACCCAATAGCCATAATATGTCGAAATATACAATAAGAATAAATAATCAAAAAGTATAGGTAATCATACAGATCTACCAATATAATTCATACTTAGTATAGGTAATCATACAGATCTACCAATCCAATATACTAGGATCCATAATCGAGTGGGCCAACAATGGTGCCTTTGACCCATATGTATAATGAGTAAAACGCACCTTATAGCAAACAGTGACCTGATATCAATCTATTGCTCACAATACCAAAAATACCCCATAGTCAAACTTGTTCAAAGTCTATGTTCAACTATCAAAAGTCAAAATCAAATCCAACTGGTCACCACACCGTGGCAACAATGCGACAATACAGACTGTTCTAGCCCATTCTCTATGTCGTGGCGACCTAAGGTAACGCCGTAGGCACTGGGCTCTAAACATCTTAATTTTTGAAGTCATTTTCTTTAATTCTAAGAGCTTCAAAGCTCACATATGGCCCATTCCATTGTCTAAATCTATAAAGTTTCCAACTTTATCCTTTAAGACCTTCCAAGAGGTAAAGATCTCACCCTAGGTCTAAAAAGGAGTGAAAACACATCATGGCTTTATCTAAGCACTAAATATGTAATATCTCATGATCCATGATTCTAGAAGGGTTTTTAGTACCAAAACTATCATAAAAATCCATGCTTTTCAGACATGCATGTCAAATACATGTCTTGAACTCTTATTAGGTTAAAAGTAAGGGTTTATGACCAAAATTCCATGGATGACACCAAAAGTCACTTATAAATAAGATCCAAGGCAACCTAATACTCTAAGTGACCTGGAGATTCATAAAGTTGCAAAATCTATGAGATCTCACTACTCAAATCCATCAAGATATGAAAAAAGGGACAAAATTAAGAGATATAATGACTTAACAAGGAAAAGGTTGGATCTTGGACACTCACCAAGGTCAACGAGATGTTCTAACTGAAGAAGATGATGCTTTCTAAGTAAACTATCACACCCAAGACTTCCTTCTTCTTCAAAAAATACCAAAAAGAACCAAGAATGAGCTCACATTTACAATGGAGGCTACGGTTAGGGTTTCTGGATTTGAGAGGGTGATGGAGGCTGAAACCCTAGTCTTAATGTTCTTTATATATGTTCCAAAGCGGAAATTTTTTGGTTTTTCACTAAAAACACCAGCCACTTTGTGGCACCTATGGCCATGCCACGGTGGGTCATTTAATTCCCAGGGTCCAAAACAAATCCACCACGTTGTGGTGATGACCCACCACATCGTGGCCACCCAAAATAAGATGTGTATATACATACATACATATATATATATATATATATATATATATATTCATACTTGAAACCGATGTTACATCAGTGGTTCCAATGTCATATTACTGATTTATCTACTTACAGGAATGATGCCTAGGCTAGATTTATTGAGGTGTTAAAAATGGTGTTGTTTGATTTCTAAGTTATCCACCTTAACAAGTAAGTGCATAGTTACCTTCAGCTTACACACACACACATACACACACACACACACACATATATATATATATATAAAGTATCTATATTATTAAATGCTAGATGTGCTTATTATCTAAACTACTTGATATCTGTGTTTGATAACTAGCTATATGATTTCACTTGGTTAATCATATATGTATTTTCTTATATATTTGTATAAAATACGTTAGGTAGTAATGGGTGATGAAACTCATGAGACGATGATGAGAGGTCTTTACTTTTCATGAACTAGTCTTCTAGCAAAATATAGATGACGACCATGGAATATTGTAGACAACCCAGTGGAAAGTTGGCAGGCTTACAACATACAGGTGTTAGTAGACTATAAGTTCATCGATGTAATATATTCCCCCATGGTTGCTTTATTGTCACATATTACTATAGGAATCCCCGAAAGCACTATTGTCTACCCGTTGATGTTAATAATCCTTAGGATACGTCCCTTGAGATTAGTGTTTTAGGACCAATATGTGAAAATAACGGGAATGGATGATCGGGTAAAATATTTGATGTGAAATATATAATTAAAGAGCTTAATTATTGTGGTTTGAAAACCTTATGTGCTCACCAGCCTCGAAGCATGACCGACTCAGTTTGTTTGTATCACAAGTAATGGTATGAAGGCCCAAGAATGTTAAGTGATTAAGGAGTTTGTAGTCCGTAGTATAATAAGATGTTGTAAGGCCTGTAATATTTTTGTTATGCTTATGTTTCTATATTGAC
Organism: Lactuca saligna; assembly: GCF_052625555.1. Classification (NCBI taxonomy): domain Eukaryota; kingdom Viridiplantae; phylum Streptophyta; class Magnoliopsida; order Asterales; family Asteraceae; genus Lactuca; species Lactuca saligna. The sequence goes on from NC_136418.1 coordinate 22,660,893, forward strand.
GATGACATCCCACAGTTATTAATTAAATTCATTTCTATGGGAATGCTTGGTAATAATATTATCAAATTATTGGGAACAAATTCCACTTTATAATTCTTTAAAAAGGATACTCTTAAATGAAATAATTATAGTTAAATTGGATTATGTTGGCTGTGAAATTGGGGATGTCACACATGATATGCCTTTGAAGTAAAATAATATCCAAGAAAAATAGCTTCACCTGCTTTTGTATAGAATTTGTTACGACTCTCATTTGAATTATAAAGAAAACATGTGGAACCAAAAAACATGAAATAATTTCACATTGGCTTTATGATTCTTCAATATCTCGTAAGATTTATCAAAAATATCTTATTAATGTAAGATCTATTTTGCGTAAAACATGGTGTTCCAATGGCATCTTCCCAAAAGTAAAGTGGTAAATTTGAGAATGAAAGCGTTGTCCTCACAGCTTCACAGATTGAACGATTTCTCCTTTCAACAACACCATTCTATTGCGGTGTGTAAGGAGATGTGAAATTATGATTGATTCCTTTCTTAGTAAAAACTTCTTCAAATAATTTATCATTGAATTCAATCTCGTTGTCACCACAAATCATTGTTACTGGCTTTTTGTAACTGTAGCTTAACAGTTTTGACAAAATATTCATCGTCTATGTGGTTTTAGATTTTTGTTTATGAAAGAAAACCCATATAAATTGAGAAAATTAACAAAAATAACAAGAATATACTTATTATAACCTATTCTTTCAGTTGAAGATGAACTACATAAATCAATATGAATCAATTCAAGTGGTTCAACAATTTTAGTATTCATGAGTGATGAATGACTTTTGCGACTTTGTTTTCCCAAGTCATAAGCGAAACATAAATTTTCTTCGTCATATTTGAGTAAAGGAAGGTCTCACACAAGATAGCCAAGAACAATCTTGTTGATATTTTTTAAGTTTATGTGCGAAATTCTTTGGTGCCAATGCCAACTATCATCAAAAGATGATTTTGCAAGCAAACAAATTGATGGCTTTCCTAATGGGCTTCATATCTAGTGAATATATTTCTCCTTTTATCTTATACTTTAGAATAACTTTCTTTGACTTTTTATGCTTAATTACCGATCCTTCTTCATCAAATGAAACTTTCAAACCAGTATATACACCCATCTCTGAAACACTTACTAAAATTATGTTGTAAACCATTAACATAAGCTACCTTTCATGTCACAAACTCTCCATTCATAATCATCCCATATCCTTTTATTTTGCATGTTTCACTATTTCCATACTTCACTCTTCTAGCGTCCTTCAAACTACGAAATTCCCTCAACTCATATTTCCTTCTAGTCGTGTGGCATGAGCAACCACTATCAATATACCATTCAAAATCATATTGCTCGACATGAATCTCATACACAATTAATTCAATTTTGGAACTCAAACCATTTTGGGCCCTGGTGAAATTTGCGATTTAGAATAAAAAATTGGAAAAACCTTAGTCTTATCAATCCAAAAAGGATTTTGTAATCAAAACATTATTAACATCTTTCACCTTTTTATAAACTTGAGTCGTTTTATCACAATGATTAAATTCAACAAAGATTATTTTGTTTTGAATAGAAGCCTTTATTATTGGAACTAACTCTTTGGGAAACCCTTTTTCATGTTCTTTCTTCTTTGAAATTTTCTTTTGAAACAAACTTTTGATTAGAAACAACTTTGTTTCTAACACATGGTTGTTTTGAAATATTTTCTAGTTGATGAATCACTTTGTTCTGCAATAATCTTTTTTGGTTTAACACTCCGAGTGTAATAAGAGTTTGGACCAAAATTGGATTTTGGACTTATTAATTTTCACATGAGATTTTGAACAAGAACAAGCAACATTGAGATTTAACAACATTAAAAAAATTTACTCTCTTTTTATTTCCAAAATTTCTTTTTTTTTTTAAATTATTTTGTGTCTTGCTCTCTTAGCCTTAATCGTTTCTTTAACGTCCTCTTTGATCTGAAAATCTTGATCACACATCTTAGATTTGCCTTTTAAATCACTCAAACTAGATTTATCCTTTGAAATAGTTTTTGTATGATGAGTGTTAGATTTTTCTACAATAGCTTGTGAAGTAGATGTTACATTTAAAGGTTCTGAAATATATATATTCTTTATTCTCCAAGAATTGTTTTTTGAAAAACCTATTATATCTTCACCATTATCTATAGGTACAGACCAAAAACGACTCTTGTAAGAATTAACATTATCAATCTTCACAATAAAAGTTAAATCAATGGTGTCAGATTTGTTTAATCCTTTTATAATAAAAACTTGATTAGGAGTACTTTTGACCTATGTATAAACAACAATTTTTTCTTTCAAAATCTCAATTCCATTAATAGCAACAAAATTTTCAAATTCAGCGGAATCTTTAAAAATCAAGTTCCATTTTTGGTTGTTTATCATTGATCACAAAATTAGAACAATCAATTTCACCTTCTACTAAAATCTCACTAGTCTCATTTTAATCAGAATTACAATCAATTTCACCATTACTATACTCCTTAGAATTTAATTTATTAAACACCAGGATATATTTTTGATATGTTTATCTTCTTTAGTTAGTACATGGTTCATCATTTTCTTTATTTCCTTTGTTTCAATTTTTTTTAACATTTTCTAAATCAACCCTATAAGAATCATTTAAGGATTCGTTAGAAGATATCAAAGATTCACATTCTTAGCATTATGCATCTATTTCATCTTACTAAAATTCTAAGAATCACAGAATTTTCTTGTGCATTGCATCATATATTTTGCAGTTTAGATAGAGTTGAGTGATATGTCTATATAAGTGTTTTGCAATTTAGCAAATGATGTTTAGTTGTTTCATAAGCATCCTTTTATAAGAATTCAAAATACAAACATTGTCTTTATTTCTAAGAATATCTATTTCGAACTTCTCTATCTTAAGCCTTCTTTCCTCATTTTTGAACTTGTAACTACTAAGATCATCATCAATATTAGATACTAACAACCTATTCCATCTTATAGTTTCACTTAATTCATAAATTTTATCTTGTAATTCAGTTAATTCAGTATCATAACGAATAATGGGAATATCCAAAGATTTAAGAGTGGAATGTACCTCATCAACCACTTTGTTTCATGCTTCCATATGTTCTTCACAGTAGAACATGAAGGATATGATTTCTCATCATCTAAACTTATACCATTTTATGAATTTCCTTCAAGATCCTCTAAACTTATTCCTCTGACCAACAAGTATTTTCCTTTTTTCACACCTGCAGGAATATTAACAACAAACATTGAAGTGACATCCCAAAAATAATGACTTAATTTTTATTCATAAAGCCACTCCAAATGCATAAATTACAAAAAACATATATAGTTTCCAAAGAAACCCAAAATCAAGAATCATGGTATCCCAAAATCATAATCCAAGGGAGAATCTAGGATGATGTTCACAATCAAGCCTTCGTCTTGCCCTATCCTTTAACGTACTTGAAACCATAAAGTCAAAATGTAAGTCAAAACATAGTGAGTTCCGCCAAAGTACTCCACACAAAAAGATCAAGTATTAAGCATGCATAGAGGGTTTGTTAGCCTATGTCCACAACCCAACCATCCAGGATGTGTTTGCATATTGCCTCAACCCAACCATCTAGAGTTTGTTGGCTCTTAGCCTTAACTCAACCATCCAATGTTTGTTGGTTTACTGCACAAAATAGCACCACCTCAACCCACCCTTCCAGGGTTTGTTGGCCTCTCACCTCAACCTAGCCACCAATATGTTGATATATGAAACAAATAACAATAACACAAGTACTTGTAATCTTATAGATCTAACAGATCAGTACAACATAAAAACATCCCACATACCAAGAAACACAACACAACCTATGTTGGGTTTTGAGCATTCTAACACTCCTAGGTGTACATGCAACCCTAAATACCTTGGATCTATGTTTTCTCTATTATACATGCAAATATGAACTTCCAAGGTATTATCCTAATCTAGCATACAAAACAATGAATATAACAAGATAGAATACATACCTCTTTGATGTAGAATGTCTTCATGAAGCTTAAGTGCCTAGTGCCTCAAATGTGAAACCTCAAATGGTTCACACAACACCAAATACACTTGGAATAACTTGAGAGAATTCTACAACTCATGAAATTGGCTAGCCCTTCTTTTACACACACTATTGGCCGATTTTGGTGAATAATATGATGCTTATATAGTGTGTTACAATTAGGGTTACACCATGTAAGCCCTAATTGTCACGACCTTTCATTTCCATGACCTATGGGTTATGTAACCTCCATGGAGTATCCTATAGGTTCAACCCAACTAGATAATCCATGGAGCATTAGCCCACTATATAAGTATGGATGATTTACACAATCAACCCATATATTTAATTAGCCTTATTTTGATCACATAATTAATTCTTGATCAATACTAATTAAATATTATTATTCTTATTATTAATATACTAGAACTTATAATATATTAATAACCATAAGCGTCTTATTTCTATCCAAGTGCATGATGCTATGCAACCCAAATGGACCATGCCGGGTCGGGTCAAGTCTTACCAATTATAGTTATGGACTTAGACATTAATCCAACAGTCTCCCACTTGGATAACTCTAAAACTATTATTGTGTATAACTTCAGGAACCGACTGGCAATCGTAGCTCTCAAAAGCTTCTATCGAACTTTGACCTTGTAGATAAACTATGACATTTGTCAATGACTTGTCCATTAGATAAGGGATCATATATTCCTCCATTCTAGATATAATATGGACTGAGACATGGATTATAATCATTCTCTCTGTCCAATTGTTGTTTCCCGATTTCTGATTTATGACGACTGACTAATTGAACAAATCAAATCAGTCCTGGCCCGGCCGAGCACTTCCATTTGTCATAATCAAATCATCGAGGGGCCCACAGATATCGCTTTTGTCCCAAAGGTAAAAGGAATGGATAAACTTCGACTCATATGACTTGTTCTAGTACTTGTTGAATCATATACAAAGGCACATTTTATAACACCAAGTTACCGAATGCGTTTTCGTGCAATCAATGTACAACCAACGCATAGTAACAACTCATATCTCTAGGTTTGAAGAATATAAGATATTATCGTCTCATGATCACTCATGATAAAATCCATGAAGTGATTCCAATGAGCACGGGTTGAATCCAATACTCAGAACTTATGAGCACTCATGAGTGTTGTAGCACCACCTTGTCCAACATCTTAGACCTCTACAAACCCAACCCATGACAGCCTTGATTCATATCTACTTCCAACATATGACCGACTGTGGATGGTTTGAATAAATTAGTCATCCAGAACAATAACCTAGTTATTCTGGAAGTTAAAACATGCAAAAATGAAACACAATAATAATCGAATCCAATATGATATCAAAACCTATGAACATAAATAAAACACCTTTTATTTATCAGTATATGATTACACATTATTCATTGTATATTGTTTCAGCTATCAACTTTATTCTTGAATTAAAACACTAGTTGTCCCATGCTTCGAGCATGTACACTATGATTTCTAAACACTAGTCATGCCACACACCAAGTATGTATACTATGTTTGTCTATGAGCTTTACTTTTGAATTAGATCAATTGAACATAACTCCAATGATCATCTTTTCATAGTCCCAAATCCTTACTGCAAATGCAAGAATTCCAAATTCATGCCATTTACTGAAATCTATTAGATTCTAAACTTATATGCATAGATCCTCTTGTAATGATTATGCATAAAGTCGCAAAGACTTGACAATAAACATTACAGAGAATTCCAAAGGATATCAACTCCTTGGAAACATCCTTCTTGCATTAAGTTTTCTAATCTTACACAGATTGAATAATTTCTAACTTTGAAACATTTTCATATTCCATTTTGACTATCACTTCTAAACAAGAGTTGCCTCCTTACATATTTTGTCAATATGGTCCTTCCAGAATTATCATTATTCTTCCAACTGTCATTGAGCAACCAATCTTTGGTAAACCTTAGATTGTCCTCGACAATTGTTTAATCCTTTTAGTTATATCCAATTCTAGACTTTTTCCCTTCTTAATGCCCCAGGCATTTGGAAAATTTTATAACGGATGAATATAACACATGTAATCGATCCTATATCCGAAGCATATGGGACATGATTTATGATGTCTCACATAAAGACTAAACCAGTGTTTTGCTATAATATTTCCATTTCAATTTGCCAAGTTCTCATAATTCAGATTATGAAAAGGGATGATGTAATCATAATCGAATTTTAGAACGCAAATAATGGACCCATATACAGAATTTCCTTATGTTGAGCCATTCCAACATAAAATTCATATATATTTCCTTGACTAAATACGATTAATACCTCAATCTAAGCTTTTAGATTTGAGATGAAGTATAATTTCCTCTCCCTTAATTATAGCAAAAGAACTCTTTCCTAATTGAAACTTTTGTTTACTATAATTAACATTGCTAACTTGAAACTTTTATCAAAATTATCATGCTCCCACTAACATGATGATTATTAGCATAACACTTATGCTCCCACTAGCTTTGACATGTACTTAGAAATTAGCTGGACTATTGACTTTCTTACCAAAGTTCAGATTTCTGATACTAGATTGTTTTGATAAAACTTTATCAAAATCATACACCTGTCTTAGATAGCTCACACGTGTGTCTAAACAATTTTAGAACCATGAAAAGGGATGTCGTAATCATAGTCTCAATTGTTTAGACCTTTTCCACTTCTCACAAGTCCATGTTAGTGTGCCGGTAAACCACACACGCTCGACTAACGACTTTGAGAATGCAAATATCACAATTGCTATCTAGCTAAAATCTACTTAGTGAAAGTGTTTCCTCACCATCATTTTCATGAATCAGAGAGAAACCTTATGACACTTAGATTTAATAGTGTAAGTGTTCTTATCCATGTGAATTTGTCAAAACCATAATCACAAGACAAGGTTAGTGACAAATCCAAACTCATATGGATTAAACTTGTGTAATCTTAAATTCTTGTCATCTTGCAGATCAAGGGCCTGCCATTGCTTCCAAGTTGTTGTGCAACCAATTGATAACTCTCAGAACTCCTATGCAAAGCCAACTTGAATAGGCACAAAAATTTGAACATGATAGGTTATAAACCTCAAGTCGTGTGCTAGTGAAGGACTTTAGGCTTTATTCTTGATTAAGTCTTGAAACTTTCAAGAGCATTAAGACTCCCACTGTCCTCTTGACATATAAGACTCTCTTGTTAAATATTCAAGAGATAGTGTGGACTCTAATCAAAACAAACACTTCACACAATTAGCCTTAGTTGGTGTTGTTTTATCTAAAACATCACAACTTACCAATTTCAAATGTACAAGAGTAGAAAACTTTTACTCTTACATTTGACAAGTGTTTTAAATCTTCTTTAAGAGATGTCACTCAAGTTACAATTTTAGAGTATAACTCTAAGACTTGTATTGGAACGAAGTATGACTCATCTTCTTGATTTAACCACTTCAACAATACTCCTCTTCTTAACTATCAGAATGCACTTAGAGGATGAATTGTGATAAGGTCTCTAAATCATTAAGATGATCATATAACATGATACTAAAGAACTCTCCCATCTTTTCAGAATTGAGAAACTTTTATCTTTCTGCCATACTTTGATTCTTCTTATTCGTTCTGTCTCACATTGAAACTTCTCCAATGCTACAGACTTATACTTAAACTTATAAGTATAACCAGACTTACTGAAGTTAAGTAAATCATGACGAATAGTCTTCTTGATCTTTTGTGGTGGACTTGACCAGTGCACAAGAATGTGTACTCGATCCCTTAGTCCTTTCCTTATTCACATAACGAATTAGTCTTAATTTTCCAAGCTGAAAGTTCTCATTCATCATACTATACAACTTGCATGATTCCAAGTTTCGGTCCTATTGAACCTTGGGTGATGAGAATCTTTCCTTATTTTGTAATATTAGACACTACCACAACCGAAAGAATCAAATCCATTTTCCAATATTGTTATCAGTGGAATCTTATAAGCAACAACTTTTCACAAATGTCATTGTAAGGATACTTAAAATAAATAAAATCAAAACCTTTTTCTTTT